>NC_134731.1:8332500-8637326 GCF_049634645.1 Pelodiscus sinensis
CGGTAAAGGCGATCACAGCTCCCCTTGGCCAGGCATGGCGATCCAACAGGAGCTGCCACCAACGGGCACAGATAAATACGGCAGTGTGGGGCTAACCCTGGCGGACTGGATTCAGCCCACCCCAATCTAAATACAGCCGCTCCCCGAGTTGCGAACGGTCGAGTTACAACCGTTCGCACTTATGACCAAAGCTCCCATGGAGCGATCGTAAAGGCGGTCCCCGAGTTACGAACGCGACCCGCGCTTATGAACAGCGCGGTCACGTGTAACTCAATGAGGTCCGAGTTATGAACGGATCGAGTTATGGCCAAATGTTTGGTCCGTAACTCGTTCATAACTCAGAGAGAGGCTGTAGACAACACTAGCAAAGGGCTTGAGCAACAAGAGAAACGAAGTAACTCGCCCGTAAGTGGGTACAGTTGGCTGGGAAAGCAGTAAGAGAACGGCCCTCTTTTTAAAACCCTCTGTGGAAGTGACTTCTGGACAGCAGGCTCATTATGGCGCCTGGCTTATGGGTGCGCTGCCTAGTGGGAAGGAGTCACTGCTAAGGGTTTGAATTTCTGCTAGAGAATGGGTCTGTCTTGGCCCGTTGGTGGTTATTGTTACTGTTTTCTAACATTCTAATGTACAGAGCAATAACGCAACATTAATGTAAGCTTCTGCAGCGTTCTTTGCATCTGTCCTCACACCAGTCCTTGTGGCTCTGTCTCTGGGACGCTACATGACTCCGGCTCCAGATTGGCCAAGGACCTCTTAACGTGGTGGTGTGGTCTATCATCAGGCCTAGGGGCTGTCCTGGATGCCCAGTCTCTGTTCTCCTTATGTACCTTCCTCACCGTAATAATGGGGGGTGGCTTTTACCCTACGAATTAGCATCTTGATGAGTTTAGCTTCTTACCATTGGCTTACCATTTGTTGCCAATGCACATTCGTGGGTAACCATCAGCCAACAGTCTACCCTAAAACATCCAAGCCTAGTATCAGTTCCTGTGCTTACGTAACAGGATTTTAGACAATCCTCTCCCCTTAAGTACCCTGGCCCCAGTTCCCCAAAACTCAGGATCACTATTGGCTGTGCCAGAGTTCACAGACCTCAGGGCCTTATACTAACCTATATCTGATGCTAGCTGCTTAAATTAACATCTTACAGGATGCAGGCCTGTAGGTTCCTTGCATGGACCCCAAGTAAAATAAAATGCTAACCGTAGCTCTCTAGGCTCCATAGCAGAGCTAGGAATAGAATCCTAGATACCCTAGATCAGTGGTTGGTTCACACCATGGCACGTGCACCTGAAAGTTCAGATGCTCATGGGAATCTCTTGGGCTGGCAGAACTGATCCATGAACCTGGTGAGAACAAACTCTCTTGGGATAATCTGACGGGGGAAAATAAAGGAGGAGGAGGGGTGGACCATGTTAACTTTTTCTCACCCAAAAATCCGTGTGCAAGAGAGAGAGAGAGAGAGAGGAAGAATTTCTGCTAGAGAATGGGTCCTATTTGGCACATTTCTGAATTCTTCCCCCATTTCAGAGGGGACGTTTGGGTTGGGGGCTGACTTGCTCTTCTAAGCGGTCAGACAGCTGGGGGATGGTAGATGACGGAGGAGCAGGTGGCGGGTAACTATATCATTATACCATGGCAGGTAATCCATGTGTCTGATAGGAGAGGACATGAGATGCCACAGTCTCAGGGGTCCCAAAACTAGAAAAGACGTAATTGTGTGTTTTAAGGCTCACCGAGTCTCCTGTCAGCACAAACTGAGAGTTAAGTGTCGTTCCTGAGCAGCGATGCTTTCTTTAACCAAGAGCCTTGATTACGCCAAGCAGAGCTTAATCAGAGCTAGTGAAAAGCCAGAGTTGAGATCTTTTGATTGTGGTGATTCTCCTCTCACCTATTTCATAACACTAATCAGGAACAGTTTCATTGAAGGAGAGGTAGACTATTGTTTAAAAAAAGGGTAAGTGAAAGAACTTGCACCTAATTATGTATATTAGCTCAGGGAACACTTCAAAGGACAATTTACCTGGCATGCCAGAATAAAAAAATGTTCCAGGATCCCTTTGCTTGGAAGCTTGGGACAAAGTCAACCCGGGGGAAATGTAGGCTTTCAAAAGCTGTGTAAGTCACATGATGAGGTACGCAATCTTCTGACCTAGGAGGGGTTGTTTTAGCATTATTGCTCACTCATTGCACCCTGCTCTATCTCTTCTCCCCTTTTCTAATCCCTGGACACGCTTTAGCATCCTACGTCATGCCCACAATGCCTAGCAAGACTAAATATTTTCAGCGTTTCATAATTATTTGAAAACCCCCATCCAAAGAAGTGTGGATGCTTTTTTGAGATTAGTTCTTAAATTAAGGATCATGGGGTGACTTCATTTAAGGCACACCTGTGAATGGATAGATCTGGGGGAACCACTGGATGATTGTACCTGCCGAAGGAGAAAAGACTGAATCTCGGTGAAACCTCAAAGCCAAACTAAAAAAGACCTCTTTCTTCCAGAGCTGAAAACCTTGGCTGTGTCTAGACTGGCAAGTTTTTCCGCAAAAGCAGCTGCTTTTGTGGAAAAACTTGCCAGCTGTCTACACTGGCCGCTTGAAGTTCCGCAAGAACACTGACGATCTCATGTAAGAAATCAGTGCTTCTTGCAGAAATACTATGCTGCTCCCGTTCGGGCAAAAGTCCTTTTGCGCAAAAGCTTTTGCGCAAAAGGGCCAGTGTAGACAGCTCAGATTTGTTTTGCGCAAAAAAGCCCCAATCGCGAAAAAGTGCTTTTGTGGAAAAGCGTCCGTGCCAATCTAGACGCTCTTTTCCACAAATGCTTTTAACGGAAAACTTTTCCGTTAAAAGGATTTGCGGAAAATCATGCCAGTCTAGACGTAGCCCTTGTGTACAGGAAGTGGTTCCCCTCATTCTTTCACTGCGGCAGCTTTTCTGCTTGTAAAAGGGCAGCTCTGAGTGAAGGAACAGGCCTACATTAAAAGATGGGGAGGGGAATAAGAGAGGGCCTTGGGAATCGCGGATGGTTAAAGGGGTAGGGCGAGGCGTTGGATAGACAGGATGGGTTTGCAGTCGGTTTCAAAGACCAACTTTTGGAAGTATCTGGCATGAAAATCGAGCACAAATGCAGACCTCTCCGTTGATTCACTCAACCGTTTTGAGAAATCTGGAGGGGGCGGAGGGAGCATTATTTTTTTTAAAGAAGTGTCCATGCTCTGTTTGTTTTGAGTACAGATGGAGTCAGAATGGCAGGGGGAACATAGCCCCTCCCCCTCTTCTTTTTTCCCTCCCGGTCCCCAGACCCCTTCACAGACAGACACAAGTGGGGAGGAGAATGGCTGTGTGAGTGAAAGGCCCGAAAGGGAGAGAGAGAGTCATCACTGGCAGGTTCCTTGAATGGCAGCCTCTCGAGTGAGGCACCATATGCCTGCTCATGCCTCCCTATCAGGAGTTTTTTCAATGGGTGCTGGATGCACAAATTGGCACAATTCAGCTCTAGAGCCCTCAGCTGGTCTCCACACCCCACTTGACATGAGAATGACCTTTCCTTTGTGGGCCTCCAGAAAGGGGAGGGAACCAGGATGGGGCGGGGTGGGGGGGAGGGAGGGAAACCCTGACATGTTGTCAAATGAATTGGAGGCTGCCCCACATCACATTCAGATGGGCTGTTTGAAAAGGAGGGGCCAGGAGAAGAGCAAAGGTGGCCAATTAAATGCACCACCATAACCAATAACAAGTAAAAAGCTTCACTTCGGTTAAAGTGAGTATCACAGCTAAAGATGGGGTGGGGCCCAAATCAAAGCCCTGGGTCAGAAAACTCTCAAACGTCGAAGAAATTTTGGACCTTTGATCCAGATGGAAAATTTTAAAAATTCTGTTTCTTTGGGGAAGGAGGTTAAGTTGATTTTTCACATCAAAACCCAGAAGTGCTGAAATTTTCAGCTGAAATTTTTTTTTGTTTTGGGGTGTGTCAACAAAAAGTCAAAATTTGTCAGGGAAAGCAGAGCCTTTTAACGAAAAAAAATCATTTAATGGAAACCCCAATTTTCGGTTGAAAAACAACCCCAGCGGAAAATTTTCAACTAGGCCTCATTCTGGTAGGGTTACCAGGTATCTGGTTTTCACCTGGGCAGTCCGGTACAGTAATTCCTCATTTAACACTATAGATATGTTTCAGAAAATGATGGTGTTCAGTGAAAACGTATTATGCGGGGTCAATTTTCCCACTGAAAATAATGGAAAAGATGGGGGTTGCGTTTCAAGCGGTGGTGTCTGTTGGGACCGGGACATAAGGTTGGGGGAGAAAGGGGCCTGGGTTACAGCAGGGAGGGAAGTGTTTGGCTCTGGGGAAGGGAAGGGGAGGAGAGGTGAGGGTCATTGGGTTGGGAGTATGCCCCTGTGACAGGTCTGCCAGGACCCGCACTGCGTCTGGGGAAGCCCCGCGCAGCTGCCGGCGATGGACTGGCTAGGGAAACCCAGCCGCCGCCTGCAAGCAGGGGCAGAGGAGAGGGGGCAAGGCGTCCTGCGAGGGGGAGTCAGCGGGGAACGGCACAGCGAGCGGCGAACCTTCCACTGCTTTGCAGAGAGGCGGGGGAAGCCCCGCGCAGCTGCCAGCAATTGGCCGGCTGGGGAAATCGCGTTATTCTGGGGATGGTCGTGTAATTCAAAAAATGCTCCCTAAAAAAAAAATCATGCTATTGCGAAAACGTGTTAAGCGGGCACGTGTTAAAGGAGGAATTACTGTATTTGTGGCCCCCGTCCAGTAAAAAAAAAAACAGGCTTTTTTGGGCAGAAGGCCGGCGGGGACATTCTTTCCCTGTCACATCTGGTGGGGGCAAGAGGAACAGGGAGCAGGGAGTATGGGGATTTAAAGGTGCAGTGACCTTTTTTTTTTTGCTCAACAACTTTGGTCCCCTGTTGGGTTTTTTGCTTATTTCCCCGCCATATCCAGGATTTTTTGTGAAAGTATCTGGCAACCCTACATCAGTGAAATGGTGGCATCAGTGCAGTGGTGCCAACTTACACTCAACCAGATCTAAGTCGGAGCCTTTGTGTGCTCCTATAGCATATATGTAAAACGCACTACTGCTGTTGTGTGCTCTAGTAATTGGCATGCTGCTTTCCATAGACGTTATCTGACTGGGTGGAACTGGTTTTGAATAAAGGGACACTGTCAAGATATATCACGTAACTTACCCAACAACAAAAAGCTATAATCCTGAGCTGTGTTATTCATACTTCTGTAGATGATTAAAGTGAAAGAATTTTTTTCAGACCAAGTTTGTTGGAAACCCTACAAGCTGTTTGCCTTGAATTTCGCTCCCATTTGGGGCAGAAAGGGATTGTCCAGTTTTAATGCGTGTTTCTGTCTGTCTGATAGCGAGGTGATGTTGCAGTACTGGATGGAGAAGAATTTTCCATTCCAGCTGCTCCTACTGTCCAGGGAAATGGAGAAAGAGGACCAGATCAGCTGGTGAAATTAAAAACGTGAAACTTGTTTCAGATGAGTTGTCCAATAGATTCAGCTAAAGGTAGATCAGCTACTGGCTTTCTCCCCCCACCCCCTTTGGAAAGGGAACATTTTTTTTCAGCTGTTACACAATAGAAATGCCCCATGGGGTCTGATAAGCCTAGTCATTTAATTATCCCTAAGGCTCCTGTGATGTTGGTTGAAAACTCTCTCTTCATTTGGCTCTTTGCGGTATTGTCCTTGCCTGTCTAGTGTGTCAGGACAATGAATCCAAAGGAATAGAAATGTAGGAGACAAGAAGGATATAAATCCATTGATGACCCTGAAGTGCCAGGAAGCTGATCGGGCGGGAGAGGATTGGCTCATTGATCCTTCTAGCGTTAATTATTTGATGGCATAATTTTAATAATCTGTTTAAAAAGCTTAGTCACCCAAATGGCTGCATGTTAAGAGAGGTGCTCTGGAGGGTTCATTTGCACCAGTGTGTGGAAGGTCTAACATCACTACAACTATCGCCCTGGCAACCACTTTCCAAAGGTTTGTTTTAAATGATACACAGTTCAGGAGGACTGGTCCCTATGGTCAGAGCACAGGAGTTCGTCCGGACTCCCGGACTCGTTCTGACTGCCCTGCTGGGTGACCTTCTGTTAGTCATATTGTGTCTCAGTTTCCCTCTCTGTAAAATGGGATCTAGTGAGATTAATAATTGGGGGCACCGGAAAGCACTTTTCTTCAGATGAAAAAGAGTGTAAAAGAACGGAGCAGCAGTTCATCTAAATGACTCACTGGAACCAAATGCTTCTGATTATCAGCATACAAGGGCTTTATTTGCAGCACTTTAAGAAACACCGGAAGGTACTGCAGGGCTAATTGCTGATTTTTAAGTTTTTTCTTAAGAAACATAGTTCAGAATCTGGTGTTTAATATTGGCCAGTTCCTGCTGTGGTAGAGGAAGATGCATGAATCCCCTAGTGGCCAAATCCTTGTTGTTTCATAAGTAGGCAAAAAAAACAAAAATCTGACTGAATCTGAAGGTTTGTTCATGTTCTCTTTGTTTTCAGTCACATCTCAAAGGTGCCTTTCTTTGAGTTTCGAACCCCAAAGCAAAGCTCATCAATTTGGAAGGGAAGAGACATCCGTTTGGCCATTTAAACATTTTTTCCAAAAAAAAAAAAGTTCTCGGTTAGGGAGGCTGCTGCGTGTTCCTAGTTCTCTGAGAGGAGTTTAATTTTACACATGCAATTACTCCAGCAATTAGAGATCTAGTCTGTTCTCCATACAGGTGTGTAAATGCCTATTAATGTCACCAGGAGGTACATGGGTGTACCGGCAGGAGAATAGACCCCGATCAGGGGCACTGGAACAATTTTTATAGTGAGAATGCTGCAAAGCATTGACTCAAACTGTAAATTCTGTTTATAATGAAAACTACTTCAAGTCAGGGGAGCTGCAGCACCTCCTCTCCCCCCACCCCCACCACACACACCCTTAGTTCCTGTACCAATGATTCCTGCTCTTTAATAAGGCCTAACCTCTAGCAGTGTTGGGGAAATGAAAATGAAACCCGTACAAAATACTAGACTACTGGGTTTTTTCGAAAAAAGTGACCTTTTTTCCAAAAAATTTCCCCTGTGTCTAGACAGCAGCCATGTTCTTTCGAAAGTAAATCAAAAGAACGCAGCAGTTTTTTTGACCACAGAAAACCTCGGTTTATGAGGAATAAGGTGCTATGTAATGCAAACTGTGCTTTTTCGAAAGAGAGCATCCAGACTGCGTGCGGCTCGCTTTTGGTTTCATGAATTTTCAAACCGCTTTATGGCAAATGCGTCCATACCATGTAATTATACAGGAGTCTGGAGGGGCTCAGAAGGAAATATTCCAGTTTCTGGTATAAATGTCATTTTTAAAAAATGTTTATGAAAATGTATTTAAATTAAAAAATCAGCCATGCCTCCTTTTAGCGAATATAACAACAGAGGTTGTGGGGGGTTTTCTGAACCCGCCTGAGCAGTGGACATGGGCAAAGCAGAATGTGGCCTCAATGCAGCTGTCTCACTTCAGCAGGTCGATACGATTTTTTAAATTATTATTATTGTTATTTTAATCTCCCTCATCCCATATTCAATCAAGAAGAGAGGTAGATCCCAAAGGGCCAACCTGATCACTCAGTGTGATTAATGTATGTTTTATAATCTTCCACAAAAATTCAGGAGTTCTTTTGAAAGAGAAATCCAATACAGGAAGCGGTGGTGTATCTGTGTTATAACTTAAATCCCAAAAACTCCTTCCTGAGCTCAGAACAGCAGCCTGACAGAATTCTGGCTTTCACTTAGTTTTCTGATTTGCACTCCCCTCCTACCCCCGCCCCTCCCACACACACACCTTATTTTATGTGCAGCTCCTAAAGTTTTTTGAGAGCTGATCCTGTGTGGTATTAAGCACTGTCATCTCTTGTTGGGGAGCAAATATTTTTTTTGTTTCTTCATTCATAGCAGCTGTTGTTTTGGATTAAGAAGGCAATGAATGTCAAGTCACCATGAGAGCACGCTCTGTAGCACTCTGTCCTCTGGGACAGTCTGCACTGGACTGAACACAAAATGGCTGCCGCTCCCAGCCAACAACAGGGTCCTGTAACTGTAAGGGTATGTCTACACTACAGGACAAAGTTGAATTAAGATACGCCACCTCAGATTACGTCAATTGCGTAGCTGAAGTCAAAGTAGCTGAACTAGGCTTTTGGTGCAGTCTACACAGCAGGAAGTCAAAGGAAGAACTCTCTTCTTTCAACTTCCCTTACTCCTTGTGGAATTAGGGTTACCTGCATTGACCAGAGTGTCCCTTTCACTTCAAATTAGCGTGTCTTCTCTAGGCTGCTAATTCAACCCTGGAAGATCGACAGCAGCCGCTTCATTCTTCCTTTGTAGTGTAGATGTACCCTAACCATGCGGTACACAGAAACAGGGGCATACAGTCACTAAATAAATTGCACCCCCGAAGACAATGACAGCTGAGGGGGCTTGATACCTATCAAGACTGAGCCTAAATCTATGGTTTATGTACATGTCATTAACTAGAGACTTAGGAGTAATTCTGTGGTACCTTAGAAACTAATAAAATATATGTAGAATCATGAGCTTTTGTGGGTAAAACCCACTTCAGGAGATGAGTTGGAGTGGAAATAACAGAAACCAAGCTATATATATAATAGCAGAAGAAGTACCTGTCAGTTGTAGGACCTTTGTTAATACCACACAGAAAAATGGGGGTTATGTCCCATTCATAGTTTTTGATGTGAAAATGCAGATGCTAAAGGCAGGAGAAATTGGCTTTCTAATGCACCAACCACTTATGTCTTTATTCAAGCCTAGGGTAACAGTGTCAAACTTGTGGATGAATTCTAGTTCTGTGGTCTCTCTCTGTAATTGGTTAGTGAAATTCCTTTGTAGAAGAATGGCTACATTTAAACCCAAGACTGAGTGACCAGGCTGGTTAAAATGTTCCCCTACAGGTTTATGTGTTGCCATTTCTGATGTCTGATTTGTGTCTGCTTATTGTTTGTCATAGAGACTGTCCAGTTTCACCAATATACATGGCAGAGGGGCATTGCTGCACAAATTTAGGATCAATCTTGATGTGTATCAAGAGCCTTCAACTGTCTTTGTCTTCAGGGGTGCAGTTTATTTAGTGACTGTATGCCCCTGTTTCTGTCCTCTGCATTGCTACAGTCGTAGGACTCTGTTGTTGGCAGGGAGCGGCAGCCATTTTGTGTTCAGTCCAGCATAGATGTCATCTGGGTTTTTTCCCTGATAATTCAGTTAGATGATTGCCTGCCTGGGAACCTTAGGGATATGTGCAGGCACATGCATGGGCCATGTACACATGTGATCTTAGCTGAGACTTTGTATGACTCTGCTTGGCTGCATGTGAAAATATAAGTGTGTACTCAGATGTCCATTGCGCTATAGTGTTTGAGAAATTCTTATCTTTATTTTTGTTCCCCAGTCCACCTGAGGATGGATTAATACTTTGACAATAAGGGTGTGTCTAGACTACACCTCTCTGTCGACAGAGAGATGTAGATTAGGCGCATCGAAATTGCTAATGAAGCAGGGATTTAAATATTCTGTGCCTCGTTAACATAAGCATGGCCGCTGCTTTTTTCCGAAATGGAGTTTTTTCGAAAAAAAGATACAGCTCTGTCGAAAATAAAGCTTTTTTTGACAGATCCTGCAAACCTAATTTTTTAAGGCATACGGGATCTGTTGAAAAAGGCTTTATTTTCGACAGATCCGCATCTAGCCTGCCGTTTTTTCAAAAAAAACCTCCATTTAAAAAAAAAAGTGGTGGCCATGTTTATGCTAATGAGGTGCGGGATATTTATATCCCTGCTTCATTAGCAATTTCGATGTGCTTGATTGCATCTCTCTGTTGACAGAGGGATACAGTCTAGATGTAGCCTAAGAGCCACAGTAGAAGAAGAGTCAGTCCTGCTACGATATGAGTAATTTATTTACCTAAGCATATTGATGCCTTACACTTTCCTGTCCCTAGATGCTTGCCTGCCCCAAGAGGTGTGCATCCCTTCTGGTATTTGCATTGGAGGGGCCAAAAATATCCTCCCTAACAAGCTCATTGTAGTGGCTTGGATAAGCAGCTACTAGGACCCAGACAATAGCATTGGGCCAAATGATGTTTGCATAAAAGAGAGAGGTCTAAATTTTGAGGAGAGCTCTTGTATCTGAGCCATGATCAAGCCAGATTCCAGGCCTCACAAAGATCCCTTTAAACCTCTGCAGCGGTAAACAGGGACAGAAAGGGGGCAACATGCTCCTCCCAGGGAATCCCTCTAGGGCAAGGACGGTGTTGGGACTGCACGTGCAATCCTATTGTGCCCCTGCCTTCCTCCTTAGGGCTTTCTCCTACAAGGAGGGGCCATGGCCATGTCAGGGACAGGACAGGTAGGGCAGGGGTGGGCAATCCTTTTAGCAGGAAGGCGACTGAAATAATTTGGGTACATTGTCATGAGCCACCTCATCCCCGCCCCCCTCCAGAAGGGGCAGAGGCTGGCCTGGGGACTAGCCTCCCCCCAGAGTTGTCTGAGGCTGCAGGCTTTGAATTAAAACCTCAGCAAAGGGCTCCTAGCTCCTGACCTGGCTGCTACCACGTTGCCTGGGAACTGCCGGGGTTGCTGCAGCTATTTAAAGGGCTCGCAGCTCCAGCCCTTAGCACCGCTACCAGGAGCCATGTACATAGGATCCTGCTGCCTGAGCCACCGCCTGGAAATTCGGTGGCACAGGCAGGAGGATATCAATAGAAAGTGGCCAGATGGAGTCGCAAACTGGATCAAAACGTTGGGCGAGCCAGATCCGGCCTCCGGGCCACATCTTGCTCAGCCCTGGGATAGGGAGTGCTCTGTAATTCCGTAGTGCAGGGCAGCTCCTAAGGAGATGGGTGAGGCTGCCATGAGATAGAACAGGGCAGAGAGAGACAGTGCAGAATGCAGTCAACGCGATTCTGTGCATGTATTCCTAAGGAGTTACACGCAGAGGGGAAAGGCAGTGGGTGCACCCAGGAGCTCAGCTCTGGCAAGAACTGGCTGAGCTGTGGCAAAAGCCAGCAGGGAGCTATTTAAAGAGATGGCTAGGACCTGGGTTGCACTACGACAGTACCTGTGAACAATTTTAAGTTACTTTCACTGCTGGTTATGTGATGGGAAACCCCAGCATGGTTACAGCGACATACACCTGCCCAGTCGCTCTCAAAATAACACGGTCTGATGTGTCAGATGTCCAGCTGTTTGCTTAGAAAGCTGCCCCCCGTTTCCCTGTGTGTTATCCGCTTATATGCACCCCTTGTGGTATCATTGCAGTGCAGCTGTGCCAATGTAACCATCATCGTTTCTGTGACAGGATAGATCAGATCAGGTTGTGACAAGCATGAGCCAGAACTCATAGCCAGAACTTGGCAAGACCTTCACAAACACTTCTCCCACTCTTCGCCTTTACTTCCCCCTCTGCCAGCCAACCAGCCGCTGCTTCACAAAAAGCTCGAGTATCCGATAGTCCTTGTGCGTGTGTGATTTCAGTTCGAGTCTCAGACATTAACACCCTTCACCCCACCCTGAGAGCTTCAAGTTCCACTAAAATAATTAATAATGCCATGACTTTAGAAAGTTATAGTACCTTCCTCAATTTAACTCTTCTCTGATTTTAGGAGGTGAACTCGCTGTGTCTAAGGAAAGAAGCATTGCTTCTTATCTCATCTTCTGTTCCTCTCTCTCACTTTGGAAATGGGTGACTTCCGGCTATCATTTATATATTGCGGACTTGAAACCTCCTTGTCTTGAGCACCACAGGAGAGACCTGTCAGTGGCAAAGTGCTGGGGCGAAGGCCCCTCTTGTATTTGGATCTGATTAGGTTCAGGAAAGCCACCACTACTTTTACAACTAAATCAGCCCGTGGTGTTTTGATCAGACAAAGGCTGTTGCTAGATATGTGGCATCTGCTAACAGACTACTGCTGTCATTAGCTGCAACGAGGCATCTGCTGCTAAAACCAAACACGTAACAGATGCCAGTTTCGAAGAGGGGGTGGGAAAAAAAACCCCATAGTACTAGTATTTCACTTTTCCATAGACATCTCTCCATTGTTGGCAGAAGGGCCAGGTGTATTTCCGTGACTGTGGCATTAAATTTAAACCTGCCCCTGTTGCAAATACCTCACCGTATTCCTCCGCTTTTTTTTTTTCCATCCGACTGCATGAGCTGCATTCAGGTTTGTTTGCTCGGTGATATTATACGGGCACACGCAAATCCCTGAGGTTACTTGGGCATGTGGCACTCAGCAATGTGGCTGGCACAGCAGATTCCCAGCGATCAGCCAAGAGTGGGAACTGTCCGGCTGCCAGGGTTTCAAGCAGGAATTGCCCTAGTGAATGTTAACTATCACACGGTCGGTGGGGCTCAGCAACGGGGCTGTGCTAGACACGCTCTCTGGGACAGAGCCCTGGGTGGAAGCAATGTCTAGCACAATGGAGTCGTAAGTGGGGCCCGCAGGAGCGAATGTAATCTAAATAACTCACATGATCATCTCTGCGCAAACTGCGCCATCGCTTTAAATCCACAGACCTGAGTTCTGTGCTGTCCAAGCGTTTTGGAGGTGGCAACGGAGAACAGGGGGAAAGAACCTGCCTTTTTTTTTCTTTCTTTGAGTGCCATAAAAACGGGAAGATGAGGTGGCTGCACTGATGGATAATGAGACAGTATCAACGTGATGTGTTGTTAGTACCGTACCAAATAGGCTTTTAATTTTCTGGGGAGGTGTGGGGCGTCTCTGCCGTGCCAGCATCAATCATCATCATGAGGTTTCAGGTCCCGACTCCCCAGGGGCCTTTCATTGTAAAGGATTCCCTCTCCTCCTCTGACTAGGGGCTGTTCTCCCTCCGTGGTGGTGCCTCGTGCGGACTAATTGCCGACTGGTTCCTCTTATGATGATAAAACTCGTGTCACCGCGAAATAGAACATTAGGATAAAGTCTTTAAACTGGCTGTACAGCTGGGAAACTCATTTAGAGCCCCTGGTTTAAAAAAAAAACCCAGTAGTGGTGGTGGTTGCAGATATTAATTCTGCCCATTCACTGCAGGAAATGAATATGAGTTTGGTTATAAGGCTGCTAAATAACATGTGGAGGCCAGTGTCGTGGTTTGACCCTACCTACAGGCACACCCCCATCTCTGTAGCTATTTTTATTTCAAAGGGCTTTTGTCTTAATACACTGCGGGGGTGAATTCTGATGCTCAGAGAGGAAGATCAGTGTTTTGTCTGTGGCCAGATGCGATGCGAGTGGAGGCTGAGTGGTGGTGTATTTAATTTAGAGGGAGTGTGGAGCCCCGAAGAGTCAAAGATGTTTGGACCCTGACCCTGACGGGTGGCGAGTCATGTAGGCAAGAGAAGGCATTGCCTTCCCAAAACTGTTTACACGCTCCAGCCGCCTGGGGTGGCTGGGGCCACAGCGTGCCTCAGAGCCACAGCGTGCCCCAAGTCTCTAGCCACCAGGTGCTCCAACGTGCCTCAGAGCCACAGCGTGCCCCAAGTCTCTAGCCACCAGGTGCTCCAGGATGGGTGGCGCCATGTCACCCACTGGGACAGGAAACACTACAGTGCCTGGCGGGGTGTTCAGGACTAGGGGCAGTAGGCAGGGAGGGCGAACTTGACTCCATTGGGGTGGGGGAGGTTGGGCCGAAAGGATGAAGGTGTGGCTGGGATGTGCCTTCTCCAGCTAGGCCTTCGCCCACCGCCCACACTAATACCATCCAACGTTAGATGGTTTTAAACAAAGTTTGAGGTTTGGAGACCATACCCTGCTTAGTACTCTGACAAACAGCCCATTAAAAATCCTTTTCAACTTTTCATTAAAGCGACAGAGAAGAAGAAAAAAGAGCAGGAGGATTTGAAAGGTTAAGCAGGAAGGAAGGTTTTCATTTGAACAGCAGCCCCTCGTTCCCTTTCGGATTCGCGGGAGAGAGTCTGGAGAAGGAAAACCCCCTTGTCTGACAGTTCCTGAGATCACATCAAAGCTGGTAATAACTCTCTTCAGAAAAGACGAGTTGGCTGAGCGGGGCCGGAGCTGTCATGGGTAAAGCCTGAATCCATTGCCTCGAAGACCAAACAAGACAAAGGCAGACACCCAAGAGAAGAAAAAGAACCGCAAAGAAAGAAAAGGCAGCTTCTGCCCACAGCCTCGCTGGGCACCTGGGCAAAGCAGAGGGGGGGAGCCCTGCTCTACACCCCCAGGCTACGTCTACACTAGCCAGTCTTGCGCAAGAACATATGCAAATATGTGATGAATATCGCCGCACATCATTTGCATACTTAATGAGCCGCCATTTTTGCACAAGGGGCTTTTGCGCAAGGAGCCGTCTACACTGCTCCTTCTTGTGCAAAAGCCCCTCTTGTGCAAGAGCTGTTGTGCCTGAAAATAAGCTCCTTGTGCCAAAAATGGCGGCTCGTTAAGTATGCAAATGAGGTGTGGCGATATTCATCACATATTTGCATATGTTCTTGCGCAAGACTGGCCAGTGTAGATGTAGCCTCAGAGAGGGCGGGTCCTTGCGCGGAAGGTGCGGGGCTGCACCCAGACAGCCCTCAGCACTTCCCAGAGCATGCCACCCCGCGCCACCCCACCCCCAGGCCATCCTCAGCCATGGCGCTCTGGCGGTGATTTAAAGGGCCACGGGGCCCAGATGCTGCTGCTGCCATGGTAGCAACAGCAGCCAGGGGTTCTGGGCCCTTTTGTATCACTAGGCCCCAGGACAGTTGCCCCTTTCGCTTCCCACCCCCACCCCGGTCAGTGGGCCTGCTTCTGTCTCTGGGGTTGATTTTTCACTTGCAGCCTCACTGCTAGAGAAATGCAGGCACTACGCACAGTCTTACCAGCCGGCCTGACTTGTCCCAGCACTGGGCTATTTCGGGCCATTGCTTTTTGTTGCCTGATTCATTTCTGGGCACCAGCTCACAGCACCATTTCAACATATACAGCCGTGGCCGGCTAAGTCGGATGCTTATTATACAGAAGGAAAAATGGGGGGGGGGGGGGAGAGAAGAAAAAAGGTGGGGAAAGGAAAGGACAAAGAGGATGTGGGGGTAGGAGAGAGAGAAACTCTCACTTCACAAGTGGTATCTGAGCCAAAGGGGGTGCTGGTGTCATCTAGATCCCTACCTTTGGCCCTGTCTGCTACGTGCGTCTCTCAGGATTAGGGCAAAGAAGATCCAGGAGATGGTGGGAAGATCCAGGGTCCCAGGAGATGGTGGGCACCACAGTCGTGGTGGTGAAGCTTTCTCCAGTAGCCAGTTTTTCTCCCGAGGGCATGTCTACACTAGGAAACGATTTCGAAATAACTAAATTTGAAACATTAACTCCCGAAATAACAACATCGAAATAGCGTGTCCCCACTACGGGGGAGCCTCAAAATTAGTCCGAGGCAGGTGCCGTGACTGTGGACGCGCTACCTCAAATTAGAGCCCCAGGAAGCCCTGGGGCGTAATCAGTTCCAATGACTCTGGGGAGTGGTTATTTCGAAACAGCAGCACCGGAGCGTCCCCACGACCGCTATTTCGAAATAAGCGCTATGCCCTGAGGAAAAGCAGGAGTACAGACTGCGAAATAACCAGCCTGTTATTTCAAAATAGCAGGCTTGGTTGTGTGGACGCTCCGCTTATTATTCTGAAATAAGGGGGGTTATTTTGAAATAACTCCCAAATGCAGACCAGGGCTTAGTGTCTGCTTTTAAGGACCTTGAAAGCAGGGGCCCCTGGGCAAGGTGGGGGGGGCCAGCTCTAGACCCCCCCCCCCCCTCTGAAAGGGCACGGCCTGAGGCGAAAGGAGAGGGAATGAGGGCTGGCTTCCCCTGCAGTTGACCCACACCACCCAGGCCTCCGGCCACTACCACAGCCCAGGGCCTGATTCCAGTTGGCTCTGGACCCTACAGTAATATAATACAAATACTCACCCCGCTCACAATGATCGTTAATTCACTGCAGTCCGTAGGAGGACAGACTCCCTTCCCCTGCAAAGAGAAACTTGGGGATGCCAAATAGCTGGAGGCGGGCGACTGACTCTTGCCCTTGTTTTTGCATCCTTCATTTCCACCCTCTGTTTTGGATGTGGTGGGGAGAGGGGGCAGAGGGGGGGGGAAGAGGATTTAGCTACAAGATTGAACTTCATAAGAAAAAAAAAGGCAAATCGGGAAAAAATGATTATTTGAAAAGCTACTTGGGAGGAAAAAAGTACTGTTGGGGGGGGAGGTAGCAGAAGCAGCTGCTGCAGCCCCTTCCCCAGATGCAATCCCACTCCTGTAATTTCTGGGGGAATTGGTTCATCTTGGGTGCAGATATATTTGTGTCAAGGTGCAGCTGCACAGATAGCCCGCTCTATGCATAGTAAGAGGCTTTCAGAGAAAGAGGTTATGCCCAGAGCAAGGCCTTATCAGAGCAAGCTGCCTGCCAGTTATCTGGTTCCCTATCAAATATGAAAACAGGCCTCAATCTGCTGCTTCTATTTTCCTTGGGAAGGCTAGGGGTGGAATAATAATTTAGTCCAGTTTTTTTGTTTCCAACAGTAACCTTCTGGCAAACTCTGCTCTCTCCAGCTTCCCGAGGTCTCTTACAGTGCAGCTCTCGGGAAGATATTTTCCCTAGTTGTGTGCGTGTGTATTTTTTTACAGGTGTATTTAAAAAATAAGTCTTGATTTAAAAAAAATAATAGATACCCATATTCTGTAGGGTTCGGGGGTTGGGGGTTTGTTTTACTAGTTTCTCTGATATCACAGGACCTGGTATGTGGTACCAAATATCAGGCATTTCAGAGTATAGTATGCATTATTTATTTATTTATTTATTTATTTGTGTATTTATTATAGCACCCTTAAAGCCTCAGCCAGGCTCCAGCCCCAATTGTCCTGGGCACTGTATAAGCACCTAGTGAGAAACAGTCATTTCTCCAAACAACTTCCAGTCTAAACAGACAAGACTGGCATGAGGGAAAGAAAGGAAGCCTAATTAGCCCCAATTTATAGATGAGGAATTGAGGCATGGAGAAACCGACTGCAGATTTTCAAGGGGTCAGTCCTCGCCACGGGGTGGCATATTTTCAGAAGAGTTCCCAGAAGCTCCGATCTGGATTTTCAGTGAGTGAAGATGCTTGAAAATCAGGCCGCTTAGTTAGGTGTTTGCCTGGAAACTGAGCCAGTCTGGCATTCTGGCTCCGTTTGTTCATGCAGAGCTCTTTCGAGATTCTGGCCGTCAGTGACTTGCCTGAAGGGACAGAAGACGTGTTTGGTATTGAATCTGATCCCCCAAAACCCTCGTGCAGTACATTAACCACAAGAGCAGCCCTTCCCGTCTCCCTGGGTCCTGGTTTGGGGGGTACTTTGGTTTCTCCTTGGCTATGTGATGGATTATTCTTTGTTTCCTCCGGGCTGAATTTAAAGGGCCAAATACTCATTCCCTCCTGCACAGAAAGCTGGCAGTTTCATGGGAGCATCTGAAGGCAGCAACTGTGTGGCACAGAGCTGTGTGTTCCATAGCCCTCTATTTTGTATACCTTTGCCACGAGCTCTAACCCTGCAGAGATGGCTTATGCTGCTGACTGCAAACAAAGCCGGAGGAGCAGAAGAATTGGACTCTGAGCACAAAATGGCTGAGCTGTGTGTAACCTTGGGGCCATTAGCCGGAGTAGCCTCCAGACCCCTGGGTCAGAGCAATCCCGCTTAGCTTGGCAGGACTGCAGCAGAAGAGAAAGATGCCCTAGTGCAGAACTACCGCCACCACCAATCTTAATGTCTGGTCTACCCTCCCCGCCTGGAATCCATCTTAACGGTATTCTCCTCCTTACAATAATAAGGCCTGAAAAGCCCATTGCTTACATTTTTAATTCCATATCTGTGTCTAACTGCTGATGCTAAACTCCGATCCCACCGCTTCTCAGGGCAATGCGATCCACATGTTAATATTTTAAGCCAGCCACTAATATTTTTATGTGGGAAATTGAGATTTTCTACGGTCGTGGGATGAGCAGGCCATTTTGCCACGCTGAGGTATAAAAACTGTAGCTTAGGAAAACATTATTTTACATATTTGTATTTCTCCAGGCAGATCCCTGGCTCCGACACTGCCCTGAGGAATGGGATAGCAGTAGCTAGAGACTGGATTGTCCTTGTACCTAGTGCCCTGCAGCAGATTATTTGTTTGGAGGCACCAGTCAAGGTGAGAGGCTTTAGGGTAGGTGTGGTGCAAACCCATGGTAATAGAGGCAGCCCCACATAGGAAAGGAGAAGAGAAAGGCAAGAGTATTATCAGAAGAAGGTGAAGTGACTTGCCCAAGGTCCCAAAGCAAGTCGGTGGCAGAGCCTGGAATAGAACCCTGGTCTCTCATTACAATGATCTCCAAGCACTAATGAACTAGGCTGGCACCATTGCTCACATCCCCACTTGCTGAGAAATTTCACGTTCAAAAGTCATCATTGTACCGTATAATATATGAAGATATACCTATCTCATAGAACTGGAAGGGACCTTGAGAGGTCATCGAGTCCAGTCCCCTGCCCTCACAGCAGGACCAAGAACCATCCCTGACAGACCAGCAGACCAGTGGCACATCCCCATGACTACATATCTTTTGTAGCCTCATCCTATTTAAATGTCAGGACAAGAAACTCCGCTTCAGGCTGGCACGGTTAAGGCCGAGGGGTACGTGATGGGGGGATATGGTGAATGGCTGTGTGGTCTCTCTGTGATATTTTTAGCAAGGGCAGCTTTACGTTAATAACCAAGTCACTCGCAATGCCCAGTTCATTGGTGCTTGGAGATCCTGGGGTGAAAAGTGGTGCAACTCCCTCTATGTGAGAGAGATTAATAATTACGTCCCTTTGCAGCTGGGCAAATTCAGGCTCAAGGCAGTTCAGTGACTTTTCCTCTTAATTAAACTGGGTGCTTTTGCTCGGAACTGTCCTCCTTTTAAAACTGAATGCCCCTGATTTCTGCATTGCTGAGAGCAGAAAACCTATTTATAAAACTCCATCTCCTCTTGACAGGTGGCAAACAATGTCTAAGCAGTGAGCTGTATTAGAGACACAGAGAGAGGGGAAATCAAGGGAGATATAGCATAGCATTTAGTGGTCACCTAAGTCACCAGCCAAGCTTATCACTGAGGGAGCAGACAGTCCATCTGGTGCAATGAGTTGATACTGAAAGGTAGTGTCTCTCCCTAAAGGCTGCCTATAAATCACATTTATGGGCCACAGTCATGGTCCAAGCAGCGCTTTCTGGACGTAGCTTTTGGAAGCACAGAGACTGGGGTCAGGTGCAGCTGTAAATTGTAACCTAAATGCTCGCAATCCAAAGTCAATCAGAACTCGGTGACAGAATGAAAGTCACACAGAGAGACTCTCTCTCTCTCTCCGTGCATCCCTCCATGCCTTTCCTTCCCCCCTACTCCACCTCCAAATTTGGGTTGGCAAGAAGGCAGCAGGTAGCAAGGCTTAAATCAGGGGTGGGGAACTTTTTTCGGTTGGGGGCCACTGACCTGCATAAAAATCAAGCAGGGCCACACGTCAGAAGCAGAAAAAACGCCACTTCACTAACGTGGCCCCTGACTAAGAAGGAGAAAGACGCTCCCCTCACATCCCTCCTTGTACACCAGAGCCTAGTGGGGCTCGGGCTAGTAGATTTTGTGTGAGAAAAGCCTCCAGAAAGCACTTTACTGCATCAGCTGGGGGTCAAGGGAAGCGGCAGCGTGTGATGCTCCTCCCTTGCCACAGAGCTGGGAGTGCTTCAGCCCCACGAGGGGAGTTGTTGGGGGACCTGGGGCTGGAGAGCCAGTGCAGACTCCCCAGTGCTGGGCGGGGGGGCCCAGAGCCTCGGGGGCCAGATCCAGGCAAGCTGGTGATTGAATCCATCCCGTGGGCCGTCGATTCCCCACCCTTGGCTTAAATGAACGGTAGACCAGTGGCACAGTTCCCATGGCTACTGACGCACCCCATTATCAAAAGATGTGTAGCTCTACGCTCAGCCGAGGCTTCCGAGCTTAACAGCATCTTGGTCAAATCAATATTTAAACCCAAACCTGGTCCTGTGTTCCACCTCCCCACTGTGCAGGCCAATATTCCATCAGCTGTAGGAAATGGAACGATTAGCTGGACACTTGATTTCCCCTCAGATGCTCAAGAAGTTGTGATGCTTTTGCCGGAGATGAGAATTCCGGGTTTTTAACCCTTGAGGGTGGGGAATGAACTGTGGATTTGGGGCTCCAATGTGGATTTTATTTTTAGCTCGCTGATTATCATGGCTGGGAATGTAATCACTATGGAAGGAAACCATGGTGGAAATACTGGAGCGGCTTACGTATGGGTACTAAGCCCTTGGTGGGAAAAGTCACTAGCAATAAGCTTTGTTACTTCCGTTTTCCTTTCCAGGCTTGTCCCTTTCAGTTGTAGCAATAAACTCCGTGGGCTGAAAGGAAGTTTAGTGATGGCATTTTGCTGCTGGGTTTTTGGTGGGTTTTTTCATACACATACCAAAGAATGTTCAGTAAATGCCCTTTCTGTCTTTGGGACCCGGTTCTAGCACAAAGAAACTTTTTCTTTAGAACCCCAAACTCCCAGGTTATGTGTAGACTGCAGGCTTCTTTCAGAAGAAGCTTTTCTGGAAGAGATCTTCTGAAAAAACTTCTTTCGAAAGAGAGCATCTACACAGCAAAAGTGCATCGAAAAAGCAATCTGCTTTTGTGAAAGATAGCGTCCGCGCTGAATGGATGCTATCTCGCATTTCACCTGTGATTACTATGGACGGAGTGACCACCAGGGTGGTGCTTTTTCCTCTTCCCTCTTCTTTTGAAAGAACTCCCTCTTTCCCGTCCACACACACCTTTTTCCGAAAGAGCTCTTTTGGAAAAAGGCTTCTTTCTCGTAGAAAGAGGTTTACCAATGTCGAAAAAACCCCTCTGTTCTTTCAAATTTTTTTCCAAAAGAACACGATTGCAGTGTGGACGTAAGTGAAGTTTTTTGGAAAAACGTCCGTTTTTCTGAAAAAAACTCTCTAGTGTAGACATCCCCTCATTGGCCCAGATACCTCCATGGACCTTAGCAGAGATAGTTCCCAGCAGGGCTTCATGGAGGCCTGCAGCCAAGAGGAGGGAGGCACTCCAGGTGCTACTTTGTCCCAGTGTTAGTGTCATTTCATAGCACACAAACCATCGTGCAACATTCCGTCAAGGTGGTTTCACTGGGGGTCGCTTCATCCTCATGAAATCAGGTGAACTCTGGAATTAAAATCCTCGAGCTTGCTTCAGCAGGAGCACTAGCACAAACCGGGAGGGACTACACGGAAGTCAGTAACAAGACTGTCTAGGGTAGAGCTGGTGTAAGGGGGAGGAGAAGCAAGCCCACCAAACTCAGCAGCAAGGAGGGTAAGTAGGAATGATTTATATTGGCTTCAATGAGTGAGGAGCCTTAGCCTCAAAGTTCAGATCTGACTCAAAACTTTCCTCCAGTCAGAGAACGTTTAGACTCAGGGGTTTGTTTGGGTTTTTGGGGGTGGGAGTGGGGGGGAGGAGTCCATCCTCCACACCTGGAGTCTGTTCTTGTTACAAAGCCATCATCCTGGGGCTGGTGCCATCACAGGCTACTGTCATCGTGGAATTGACTTGTACATTAGAAATGGAGCTTTACCACTTCCTCCCTGGACCCCAAATCAAGAAAAAGTTAGCTGGAAGGAAGAGTCTTGTACGAGTGCATGTGGGTAGTTACCAAACCTGCAGAGAAATGACACTGGAAATGTATAAAATGAAAATGGACTTAGGGTTTTTTTGCTGGGATGTATTTGGGTTTCTTTCCCAGTCACAAAAGTTTCCCAGTGTTGAAAGATGAAATGAAAGTAGACTGTTTCACGGGCATATTATTGTTTGTATTAATGTAGTTCTTAGGAGCACTGGTCATAGAATCCCAGAACTGGAAGGGACCTCGAGAGGTCATCAAGTCCAGTCCCCTGCCCTCATGGCAGGACCAAGCACCAGCTAGATCATCCTGCCTCACACCCCCCAGTTTGGGAATCCATGGTCTAGACAGTACTGGGTCCTGACTTGAGGGCAGGGGACTGGACTCGATGTCCTCTCAAGGTCCCTTCCAGTCCTAGTATTCTATGATTCTAAGCTTGGTATCATCCACAAACTTTATGACTCTCTATGCCATCATCTAAATCATTGATGAAGATATTTAACAAAACCAGTCCCAAAATTGATCCCTGCGGAATCCCACTTGTTAGGTCTTTTCATGGACTGTTGTGACAGATGCTGTATAAATGAAGAGCAAAAAATTGTTTCTGCTCCAAAAAGCTTGCAATTTAAGTTTAAGACAAGAGAAAAATGGTGTATACAGACAGAGAGATGGGGTAACGCAAGAAATCAAGGAAACCATATTGGTCAACATGACAGCCAGTGATAGCAGCATACTAGCAGCTTAACCATTGTCAAGTTTTTTGTGAGTATCATGGCAAAGGAGAGTTTTGTTAAAAGTCAGACTGGACACCACCTTTGTTTGTATCTAGTTCCATCTCCCTGGTAATATGAGTTTGTTCATTGTGTTGACGTTGTTACCATTGTTGCTGGTTTCTACCGCACTCAAGAGGATGGTGTCATTGGCCTATGTCTTAGATGAGTCCATCTGTAACCCACATGCCTACTGTGGTTCACTGGCCATGTAGTGGCACTTAGACCACTTACAGTGAGAGAGAAGAACAAAGGACCTCTACAGCCTAAGCTGAGAGCCAGCTGGCTTTTAGCTCTATCTGTAGAGGCTCCTACACTAAGCTCCCAAGGTCCTAGTTTCAAATCCACCTGGTAGCAGTTACACATGCCCCAACCAGCTTACTATCTAAATAAATAAGTCTGAGGATACATCAAGACTGCAGAGCTTTTCCGGGATACCAGAGGCATCCCAGAAAACCTCTGCCATGTCCAAGGAACGCTTCCGCTTTTCTGAAAAGAAGTCAGAAAAGCGGATGCATTTTGTCGTCATCCCTGTAAATCGTTTTGTGAGGAAGAAGGGATGTTCCAAAAGAGTGCGGGGGGGGGGTTCCAACATTTGGCCCCGTGTAGAGGGGCCAAATGTCGGAAAAGCCTCTTTCGGAAGAAAAAGGGGAAAAGATACGTGAATTGTGGTTCGCAATTTACGTATCTTTTTCCAACTTTTCTTTGTAGCATAGACATAGACAAAAATGGGGAGAGGAAAAGGTCATAAGGTGGCTTGGAGGCAGAATCAGAACCCAGAGCTCATGACTATCAGGACAGTATCCAATCCACTAATCTACATTTGTTCTGCAGTACATTTACTTTCACAGTTATCCTGTCTAGCTCAAATTGTTCCAAGCTTTTGCCTCTTCTCTTGTGATTCGGCAGTATAACAAAGCAGTGGAGAAACATCTTGATAAAGAAAACTTACTGCAATATTTTTTGCTATCGCCCTAGCCAGAAGCCTTTCTGGCTTCCATTTTTTTTTTGGATGTATAATAGGTAAGAAGCTTTTTGTGAGTATCTTAAAAAAATACATAGTATCATTAGCTTTCACAGGCAAAGCCCATCATAATCTGATGAAATGCTCATAATACTATTTATTTTTGTTCGTCTTTAAGGTGCCGCAGGAATACTTGTTGTTTTAAAAGTTACAGATTAACACGGCCGCTCCTCTGAGACTTTTTAAAAAAAATACAGTGAACCTTCCCTGCTGCTGCTGAAAACTGAAAGCAGTATCTGAGTTTAAGCAGATCCTAGCTGAAAGTGGATAAATATTAAGACAGATGCATCTCAGCACCTTTCCGACAGTTAAATGGGCATTTCACATGTATGGACGTTAACAAGAGCTCAGAGATTTTGACCCTTGGTATAGATTAATGTGAGAGAGCCTGACAGACCCACATTATTGTTTAAGACAAGTTCATGATGTAAATTGGCAGACAAAGAAGTGAGCAGTCAATATAGATTAGAATTAAATCTCTCTTCTTGTCCACAACCAGGGGCCCTGCATTGATTGGATCGCAGATGCCAGAAACCGGGCTTTGCCAAAAGTGACAGGGAGGGAATAGGGAGCCGGCACTGTGAGTTGGGAATGGGCCATTTATTCCATTCCCAGTCTGAAAAACTGGCCCCAGCAGGCCCAGAACCCAGTTTTCCAGCCAAATGGATAAAGTTTATCCCATTTAATATTAACAGCCATCTTAGGAAAACAAGAGCCACATGAATGGCTGTGATTCAGGGAAACACATAAGCGCATCCCATTGAGTTCAATGGGGTTTCAGTACATGCTTGAAGTGAACATGCCCAAGTTCTTTTTTGAATTGGGGCCTATTTCTACTAGAGGGGAGCAAGAGGAGAGGAAATGCTGTAAACATTTTTGCCAATTTTCAATCACTTTTCAATCCAGCCACACTTAGGCTCCTTTTGGTTCACTTTTTCACAGGTGTGCATGTGAGGGGGGCATTTGCACACGTAGTGGGGAGCGTGCACACATGCTTTGTACAAACGCCCATGTTTGTGTGCTAACGAGAGCCTCAGTACATAGCTCTGAACATTTGCTATTCATGCAGGAAGCGCTCACCCTCGGCTGAGCACGCTTGCATTCCAATCACTGAGCAGCAACAATGCCACGTGACGTGGGTGACCAATCACACGACATGACACAATAGATCTTCAGCCGTGAGCGAACAGCCCATGGGCTGAAATATGTTCTCCCCCAATAAAGTGTGTGAACAATTATGAATAATGAATAAATTAATAATTAATTAAATAATGAATACATTAATAAAAGCCAGCCTGTTCATGGGTGACTTGTGGGAATAAAAGGCTATCTTGGGTGGATACATTGTTTACTCTGAGTAGTTTTCCTAGTTTTAATGTATATTGAAGTGGGTTACCTACATCTTACTACTTCTCTCTTTTCACAGTTAAGTTAATGGATAGGAGACTCTGCATCCGACTAACTCTGGGTCTGATTTGCAGAGGTGCTGAAACTGATGTCAACTGTGACAGGTGCTTAGAGCCTCTGAAAATCAGGCTCCGAAGCTAAAGAATTTATAAATAATAGGCTGCTCGTGATTTTCATAGATAGATAATTTTTAAAGTTTTATACACATATAAAATTGTCAAGAGAACTTCCTTTTTTTCCTGTCAAACAATAAGTTTGCTTCCAAACTCTGAGAAAATATTTATGTTTGTGACTCCAGTGTGTATAAAGCAGCTTCAAACCAGACCTGGGCAGACAACAGTTAATGTGGGGCAGAGTTCTGTATGCAGAGTAAAGGGTTTTTCATTAAAAAAAAAAATTCTGAGATCATTCATATTTGCTTTGCAAGGAGGCCTTGGGAGCTGTCATTTTCATAATAGCTTCTAGGCTTTTATTTATTGTTTGGGCTAAATGATTTCTTGTTTCTTCTCTGTAAAGAATATGTGGTTTCTTGTAATGCCCTAATAGCAGATTTCCTAGCGCTACGGAATGAGACACAAAATGCAAACATCTCTATCAACCAAAACCCAGGGCTGCCAAACTCGCTATCAAATAACCTCACCTCCCTTCTCTTGGTCCTGCCTCATCGCATCTATTTCTCCTCAACTAATTTCTTTGAGAGATGATCTTAAATGTCCTTTTTTCTTGTTTGTTTCCTTTTAGCATAAGAGACCCACATCAGTGACTTACGAATAGATTTGCACCATAAAAGTGCTCTATAGCATTTGACACCAATGGGTTCCTTGGGACACCCCCTCAGAAGTAAGTGTGTACTTAAATGCTTTGAGGGTGGGGAACCTTTCTGGGGTCAAGGCCGCTGACCTGCAGAAAAATCAGGGGCCTCACAAAAGTGAGAAGCAAAAAAAAAAGTCACTGACATGGTCCCCCAACTGAGAAGCAGAAAGACACTCCCCATGTTCCCCTCACACACCAGACCCTCGGGGAGGGGCTAGTAGATTTTGTGGGCCCCCCTAGGCTCTGATGTAGGGTTATAATGTGGGGTTCAGCGTGTGGGAGGGAGCTTCCAGGACACGGGCTTGGGGTGTGGGGTCTGGACAGAAGGAAAGATTCAGGAGCTTGGGGGCCGGATCCAGCCCTTGGGCCTTATGTTCCCCACCCCTGTGAGTGAATCAGGACCCAGACCTCCAGTCTATTGGCTTCTCCACTAGACCAAACTTTGTCCCTTTCTAAAGCACAAGAGTATGCAATTCAGTGGTCTGCATTATAAACTTCAAATAACATAACATAATGTAATGCATGCATCAAAATGGTAGGAGATGAAAGTAGGAAAAATTATGATCATAGTTACCTATTCTAGTGTAAAAAAAACTCCTACATCTTGCATTTATTAACCTTTTTTTGTGGAGAGGAAGGAAAGTTGGTTATTCCTGCCCCAGTTCTAATTTGGGGGTGGGATGGGGTGAGCCGATTGCCCTTGTATTTCTCAGTGGCATTTCTGGATTTGTTAACGCTATCTATTTTTTTGGCTGCCGTTCTTCAGCAATACAATTCTAACTGCTTCTTGGGTCTTACTCATGTCAAGTCTTCCCCCCCCCCCCATCCCCGCACGCCCTTTGAAGGCAACCTACCTGGTTATGGCAAAATGGCAATTAAAAAAAATAAAATAAGATCACAAAACTCAATATTCTGCACATGGCGCTAAACCTTAAACTGCCAGAGCAAAAAACCACGCTGCAGAATTACCTCCTTTGTTCTTCCTCGCTCACTCCCCACCCACACTAACCCCCTCTTCCCATTTCACCATGCAAACCTTTTAATTTTTATGCCAATGACTTTCTTTGCCTTGATCAGACTTTATCACATATCTCTAGTTGAGATCCTGCCTAGCTTAGCATAAGACAAAAATGGGGGGGGGGGTAGAAATCGGCTGAATAATAGGACGGATTTGTAGCAGCTGAGGATTTGCATTCAAATGTTTGCCAGCCTCCTCAGAGCTTGAGCTTTATCATGTCTTTACAGCCAACAGCTTGTTTATGAATAAAAAATGTGGCATGAAACCAGAGGAGTGAGTTGTCTTTGTTTTGTCAAGTGTGCGGAGACAAAATGCTTGCTTCTCACAAGTCTTCACTTCATACAAGCCTTCTGGGACCTCTGGGGGCAGCTGGACTCAAACTGCTACCTGCAGACTGGTTGCTATGGCAAGCTTGCTTCACCTCCTTGACAGGCCTTGCATATTCATGAGCCCGGAATGGCTGGCTGAAGGGACCTTGGAGATCTTCTATGCAAAACAGGAGCGCTTTGACAGGCAGCCACTTTATTAACTCATTAAGCTCATCTTGTTCCTTTAAATGCAGTATAATTACAAATAAAGCTGTCACACTTTGTTTGCAGTTATATAATTTAGCTAAGTACCTCTATGACCTGGGTTTCAAGGAGGAAATAGAGGTTATGAGCTTGGGAGATAGTGACAATGAGGGAAGGAGAGGGAAATGAAAGAGCTAGAGAAGTTTCAGAACCGGCCTTCGTTCTTTTTCTGAGGTGGGAGAGATGGTCTGTGCTCCTTTGGAAAGAGCAGCTCTGAAGACACAGAGCCAGGGTCTGCTTTTTTAGCTACACTAGTGGAAATCCAGTTCAACTCCATCGGATCAAATTCTTCTCTTTGTGACACACATGTAACTCTGGGATAACCTCCTTGATGCCCGTGATAGGGTGCGCCATGCCTCTTTTGAAACTCCTGGTCTGGAAAATATTAAATTGTGTGCCAGACCCTTTCCCTTGTATATTTAATTCCAGCATTTCCAGGGAGAGAGACTCTTCGACAGCAATAGATGTCACACAGAGAGCCCTTACTTAAAAAAAGCCAACAACCTTCCACGGCCTGATTTTCCCAGGTACTGAATATTCTCTTCCACTGACTTCAGCTGGAGTGGTGAATGCTTAGCCCTTCTGAAAAATCAGGCCCTACCAAATTCTGCACGAAGAGTCCCAGTGTATTAGTCCCTCAACGTAGAACACAGTGGTGTCCAACCAGTTCTGAAGCTGTGGCTACTATAGCAAACTAGCCACACTCAACTGGCCAAATCGTCACATGTGGCTAGTGGCTAGCATGTTGGACGTCATGGCCCTAACGTGTTGACACATTTCAGAAGGGTAGCCATGTTACTCTGTTTCAGCAGAAACAACACGCCTTGTTGTTTTTACTCTAGGGCTACGTCTACACTGGCACCCTTTTCCGGAAATGCTTAAAACGAAACAGTTTTCCATTATAAGTATTTCTGGAAAAAGCACGTCTACATTGACAGGATGCTTTTCCGGAAAAGCACTTTTTCCGGAAAAGCATCCGTGGCCAATGTCGACGCGCTTTTCCGGAAAAAAGCCCCGATCGTCATTTTCATGATCGGGGCTTTTTTGCGGAAAAGACTACTGTGCTGTCTACACTGGCCCTTTTCCAGAACAGTTTTTGCGGAAAAGGACTTTTGCCCGAACGGGAGCAGCATAGTTTTTCCGGAAAAACACTGACAATTTTACAGTAGATTGTCATTGCTTTTCCGGAAAAGCAAGCGGCCAGTGTAGACAGCTGGCAAGTTATTCCGGAAAAGCAGCTGCTTTTCCGGAATAAGTGGCCCAGTGTAGACACAGCCTTCTTGTGTGGTTTGTTTGTTTTTTAAGCTACCAGGTCTAGATTAAATAGAAACCCAGTTCATTTCTAGAGCAGCCACATCTTTATACCCTACACTGAAAATTAAAGTCTGAGGATAAAATGGCCTTTGTTTGGCCCCTTCTATTGACTGAACACAAAGCAAAGTTGTCACTCAGTGCACAGTACTGGAGAGAAGCTGTGGTCAAAAATAGAATGGGGTGGGAGAGGAGAAACAATAGAGGGTGAGGTAAGAAGTGAAAGGGGGGGAAAGGTAGGGAGGGTCCCATGGAAAACGTTTAACAACATTTATCCAGCAAATGCTCCAGCTCCCTTCCCTTCATCTGCCTTGTACGTTCCCAGGTTAATGCATTTAAGGATTCTTAAGTGAGCCATGCTAAAACGCATCTGAGTGTACCGCAGGAAAATGGCATCGGTAAGGGAGACGGAGGATAAAGGCTTGTAAAGGGTGTGACGTCTGGCAAGCGCCTCAAGTATCCCCAAGAACTAAAAGGAGGATGTGGTTCCTTTACGTTGTGCTTTAGAAAGAATCTTCCCTTTTTAGATCAAATCGTATTTTTGTATGACGTAGAGGAGGGGTAAATATTTATCCTGGCGAGAAGAAATAAAATCCTGCAAGGATTTTAAAAACCCGATTCCAATGCACTCTCCTTTCTTGTCGGTGAATGAGGGTAGATCTCATTTAACAATATCCCTGACACAGACCTCGGATGATGTCTTGGCTTTTGTGCTCCATCTGCAGTCATTTAAGTGCACTTGGAAAGTGAGATAATATTGTTCAGGGAAGGGGGAAGGGGCCAGTCAGGTTTCTGAGGGCTTGTGTCCTTCAGCACCCAAGGCACACTGATAAAAGATGCACACAGAGGAATCCATTTGTGACTTCTGTTGTTAAGAATTTTCTTTCTCTGGCACCACAGGAAGAAGCAGGAAAACATCTAATTTTCTAGCAGGGCCTACAAAGAGCCTGCCCTTTGTCTTTCACTTGGTTCAGCTTGGATATTAAAGGCTTCACCCTGAGCCGCTGATGTCTGTGGCAATTTTGGCTTCAGTGAGGACAGGATAGACTGTCCCCATATGAACAATGTACTACGACTGAGATGCTCAAAGGGACTAAGCTGTTACCCACACTGATTTCTTTGTCACTCCCATACTTTAGGGCAGTGTTTCTTAAACTTTTTAATACCGAGGAACGCTAAACAATATTTTTACAGGGAACACCAAGGATTTTTTATTGAGCAAAAAAAAAAGGTCGGGGGGAAAAAGGATTGGGCGGGGGGAGTTAATGAGGGGGAAAAAAAGGGTTGGTGGAAAGTTATTGAGCAAAAAAAAAAAAGGTCGCCTGCCCCTTTAAGGGTGGCCATTTTGAATTCTGTTGTTCTCCGTGGCACACCTCCGAATGCCTCGTGGCACATCAGTGTACTGCAGAACACAATTTAAGAAACACTGCTTTAGGGGGACAGACCTTTTACCCGATGGATTTGGGTGCTTCATGCCTCCTTTGAAATTCCCAGTCTGGAAAATATTAAATTGTGAGCTGGACTTTTTCCCTTGTATATTTGATTCCAGCATTTCCAGAGAGAGACTCTTCCAGCAATCCTATTTACACCTGCCTCTGGAATTTCCACGACACACATCTGACGAAGTGGGTCTTTGCAGATGAAAGCTTATGCTCCCTTTCTGGGGCGGGCGACAGAACATCTTTCTCCCCCTCCCCCCCTTCCCTTCTCCTATTTATTTCGAGTTTCCTTATCCTCTAATCACAACTCCGGTCATTTGAAGAAGTGGGCTGTGCCCACGAAAGCTCATGATACCATCTATATGTTTTGTTAGTCTATAAAGTGCTACCAGACCTTTTTTTTTTTTTTTTCTGTAACAGACTAACTCGGCTACCCCTGAAGCTCCAATAAATCTGTTCGTCTATAAGGTGCCACAGGACTTCTCATTGTTTATACAGATTCAGACTAACACGGGTACCCCTCTGATACTTGTCTTCCAGCAATAGATGCTCCTCAATCACTAACTGCCCGGGGTTAGGAAGAAACTTCCTCCTTGGACAGGTTACTCCATGACTGCCCTTTGGACGGTCATGTCTCTTCCTCTGACGCATCTAATAGTGGGGGCACTGTCAGGACATGAGACCAATGTTCCCTCTCGTTTTTTCCAGCCACGTGGAGAATCCATTATGTTATGTATCCCCAGCCATGTGCAGCTGTGCACCACCAATCAAAACGCATGCTGTTGGCTGTGGCCTTTCTGCTAATCAGCTGGGCGGCAGTTGAATCTCCCCTTGGTGTCGGCTCAGGCGCTCAGCTTACAGGGAACACTGAATGGGACTCTAGGGGTCCTGTGTAGCTCATGTCAGCAGTCTGACAACTGGCTGAAGTAAAGCCACAGTTCAGCCAGCCAGAAGCATTCCAGCCTGCGTGGAAACTGTACTGAGAAGCGTCACAATGAGCTTTGCTTGCATGAGGCCAAAGACAGTATGGGCCGGGAGAGCCGTGGGTTCTGTGTGTGGCCCGTAAGACATTTTGTTTACTGTTGCAGCGATGGGCCACCGAGGCTAGTGAGTGGGCTGCATGAGAGGCCCTCCTTCCTCCCAGTGGGCCGCAAGGTTGTTGTAACCAAGACGCTCTCCCGTTTACAGGGTTGCCAGATCCTGCTGGTTTCAATCCACATCGGTTTTTTCCAATGGGTGTTACTACAGTGACAGGCACAGAGAGCAAAGGCACAGCACATTGACTATAAGAGTCGGGCACCCCCTCCGCAGCCAATCAAAGAGGTGCTACATCAGGGGTGGGGAACCTCAGGCTTGGGGACCAGATGTGGCCCCTGGCTTGCCTGGAACCAGCCCCTGAGGCTCAGGGCACCCCTCCTAGCATTGGGGATCCCACACCTACTGAGCACACAAAATCTACTAGCCTGGACCCACTAGGCTCCAGTGTGTGAGGGGAGTTTGGGGCGTGTCTTTCTCCTTCTCAGTCAAGGGCCACTTCAGTGAGGCTTTGGTGGGGTTTTTTGGCTTCTCACGTGTGTGTGGCCCCCAAGTGATTTTTTCCGTGGGTTATAGGGTTGCCAGGTGTACGGTTTTTGCCCGGACAGTCCGTTATTTGTGGCCCCTGTCCGGTAGAAAATACTGGACATGTAAAATGTCTGGTATTTCCTGTTTTTCTTGCACAGAAGTCCGGCGGGGACATTCTTCCTCTGCCACGTCTGGCGGGGGAGTGAGGACCATGGGGATTTTTAAAGATGCAGCAACTTTTTTTTTTTTTTGGCTCAACAACTTTGGTTGGTCCCCTGTTTTTGTTTTTGTTTTGCTCAACCAACCCTAGTGGGTCAGCAGCCCCTGACCCAAAAAAGGTTCCCCATCCCTGTGCTGCAGTGATTTTGGTACGCCCCGCACAGTCTAGGTACACTAGCGCAGGTAGCCAAACTACCCTATCCTGGGAGGTTGTCTTGGTAACAACAATCTTGGGGGTCAATGAGAGGAAGAAGGGCCACTCAGGCAGCCCAGTCACTAGCCTGGGTTGCCCACCGCTGCATTGGGGTGATGGCCCTTATTATGGATGGTGCAGAGCCCAAGCAGGGGGCTCCAGAGGCACTTGGCTAGAGGACAGGATGCCCATAAGAGAGAGCAGCACAGCTCCTACTTGGCAGCTGGTCAGTTCCTCTCTCTGGTGCAGTCACGTTCCCACAACCCACATTCCCCGCCTCCTGTTGGCGGCTAGCACCTCAGCGGGAGTGCGAGCAAAGAGCAGACTCCGGAAAGGTCCAGGGACTGCAGGAGTGCTGAGCTCCTAAGCAAGGGACTCGAGGGGAGCCCTTGTCGCCACGCAAGCTCCAGTCAAACAAAAAGATTGGTGTAACACTCTCTGCAATTGATCGTGTAACTGCCACCTACAGATCCGAGACAGCACGGCGGGGATGATCCGAGCGTGCTCGCCCGACGTGGGGCATTGCAATCAAACTGATTCTGCTTCCCAGAGCTGTGCTTTAAAAAAATATATCATTGCAAGGAAAACAATGGGCTTTTCTTTTATGTTCCTGTTTTGCAGAAACTACTTAAAGACCATGTCCTAGATTTAGCGCAGGCTCTGATAAGGATGAAAGAGATAAGTCCCAGATTGTACTGCTGTGCCCAACAGACTGGTTACATCAGACTTGATGACACTTCAGCCCTGTTGTCATGACCCCATATAATCCAGCCTCCTGGACCATCTGACACACATTTACACTTAACATTTTGTTACGAGACTCTATAAATGAGATCTCTTTGACCTTCAATCCTTGGCTAATTGCTAGTTTCATGTACAAGACTAGACTAATTTTACGTGATAATTACCTGAAAGTGGCAATACATATGGCATTGCATGTTTGAAATGTCAGACCTGGAAAACTATCAAGTGGATGCAGTCTTAGGCAAATGGAGAGAGAGAGAGGATGGGGTCGGATGTATTCCTTAGCTACTAGAACAGTTAAGACGCTGACTACACAAACCAGTAAATATTTTATGTTTGTGTGTAATAGAAACGTCTCTGTCTGTCTGTCTGTCTGTCTGTCTATTAAAAAACATAACATCACACAAACATATGGCTAGAAAGGACCTGTATTGAGGCAGGACCACATATGGAGATGAGGGTGTGGCGGGGGGGGGGGGGGGAGAGGTAGGAGGTCTAGATTGTCAGGCTGGTCACAGGATATAAAAAATTACTGAATTTGCAAGCAGTAAGAATATTCATTAAAGTGGATTTTTGTTCCCAAGCAGCCCACACACTTCTGTGCATTAGAACAGGGGTGGGCAGTAAACGGCGGTGGTTCACCAGAGTTCGCCCCTAGTAGGCCACTGTTGCTGTATTTCTCTGCGCCTCTGCAGGTGTGGACGTTCGCAGCTCCCATTGGCCGGGAACCGCAATCCGCTGCCAGCAGGAGCTGCAATCCCCCGTAGCTGCGGAGGTAAATACAGCAGTGGGGGGGGGGGGGCCGCCCTGGGGTTAGCGCTGGCAGGCCAGATCCAGCCCACAGGCCAGTATTTGCCCACCCCTTCATTAGAATAATCCTGCCTTTCTCTTGGCATGGTAGCACTGACCTGACAATGTGCTAGAGCAAACACTGCACTGAAAGCGAGTGAGAGAAGGAGTAAGGGGGAGGGAGGGTAACTGGTATTTAGCAGCCAAACAATCCACTTCAATTTGGCCCTTGGTGTATCAAGGAAATAACTTTTTTTTTTTCCCGACATGAGGGGCTGGCAGCTGTGTTTCCTTCCCCAATGGATTTTGCAGTCTGGGGATGTACTAATGGGACAGGAGTTAGAGTTCCCTGTAAGGTGCTGAGTGCTGTTGCCACCACTTGGGAGAGATTCCAATGCCACCCAGCTGATTAGCAGAGCATCTAGGTTTTTTGGTTCTACTGTTGGTGCCCATTCACACATACCTGGGTGCACATAAAATTTATTCCACACATGGATGGAAAAGATTAGAGGGAACATTGATTGGAAATTACACCAGAAAGGCCAAAGTCTGCTTGTACCAGACGAATTCCAGAATAATTTATTTGGTCCAAGTCCTCAGCTGACATAGCTGAACCGATTTACATCTGCAGCTTGCCTAAACCACTCGCTTTAGTGATGTCATTCTGAGTTTACACCCGTGTGACTAGGAAACAGACCTTGTCCAGGAAGTCTAACCGTTAAGATCTAATTATATGGGAGATAAAGGGGATCCAATAGAAATATAGATGCATGCACCCAGCAATGCTGCTGTCTTCTTGAGCTAGAAGAACCACAATGGGGGTTAGTCGTGCAAGAAGCTTTTTTCATTTTAGCTTTGAGTTTCATGTCCAGTCCCATTGGAGTCACCAAGGTGTTAGGCAGTTCGTGTCATCAACAGGAAAGAGAGAAAGAACGTGTGTTCAAAGTGCTCCAGGGCTGGGGAGACTGGAGACACATGCTACCCACCCTCCCATGCTCTGGGACTGCCCCACTTCACTTTCTTGTGAGGGGGGCATGGCTTGGGTCCTGTGAGGGTTGAGGCTTGGGCAGAAGGGGTAGAGATGAGGGCTTGCCTCCCCCAGCCCTAGCTTCACCCACTGCCCATGCTCTAACAATTAGACCATCCTTCCTTTCGTGGCACCGAGAGGAGGCCATGCACTTTTTAAAGTTAGAATAGGAACTTAAACATGCCTACGGCCCAGATTCTATTTAATGACCTGCCTCTGCAGAGTCTCTTTGGAGATCAGTGCCTAAATGAACAACTTACACACAAAGGGATAGGAGACGGAAATAGGAAATGGCAGATTAGTATAAAACATGGAATTCCTTGGATGCTACAATGTGGGAGAAATTCAGCCTCCCACGCAAAAAGCCTGCCTAAGTACTGCTTAGCCCTGGAGATAAGACTTGGGCAGGCCTGTAGGCTGAGGCGGTGTGAAGGGTGCGAACACACCCCACCCACAGTCCGATTCCAGCCAACCTAGGAAAGGCAGGGGTGGTGCATTGTGCCTGCCTCCCTCCCTCCCCATACTCTGGCTGGCCAAGAAAGGCTGGGGCTGACTCCCCCCTTCCTCACCCAAGAGTGAGGCTGGGGGTTGTGCGGGGCTGGGCCGTGGGGAGGGAAACCACCAGGCCCTGCCACAGCTCACCTCCCCCTCACCCCCCAGAAATTCCTGCATACGGGCCTGTTGGGTGATTCACGGCCTTCTTAAAAGGGGTCAATTTTGCTACTTCTTTAGGTTTGTTCTTTAATGCACAAAACATATATAAACATTGTGGTTAAATATTTCCTCCACCACCGCCCCCCGGGAATTGGTTGATTGTTGTTTGAGGGAGTCTGGAGAAGATGACTATGTGGTATATAGTAGCACAGAGGATATTGCTCATTAGAAATGTTGTCTATTAAATAAATTGCATTGCCTGCTTTGACGTAGTAGCTCTGATTTTCAGCATCACTACTGTAGACCTCGTTGAAAATTTTTCAGCTGAATGTTTTTCTGCCAGAAAATGCATTTCCTGTGGGAATGTGTCAATTCTGTTATCCTGTTTCTGCAAGAAGAAGAAAAAACCTAGAAACCAGTGCTTCAAGAAGATCAAAATGTTGTGTTTTGACCTTTTTTTAGAATGGAACAATTGACTTGGTGGTTTTGAAATTTTATTTCATATTAATAAAAAATGTTAAAAGTCAAAATTGGCATGAACCCTTATGGTTGACCTCAGACATAATTTTTTGTGAAAATTTCACATCATAGGAAATTTTTTTTTAAAACTTTCATTTTGATTTGGAACAAAACAAAATTTGAAATCATGACACTTTCCACAAAATGGAAACTCCGGTTCACAGATAGCTCCATGGGGATGCTCAGTACAAACTGGTATTTGGAACTTGGTATCTGAATCCACTCAGAGGATTTGAAGACATCAGACATTGTGCCAGACTATAGTACCTTGATATGCTCATTCTCCTGGCAGACCGGGTTCTGTAGCAAGTGGGTAATTCTAATTGCTTATTAGCAGTTGACAGCAGTTGGTATTTGGCAACCTGCACGTCTCTAGGAATAAAGTGATTTTCCTAGAACAAACTGGAGGTTCCCACATTCTTTCTAATCATTATTTTGATTTACGGAAGGTATGATGATGTTGCTTGTTTGCTTATCAGGGTGTAGCACTGAACAATGTTGCATCTTGTATTTGGATTTAATTAATTGGTTAATAAGATTCTAATTAATTAAAATAAATTAAAATCGCTTCAGTAATTAATTCACTGTAAACGTTATTGACAACACTCCGTAGATACTGTAAAGTCAGATTTAAAACCCTGGTCGGGAATACTGAATCACAGAGTCGTAGTAATTACAGGTGGAATAGACATATTGGAATCGCGAGTTCATTCTCATTCAAGCACTGGATACATTTCCTATATTTTTAAAATCAACTTAGCTCCAGCTTTCTGGTATTGTATCAAATAGTTCCACTGTATCAGTAATATCCATTTGCAAAAATCCTTTTTCTAGAACTACACAAATACATTGTCAGTCTTACAAAAGTTGCCTCTAATTCCTGTTGCCTTCAATTTTTGAGATGCCCAAAAGTGATTTTTTTGTTTTAGAGGTGCTGAGTTCACATCCTTCCCATTAACTTCATGTGGCATTTTGGGAGTTCTGCACCCCTGAAAAGCAGGGTCCAGGGAGTTGATTTTCAGCCTCTGTTGGCACTCACAGTATGGGCCAAACTTCAAAAGAGCTTAGCTCCCATTTAGACACCTCAATAAAATCCACAATTTCAAAAGAGCTGAATTCTATCCCTACATTGTGGGTATCGAGCATTTGAAAATTTGGTCCTGAAAAATACTTGGGCCAGAATTGCAAATACACACAAGTGTGGCCCACAAAATTGGGGGCCATTTTTGAAATGTTGGGACCAGATTGTGCCTTCTGCAACTTGTATTAGGAGCTGTGTGAATACACACACACACTGCAGGTTCTCAACAAATTTAACTACAGCCGCTCCCTGATTTACGAACAAGTTACGGACCAGCACTTGGTCCATAACTCGAAGTGTTCGTAACTCGGATCCCATAGAGTTACATGGCGACCGCGCTGTTTGTAAGCGTGGATTGCCGTTCGTAACTCGGATCCGCATTTATGACCGTTTTGGTCGTAAGTGTGGATGGTCGTAAGTGGAGGTGGTCGTAAGTTGGGGAGCGGCTGTGCTTTGCTTCAGCCATTTCTATATCAGAACACTCAGCAATGTTGTCAATTTCTTTGTTAATTTTACAGTGAGTTGAAATGCACTTGTTGAAATTTCAGCAATGAGGGAAATGAAGAGGCTTTTTCTTGAAATGTTAACAGGACACCAGCTCCTTCCAGTGGCTTTCCTAGCCTGTTGTTTCATATGTCTGTTGAGAGCCTTAAAAAAATGGAATGCCTGTGACCCTCATATCTCTTCAGTGTTATTGTTCTATTGAGGACTTTAAAGAGCAAGTGAGGTCTTTGAGGCCATGTCTACACAGCAACATTATTTCGGAATAACTAGTGTAATTTCAAAATAACTTAGTCCACATCTACACAGCAGGTAGTTATTTCAAAATAGTGTCGAAATACCGTCAAGCTGGAGGACTTCTTACTCGGACTCCTGTAACCCTCGCTGTACGAGGAGTAAGGGGAGTTGGAGGAAGAGTGCTCTATTTCGGAATAAGTGCTGTGTAAACGCTCCCTATTTCAAAATAAGCTGCGCCATTGACGCAACTCAATTTGCGTTGCTTCTGCCGAGGTAAGCCCTGCAGTGTAGACGCACCCTAAGAGAGAACAATGAAAAAGCATCTCCATGCCTCCCTGTGTTGTTTGTTTGACTCTCGTTGACTTCCATGGACACTGGATCAGGGCTTAAAACCTGGACTTGAAGCACTTTTGGAATGGGAATATTGGGCACTGGGTCTCGTTGCTGCAGGGGGATCAGGTAACCAGCAGGGACGCTAAGGCAGCTTCCTGCCTCTCTTGGCACCGCTGACCATGCTGTGCCCAGAAGCAGCCAGCAGCAGGTCCCCAGCCAGTGAGAGTGTGGAGCTAGAGCTCAGGGCCAGGGCAGTGCTCAGAGCCTTATGTGCTCTCTACCCTGCACTTAGGAGCTGAGCCTGCTGCCGGCCGCTTCTGGAATGCAGCACACTCTGTGGTGCCCAGACAGACAAGTAGCTGCCTTAGCACCCCCACTGGTCACCTGATCCCCCTGCAGCAACAAGACCCAGTGCCTGATATTCCATGCACAGTCAACCTGTGGAACTCCTTGCCAGAGGATGCAGTGAAGGCTAGAACTTTAACAGGGTTCAAAAAAAAGCTAGATAGATTCATGGAGGTTAGGTCCATCAATGGCTCTTAGCCAGGATGAGCAGGAACGGTGTCCCTAGCCTCTGTGTCTCTGGAGGTGGGTGACAGAAGAGGGATCATGTGAAAATTACCTGTTGTGTTCCCTTCCTCTGGAGCATCTGGTATTGGGTCAAAACTGGTAGTTTGAAAACTACTGACCTAGAGTACAGTCTGCCTGTTGCCAGCACACAGTGCTGTGTGGATGCAACATGCCAGCACATGTAGCCAAATGTGAAAGCACTCCACTAAGACACTCTGCTGGCAGGACTTTTGCTGATAAAACTTTCTTGTGTAGACAAACTTTAGCTGAGTAAAGGTAAAAGAAGTCATGAAAAACAAAGCATAGCAAGAATTTGCTCCCTCTTACACCCTCCTCGCACACAGTCTTCCTACTCTAAAGGGTTCTAGACTTTAAACAAAATAAGTTATTAACATAAAAACCTTGGGAAATTTGGAATTCCCCTTTTCCTGTGTTGTCACTACCTTTGCCCCCTTTTCACAGCATCAAAGGCTAATCCTTTTAGAGACATGTAAATTGGTAAACAGACGTGGTGTCACTCTGAATCAGCCTTCTCACAGGTGTTCATTGAGATTAAGAGCTTTTCTTCTCTCTCCTTTTACTTAAATTGATAAGTGGTTGTTTTAACAGATGATAAAAGGAAAAACAGCAGATTAAATGGGTTACTAATAATTTCAGTGCAGCAACTTCAGGAGAGCAGGAGACAATTTTGAACTTAAACCTACCATGATTGACTCATTTATATTTGGATAGGCCCCCAAAATTGCTAGTCTCTGGTAATTAAAATAGCACACACCAGTTTGCAGTATCTTCAGGAGGCAGTTAGGGAATTTTTGACGTGTTGATGGTCTGTGAATGACAAACAATAAAAGACGAACTAGGACAGCCATCTAGGAAAACATCATTATCAGGCACAGTTTTATTTGGGGGACTTGTTAATTAGTACAGCAGAGGCCTGCCTTAGCAAGTGTTTCTGCACAAATAGTATGTATTGGACTCTCTCCATTTCTGTTCTCTTTTAAATCAAAGGAGAAACTCCTATTCACTTCACTTGCTGCAGGACTTAACCTTGAGGGGCTAACAATGTTCCCTGGTAACTGTGTGGTTGGGCTGCCATGTAAGAGAGATGTGGGTGCCGCCCAGCTGATTAGCAGAGCACCCACAGCCAGCAGTGTGTCTCTAGTGGTGGTGCACATCCGCACATGCCTCAGTGCACATAACACAAATTATTCTGCACACCAACAGGAAAAATAGAGGGAAGACTAGGGAGTAACACTGTATTATTTCACACTTTTCAGGATTTTTCACATTTTGTGGCAGCGGGCTGCAGGAGTTAGGTGGAGGCAGAGGTGAAAGGAAGCAGACGTGCCCTGGTGCGCAGCTCTGGCAAGAGCTGGCTGAGCTGTGGCAAAAGCCAGCAGGGAGCTATTGAAAGAGCTGGCCGGGACCTGGGCTGCAATAGGACAGGACCTGTGAGAAATGTAAGTCACTTGCACTGCTGGGTGGAGGGCGGTTACTCTGGGGGTTGGGTGAGTTCCCTGCATAGGCTGCCAGAGACGGCTGTGGGTGGGCTGGCAAGCCAGGTGGGCACCTGAGACTCATTAAGAGCTGGCCTGCAACAGTAGCCTAATGGAACACCTGCAGCCAGTGGGGCCTGTCAAAAGCTTCCCCCCAGGAAAGGAGGGGGAAGAAGAAGGGTGATGGACTGGAGAGGAGGATGGGCAGTGTGAGGGAGAGCCGAGTGTTACAGGTGAGAAGCGTTCTGGAGAAGGTTCTGTGGGAGTGGCTGGGGAATTGGCCCAGTGAGAGGCTGCTATTCTGTGGGGAGATGGGCAAGAGCCCCACTAGTGGCTGCTATCGAGGGCCCTGGGCTGGAGCCTGGAGTAAGGGGGTGGGATTGGGTTCCTCCCCAATCCTCCCAGTGCCAGGTGGGCTGTCTGTGGGGAAAAGAAGGAGCCTAGAACCACAGAAGGGTTCTCCCTAAGCCAGTGACTTACCTGTGCTGAGGATGGCTTGTTAAGCGGGGGCCCTCGCCTCTGGGAGAGACAAGAGGCAGAGGGAGGGTCGCTGAGAGGAGCTAAGAATCCGCCAGGAAGCGTGGTATCCAGGGGGTATGACCAGAGCTCCACCCCAGTTTAAATACTTTCATCACAGCATAAAGCTTGGCTCTAGGCAATCGACCCCCAAAGCACTTTGCAAAGGAGCAGATTAGACCCCAGGGAGGCAGCGATCCACAATCTCTGGACCAGCTGTACTGTGCTCAGCACAAGTCCAAGGTTGGGGTAAAAGCGACTTTAAGTTACCTTCATGCCCCCCAGCCCTCAGAGCTGTACAAAGCGGATCCAGCTCTCCAGATACCTGGGGCCAGATGCTTCAGACCTGCCTCTGACAACACCGAAGTTTTGCCCGAGTTAAGTATGCAGGATCTGGTCTTCAGGGCACACCCACAGCTATGGTCGGATGAAAAGCCTTTGCCAGGACGCTGCTCAGTTACATCCCTAGGTCCCTCGTTACAGCACTCCGTCGCCCATCGAGGGACAGGAACCTCTACTGCTACCAGGCGATGGAATCATTGCTGCCAGTTGTGGAATCTCCACCACTGGAGATATTTAAGTGCGAGTTAGACAGGCACCTGTTAGGGATGGTCTAGACGGTGCTTGGTCCTGCCGTGAGGGTAGGGGACTGGACTCGATGACCTCTCAAGGTCGCTTCCAGTTCTGTGATTCAGCTTAAGTGGCTAGGAGCTGTGTGACGTAGTGGGGGTACCTTGCTGGTTGCTATGCTGGGGCTGTGGGTGACCCCCACTGGCTGCTGTCTGTCGCACGGCCCAGCAGGACAGGGGATGAGTCACTAGGCAAGGGTCTCTCAACCTGTCCAACCAGCTACCCCCCAGGGAGAGAAACAAAGGAAGGTGGAATGCCGCCCCTGGCTGGGGGGCAGGGCTGGAAGAGAGTTTAGTTTCTGTCTGGAAGCATGGAGGAGACAGCCTAGGGAAAGGGGCTGGAATTTAGGGGCCCAGTCTCCCCCATCTCAAGGGGGGCTGAGGCATCCTAGGCCTGCCCTGTAACCAGATTACATCTGTGCTGTATCCTGGAGAAGGAATAAACTTCCTCTATTATACTGGTTGGTGGAGTCTGTCCGTGCCATTACAGGGGTGCAGGAGATGGGGAAAACCCGACGCACCGTCACAAGCTGTTTTAGAGCAGAAAGTCATTGAGGGTTCAGGTCTTGGTGATGACCTGTTGTGGTGGATTATTTAATACTTGACCCCAGCTAATTCTTCTGAATGCCACCAGATATTGGCAGAAGATGCTTTGGTTTAACATTTCATCCGTCCTTGGGATGTTCCTTCTTAACAAGGCTTTCTGCAGCAATGTACTTGTTGCTACATTAGCTTCTCTGAAGCCCAGAAAGCTATTATTTTTCTCAGAGGCTTTTGCTGGCAAAGACACATCCTAAAGGTGCCTTTTTTTCCAAGGATATATTTTGGCTTGAGTCCGATACCGCACATTTAGTAGCGCACAGTTCCACTCCATGAATACTGGGTCCAGCAGGTTTCCACTGTGCTGAGTTTGCTTTGTAAATCATAAAAAGACCGAAAACGCCGTGTGTGTGATCCACATTCACGGAAGACCCCGAACAAGCACTCAGCACAGATGCTGCCTTGTTCGCCTGACTCTTGCTTTATACTTAAAGCATGCATCATATTTTGTGCTGACTTAACACAACATGGATAGTTGTACTTTCCAAGTAGCTGGCAACCCTTAATCAATGTTAATTGGCTCTAATTAGCATATGTTAATTAATGATATTTACTACAAATTAAAGGTATGAGTGCTCCCAGAGGGTTTCCTGTTCATCCAATTAGTGCCAATTAGTTGCAATTAACACGTGTAAATGAGATGCCATTGAACCCAAAACAAACAGTACATAGTCTGCTCTGTTCGCTTGCTGTTGAACTTACATACATTGCGCTGGAGGGGAGAAAAAGGCGGAGGACTACAGAGGGGTTTTAAATAACTAAAAGGTCCCTAACATGTATTTAAACTCGGCTCATTATGTCTTATTTCTTGTCTTGCTCAGTGAAAGCAAGTTGAAGGGAAGTTGCTCTGAATAAAAGCGGTTGACAAAATAAAAGGCAGGGGTCTTGTCTTGTTGAAACGAGGCGGGGGGGGGAAGGACTATAAATGTTTGTACAAACAAAAAAGCTGACGACTCAGTGTTCTTGCCCAACTCTTGCTCTCCGTTCACAGGAGAGGCATTCAATGTTATGAGCACTTAAGTCCAATGCATGTCTGGTTTAGAGGGCTAAAGAGGGACCTACATGGTACTCAGACTTGTAGGTCTGGAGACCTAGGATCCATTCCACTGACTTTCACTGTGACTATAGGCAAGTGAGTGGGCCAGATTTTCCAAGGCACCTACAGATGCAGATGAGCTCCTAGGTGAGATGTGTCCCACCTGGCCCTTGAACAGCTCACTAGCCAGTGTAGCTGGCCAAACACACAGGGGACCGGGGGCCAGTCTTGCCTGTAAGCTGAGCGCTTGGGTGACCGACCAAGAGAGATTCAAATGCCGCCCAGCTGATTAGTCGAGCCCCCACAGCCAGCAGCGTGTGTTTCTACTGGTGGTGCTCATCTACACATGCCTTGGTGCGCTTAAGAAAAAATATTCTGCACGTGGTTGGAAACATTAGAGGGAACATTGCTGGGAGCTGATCCCCAAAAGTAACTTAGGCCCAGATCCTTAAAGGTATTTAGGCAGTTAACACTTATTGAAATCAATAGGAGCTAGGAGCCTAAATACTGCTGAGGATTTGGGTCTTACTTCCCTCCCACATCGCAATGTGGTTTATGGGGCAGTGCTGTTGCACGCCACCCCTTCCTCAGGACAGACTGTAATATTACAGCCTTAGATTCTGCAAGGGCAAAGTGTTAATACCTGTATTGGGAGGGGAGTGTGGAGGCCATAGATTCCATCCTGTTCATATTCAGGGGTTCACCCTACTGGACATCACATGACTCCAAATCACCCTTCTAGAAAATTCCTATTGAAAGGTTCGGATTGGATTTTTCCTTGTTTTTACCATCCTGTTGTGTTGAATAGAGAACGGTACCTCTGCCACAGAATGGTATGGGACAGCGTATTAACTCCTCTAGAAACGATCACATCCTCTATTCAACTCTATAGAAGTTTAGAATCATTTGTATACATGCCCGTTGAGTTTCCAGAGAGACTTACGGATTTCCTCCTCGCTACCGGACTTTTCCATTAAAAAAGGCAGTGAAAGGGAGTTGGGGCTTTGCGATGCTTTGCCAGTCTTCAAGAACACCCTTTCCTTTTCCTTGACGTTTGTAGCCATTCAGAAGTTTTCTCTCTGTTTGGAAGGGGGTGGTTCTTTATGCTGGTTTGACCGTGGGAAGGATGGAAGTGGCCTACATCAGCGATGGACAAACTAGGCTAGTGAGTCGCCCTCCTTCCTCTGTGGGCCATCAGAGCCAGGACTGCCTTCCTGGATAGGGCGGTTTTGCGATCTGCGCTTGCGTAGCTAGAATGTGCAGGGGGTGCTGATGGAACCATAGCAGCTCTTTGCTTGGCTGCAGAGAGAGCGCCTCGCTCTCGCCGTCAATGTTGGGAACAATCAGCCTGCTCCTCACATCACATGTTGTTTCACATGCGTGTCACTTTAGTACTACCGGTAGGAAAAAAAAGATGGAGGGAAGCCAGCAGGATCTGGCGTGTGGGCCCCACATGGAACCTCAGTGGGCCATAGGTTGCCCGGCACTGGCCTACGTTCTAAACACGTCCTCGGATTGCAATGCCAGGCCCCGCTGCACATGCGGCCCCAGCCTAAGACTCCTAGGCTCTTTTGTGAGTACTGGCTGGTTGCACAAGATTTCAGGGACTCGTTTTCCAGACCTGTAAAATCAGGATGATATTTACTCCCCCCACCCCAAAGGTGAGATGGGGTTTAATTAACCACTGAAAAAGCACATTGAGAATCATGGATAAAAGGCAATCTATCCATGCCTAGTATGAATATTATTATATGAAACATGCAACATGATGTTGCAGGAATTACGCAAAAAGAAAAATCACATCACAAAGGAAGTATCTCTTCCTGATTGATTACTTCCCACTGCTGCATTTTTTTCTTGCAGAATCTTCAATGCCAACCCTGCAGCTCCCAAAAGTGTGGTTTCAGCACATTTCGGTTCCTTTTCATCCCTGAAGATAAACATGTTTTCAAAAGTTTCTTGCCACCAGCTTAGATTTCACTTGCAGTCCAGAAGGCAGCAGAACAAATTGTGATAATTGCGTTTAATTAAAAAAAGCATAAATGGATTATCTTCAGGTAGGGATGATTTATTTAACTAATCAGTCTGATCACAGTGAATATATACTCTGTAGAATGGAAATCATTGGGGAGGGGGTAGGCAAATCCTCTTCTTATCTGCCTTCTAACTGCCCAGAGTCTATTAGGAATGCAGGGCAAAGAAAATAGGACAGTATCCCAGGAGAACAATTTGCCATAGTGTGTGTCATTTCCAAGTAGGAGATCTTGAGGGATCTATTTAAATATACCCTGGCAGAGAATGCAACCTCTCCTTCAGAACTACTTCCCCTTCTCAGAGGAAGCCCAATGTGAAGAAGGGATTTAGGGTCCCTATTCATGTCCTTGATGGTTTAAATAACTGGCCCAGCCCTGCAAAACAGTAACTCATGTGCACCCAGTGGTTCTGCCAGGGAATCCCCCTGGATTCAGTAGGACACTGAGGCTACGTCTACACTGTGGGTTTTTTGCGGAAGAGGAAATGCAAATGGAGCACTGTAGCAGTTTGAGTCAGCGGGGGCCACGCTGACTCCCAGTACTCCCCGTCGGGAGCCTTAAGGGCAGGGGCGGATTTAGGGCAGGGCGGCCGCCCCGCACTTCAAGAAGCCCCGTGCATGCGCCATGTCAAAGGGAGCCCCGGCAAAATTGTCATCTGCCCCGCTTAAGGGCCTGACGATCGGCCAATTAATGAGTCTAGGGAGCCGCCCCGGGTCAGGGCCGGGTGATAACTAACAGTTAGATAGAAGGTTTGCCCCACAAGGGGAATCTGCCACCCAAGGAAAGGGGTGAGAGGGGGGACACTGACCCTCCCTACTCCACCGCGTCCCAGCCCAGGGCCCTAGTAGTGCTTGCGTAGCTGCCACTGGATTGGCAGGGCTCCTGGCCGTAACACGCTGTCCGGGTCAACAGAGCTCCCACCCACAGTGCATTGCCCAACCAACCTCCATCTCCTCAGCCACCCCAAGGTCGACTGTCCCTGGGCCGCTTCCCAGTTCCCCTGGGGGCCTGCCTGGCTTGGAGGTCGCTCATTAGCATTGGGTAAGGGCAGTGGCAGTGGCAGCGTGTCCATGGGCTCAGGGTCCAGGTCTGCTACCAGTCCAGGCGGTCTGGCCCACTCGGCTGGGCCCTGCAGACTCTCGGCGGGTCCAGGTTGGTGGGTGGGTACCAGCAGCGGCTCCTGCCGGCGTGTCTCAGGGTCCTGTCCAGCTGCAGCCGGCGTGGTTTAGGCCTCAGCTCAGGGCCTGGTAACGGCCCAGGTGTCCCAACACAGTCGTCCGCCGGAGAGCAGCGTAGCAAGCCCCTCTGGGGCTGGGGGGGGAGCCTCTACCCTGCTTGGTGGCTGAGAACCAAGTGAGCTGGGAGCTGCCCTTCTTATACTCCCAGCCCTGGCTTCCTGCTTCCTGTGGGCAGGGCTGGCTGGCTCTGGCACCGCCCACCAAGGTGTTTTAAGGGGAGTTTCCTCCTCCGAGTCAGGGGAGACCACGCTGACTCACTACAAGCACTCATTTGCATATTTTCTTCTGATCCTTTTTGCGGAAGAGGTTTTTGCGATTCAAAATCCCCGTGTAGACGGGGCCATTTGCCAGAAAAAAGCTCTTTTGCGCAAGATCCCTTATTCCTCAAAAAATAAGGTTTACAGGCTCTTGCACAAAACGTTTTTTTTCCGACAAATGGCCCTGTCTACAAGGAGCTTTTTATCGCAAAAACCTCTTCGGCAACCAGGATCGAAAGAAGATATGCAAATGAGAGTGTGCAATATGTAAATGAGCGCACCATTTGCATTTCCTCTTCCGCAAAAAACCTGCAGTGTAGACGTAGCCTGAGTGAGACTAAAAAGGAAAAACCAGTCCCTGCCTGGAAACGCTTAATTCTTTGGGGGTGTTTGAGCACTGCCTGGCATGCTCTGGCCTGGATTGGGCCCTGTTGCAATATAAAGACTAATAACCATACGCTCCGTCTGAGAAGCCCAGTGTATGTTGGGACAGGCTCCAAGTTGACCCCCACGTCCGCACCTTACTAACATCGCATATTGGCGTAAGATAGGACCAGCCTATTTGTTGATTGGTGGGTGGAGCTCACCCAAGCAACAAAAGGCCCCATTTCTCAAGCTGGGAAAGGACCACAGAACCCAGACGTTAACCAGCCGTCGACACCGTGTAGAGAACAGGCGCTGCTGCAAGGTTGGCAGGTCTGGAGAACAAATCCTCTTTTATTCCCAAAGTACAGGCGGCAGGAGGACTCAGTATTATCCTGCAAAGAGCAGCCCTACAGCTGAGAGGTTTGGTCTTCCGTGTTCGTCAGCTCCTTGCCTGCTAACACTGAGCCTGCTGGCCTGGATGCCAGTTTTGACCAGCCTTGGGGGTACGTTTTGAGGCTGTCCGATAGGAACCGACCACTCTGCCACCTCCCTTCATTTCACAAACACCATCTCACCTGTGACTCCCTCCCCCCCCCCCCCCCCCCCCCGCAAAGGCCTTTGCATCATTCCATCCTGAGCAGCGTTCGATCCAGGGAGGCTAAGAGAATGTCTCTATATTAGACACCCATAGTGATTCAGTCCCTCGCCTCCTTCCCTCCCAAATAAAACAATTTCAAGCACACGTCATTCATCCTAAATTATGATTTATCTGCTCTGGGTTGCTGTTTTTAAATAGAAACCATTCTGTAAATCCTACCAATCACCCCCACCCTGCACTTTTTCCCTCCCTTCACCTCTGTCAGTAGCCAACCTTCCTTCACAGCGCTATTAACTGGCACTTGGAGACTGACTGCCTCTCCCATTAGACAGGTTCAACCTCTCTAATCCGGCACTCTGTGGTCTGACAACGGCCGTGGTCCAGCAGGATGTTAGTGAGCTGGATGGCCATTTATCAAGGGTGTGGCCATGTTTCCCGCGGTCCCATAAAGTTTGTTTACCACCAGCAGCCCTGGCTGAGTGGCTCTCAGTGTTCTGCGCTGTTCTTTAGCTCTAATTTATCCCTAAGGGTATGTCTACACTACATGGCTCCATCAACGGAGCCATGTAGATGAGTTTACTAGACATAGGAAAATGAAGCGGCGATTTAAATAATCACCCCTTCATTTACATCAAAATGGCTGCCGCAATGTGCCAATCAGCTGTTTGGCGGCACAGTGGGACAGTCTGGACGCTCCGCGGTCGACAACGGAAGCCTTTGTCGACCACTCTAGTAAACCTCATTCCACAAGGCATAACAGCGCGGTCGACAAAGGCTTCCGTTGTTGAACGCGGAGTGTCCAGACTGCCCCACTGTGCTGCCAAACAGCTGGTCGGCACAGCACGGCGGCCATTTTGATGTAAATGAAGTAGCAGTTATTTAAATCGCAGCTTCATTTTCCTATGTCTAGTAAACTCATCTACATGGCTCCGTCGACGGAGCCATGTAGTCTAGACACACCCTAAATGTCCCCTAAGAGCCCAGGAAGCAGTGGAAGTGTCGGCAATGCTGCTAGACAACCCTGACCTCCTGAGGTTTGGCAAATTCTCTGGTTTGGCACCGTTCAGGTACTGAGAGTGCTGGACTAGAGAGGGTCAATCTGCATTACATTGTTGATTACTTAATGCTACTGAAGCAGATTAAGTTATCTGCAGCACGGTTTGCCGCCCGTTCACGGCTGTTGCAAATATTTCCTGTGGCATGCTCAGGCCACACCAGTCTTTGTTCTTCCTCTGCCTAGAATCATACAACAGAAGGTGGAGTAGCGATACGTGATGGAAATGGTTTGTTTTTTGCTAGAGCAAAAGAATAGGAAAGTGTTCTCAAAAAGTACATGTTGGTAGTGCCCCCAAAAGATTTGCCATCTGGCAGTTGTCCCACGAGGGGGTGGTGATGGCTCAACACCTCTGAACATCAGGCCCTTTACCGAGGTGCCTAATTGTGGGCTTAGGCTCACAAGTTTGGAAATATTGTCCTTTGATATTTAACCTCAAGGGGGGAAAAACAACCCTAGGGCAGATAGGCATTTAGGGCCATGAACAAGCTCTTTCACATATACAAAGCTTATCAGTGTCAATGTCACAGATCCATGGGCCAGAACTTCCCTTTACTCCTCTAACAGTTGTGCTTCGACTTGCAAGAAAAACCTTTACCCAGTTAAAAGATACTACAGTACCTTATAGCCGTGACTTGCAGCATGTGGGAGAATGACTCTAGAATACGACGATATTGCTTTAAGGGAGGTCTGAGCGGAGAGTTCAGTCTATTCAGTCCTTGATTTCTCTGCTAACGACAGCCTAAAGCAGTGTTTCCCAAATGGTGTTCCAGGGAACCCCAGGGTTCCGTGAAGTGAAAATAAGAGTTCCGTGAGAACATTCCATTACAATAACATGTTGTTATTTAAATAATAATAATTAATATTAGTGATAGAAATGTAGCCATGTTAGTCTGGTGTAGCTGAAACAAAACATAGTCCTGTAATTAGTATTAAGCATTTATGAATTTTATTGGAAACAATTTTCTTTTGTGTTGATCTCATGACCTTGTTTAGCATTTGTTTATTATTATCCTTACTTATTTGTGGTCTACTTTTTCAGCTCCATATATAAGACTACTATTAGGGGTTCCACAAAATTCTTTTGAGTTTAAAAGGGTTCCGTGGCCAAATAAAATTGGGAAACACTGGCCTAAAGGATGCCAGCTGGTGCCAAATGTGAAGGCGGCTTTTGCAGCATGGAGGCCTGTCAGCTGGGAAATGATTTGCCAACCATCTTCCTGGCCTAGTTCTACTGAAGACCCGCTAAAGTGAACTCAGAGGGCGCCCCCTGTTGGCACCAGTACTCCTGTTCCTCACGAGGAGTAAGGGAAGCCAATGGGTTGGCTTCCCAATATGTGGACAGCACGAAAACTCGATTCCAGATACATTGCCTCCAGCTACGTAATTAACATGGCTGGAGTTGCGTATCTTAACTCTACTGTCCGCTGTAGTATAGAGCAGGCCTTGGTCCAGTTCCCAGGGACCAGGTGTCCCCATTGCAAAAGCCTTCCTCCTACTTCTCCCTCTCCTCTGCTCTCTGCTGACACTGCCAAAGGATGGGCCATAAAGACTGGACTGCCTTCTCCCCACGAGAGAAGAGCACATCCCAGGCTAGGCTGACGCCTGTTGTCTGGCAGGGTCTGCTGCTGTACTGTACCTGTTCTGTAAACAAAGGGGAACCTCACATCCAAGCTCACGCCAGCTTTTTTATGTCTTAGGATTTTGGGCAACCTAGCAATCGCTTCGTAACCTGCCTCCCAGAGAGCTGCACTCAAGACAAGATCTTTATTTCCAGGCTGGTAGTAGTATGTACCAGCCTCTTGGGCAGAGGGCATATCTAGGGGTCATCAAAATAAATCAATAGATAGCACATTTAAAACAAACAAAAGGGTGTGTCAACCTGTGGAACTCCTTGCCAGAGGAGGTTGTGAAGACCAGGACTTTAACAGGGTTCAAGAAAGAATTAAATAAATATACCAGGGAAGGGGGCTGGACTGGCTGATCTCTCGAGATTCCTTCCAATTCTAGTATCCTATGACATTCATGGAGGCTAGATCCATCAGTTGCTATTTGCCAGGGCCTGGAAATGGATAATCAGAGAGGGATCACTTGAGGATTCCCTGTCCTGTTCTCTCCCTCTGAGGCTCTGGCATTGGCCACTGTCTGAAGACAGGATACTGGGCTAGATGGACCAGTATGGCCATTCTTATGTTCTCGTACTGCTGTATGGTCGCTCAGTTGGCTGTCTTGGGAATGACACTTTGACTGTAAAGAGAGGTGTGTCCAGTCCCACGGTGACAGGACAGTGGTTGCAATACACCTAGTCTTCGGGGGAGAGCATGTAAAGGGGAGAGATTTGCAGAGCTCCTCAAGGCTGCCAGAGAGTTTTAGCAAAACCCCTTGACTACGTCTAGACTGGCATGATTTTCCGCAAATGCTTTTAACGGAAAAGCATTTGCGGAAAACAGTGTCTAGATTGGCACGGACACTTTTCCGCAAAAGCACTTTTTGCGGAAAAGCATCTGTGCCAATCTAGACACGATTTTGCACAAGAAAGCCCCGATCGCCATTTTCGCCATCGGGGCTTTTTTGCGCAAAACAATACCACGTTGTCTACACTGGCCCTCTTGCGCAAAAGCATTTGCACAAGGAGGCTTTTGCCCGAACGGGAGCAGCATAGCATTTCCGCAAGAACACTGACACTCTTACATGAGATTGTCAGTGTTCTTGCGTAAATTCAAGCAGCCAGTGTAGACAGCTGGCAAGTTTTTCCGCAAAAGCATTTGCTTTTGCGGAAAAACTTGCCAGTCTAGACGCAGCCCACTAGAAACGAAAACCAAAATTATCCCAATAGACAGTGGTGGATGAAACCGCTTCTGAGGGCGGGACTTTCAGAGTCATTAGAGCGTAATGGAAATTGGGCTTCCAAAAGCCATTAGCAGTTTTCAAAATCTCACCCTGCATGTTCTGAACAACTCAGTCTACTCCAGTGACTGGCACCGCTCACGTCAAGCAGGAATGCAGGTCGGGTGGTGGCCAGCTTCGTTTGCAGACTGGATCTGCAGCAACCAGCATAAGAGTGCAGTAAAAGGCAGCTGTAGCTTGCATAGTCTCTCCCTGTGTGTTCTATGCCACAGCTTGGGTCGTTGCAGAGGGAGAGAAAAATCGGGAGGCAGATGCAAGGAGAAAATGTCTTTTAGCATGATTCAAAATGAGCAAGAGTGTTGCCGGGATAGATCTGGGAAGGCCGTTTCCAGCCCTGGCTGCAGAGGAGAAAGGTCTTGCTCTCATCGCGGTCAGGGTGTGTCAAGAGATGGCGAGGGTGTTGGAGGGACAGAGGGCGTGCAGCAGAGTGGACGCAAGGTCTGATGGTGAAGATGCCCCACTGGGTTTCAAAAGACATGGATTCCGTTCCCGCTCTGCTACTGATTTGCTATGTGACCGTAGGAAAGTCACTTCACTCCTTTGTGCTTTCTCAACAGCAGTGTAGCCACGAGTCGGCTGTGTCCCTCACACTTCGCATACGGGCCCCTGTGGCTCTCCTTTGCCCTGAACCACTAGCCTGCTCCGCCCTCCAGCTAGGGAAAGGGATGGGGTACAGATCCAAACCTCTAGGAGGGCCATATAAATATCTAGGTTTAGACACCATGACCATCCTATTGAACCCAGCCCTTCCTGATCTATGAGCATGATCTACCACAGCTTGAGTGTAAGAGCCCGATTTTTAAAGGCCCCAAGCCCCTATAAATGCCTTTAAAAATCTGGCTTTGATTCCCCTTGCTAGCAGCTGTGGCAAACTTCTGTGGGTTGAGCGCCAAGATGTGAGCCGTGAGCTAAATAAACAGTCGGCATCTAGAAGAAGCCGTGAAGGGGCTTCAAAACCAGCCAGCCCATTTTGAACTGGAAACCCTTCTCGAAGGCGGCGCTCCTAGGATTGCTCAAGGTTAAAGGTGACGTGAAAACCCAGAGAGGCATTTTCAGGAAGTCACTTCATAAAATAAAATGTCTCAAATGTAGCTAAAAAAGACACTGCTCCTGTAATATAACAAGACAAAAATGATTAAGGTCTAGTAAGGTCAGTGTTTCACCTTAACACCTTTTCAGTTTCATTTAAAACCTCTACTAATTTGCCCGGAAAAATCGTCTTCACTTGGCTCTTATTATTTGACTCACGTTTTGTCTCTTAATTTAAATGAGAGGTTCACGTAAGGAATTTTCTAATATATATTTTAAATTACAATCCTGACTTTTTCTTACTTGATTACAGTATATGACTCTCGCTCAGAAGGCCAGGGGTTTTTTATTTTTTATTTTTTTTTTTTGGCTGTGATTTACAAATCATGTAAAGTGAAATCAGTGTAATCAATATTGAAATGGTGTAATGGATAATTCCATCTATTTACCCAAAGCCAGGCCCCACAACACAATGAAGAGAGAAAAGCGAGACGAGAAAGCCCTTGACAAAGAAAACTGACAGGCTGGGATTTGTGTACATATATGTATCGTTATATTCGGAGCATTCTCAATTGACATCAAGTATATTTCTGGGAGCGCCGATGTTATCGCAAGTTGAGGCAAATTTGGGGAGTTTGCTGTTGATACTACAGAGTGGTGATGGGTAAGTGAATTTGGCTTCCCTTTTGATGCACGAACCCATGTTTGCTGTCAGGGAGTCCTGGTCATCACTGGCCAGATTTGCTACCCTGCTGACTTCCTCCCTATCCACATATAAAGAAACACTGAGATAGGGAGAGATTTGCCGTGCACATGTAGCTAAAAACACACAGGCATCAATCTGACCCAGCAATCCTGCACCCATACCCACGTTCACTCAGACAGATCCTGGCTTTCATGCACATGCCTCCTACTTCTATCCACACACACACACACAGAGCTCCTTGCACACACACTCAGACACACACACACACACACACACACACACACACACACACACACTACTCCTATCCACACACAGACAGCTCCTTGCACGCACGCACACACACATTCAGAACTTACTACATGCTACGCAACAACATGAGAGGACTCTATTAAAAAAAAATGACACTGGCATTTTAATAAGCGAAGCCTTGACAGAAATACTGCCGTTGCTGCGCATGTTCTGCCATGTACATCAGACTGACTTCGTAGTGCGTCCGCCAAATTTTTCCCTTCTGCAACCCGGGCTCCTCCCTCTGAGTCCTAGGCAGGTTGTTCCATAGATCTATGCCATGTACATAGGCATGCACAAGCATTTCTATGCATAGTCTGGGCCGACCACCTCCGTGTCCACGCTTAGGAAGGTGCTTGCACGCATGCACACACGTTTGCCGTGTTGACTTCTGCCAGGTGGGTCACCTCAAGCCGGTGCTTTCTTGCGCACACACACGCTGCAACCAGATGTGCATGGAAGAAGATGCTATGGTACACATCTGCAAGGCTGTCCTGAGGGGGGCACAGGGTCTGGGGTAACTCACCCCAGTGTCCAGGCATGGGGCCTGGGGAAACACTCCCATTGGCCCTGATCCCCCTCCCCAAATGTCAGCTGTCCAGGAGCGGACAACGTGGAGGGGCAGAGCAGACTGCCTGCATGGTGAGGAAGGCAACCCTTGCTGCACACCAAGCCCTGTAATCCCCCTGGGTCCCTCCTGTCCATGGGACAGTTGGGGCAGCCCCTGCAGGACCCCCAAAAGCAGGGGGTGTAGGGCAGCTGCCCTGATTCATCCAATAGACAGGACGGCTCTGCACACCTGCCATACGCATCTCTCTGCACATACACCAGGCTCGATTTATTCTTTGGATCTATAACATATTACTATGTGTTGTACTCTGTGTGCATATATAAAACCCTGCAGTTAAGCTCTCGCATGATCATGGACACGCACAACCAGTCACACACAGGCAGAGGCATGCGTGTTGCTAGCATACAAATGTTTCACGTGCACTCAGCTGCATGCAGGCGTGCACACGTCCATACGTGGTCAACCGACACATGGGTTTTGAACTATCCCGCAATGGATCTTGAAACTTCCGCTTGTGAATTAGCCTATGCCAGGGGTGTCCAAACTTTTTTCAAAGAGGGCCAGATTTGATGAAGTGAACATGCGTGAGGGCCGACCATTTTGCCTGACGTTCTTTGAACCATTAAAATTAAATGCAAATTAACTATTTTATGCAAAGTTTATTGCAAACGGCATACTTTTCATTTCGTCACATGGATGACAAATCTAAACAGGTGTTAAATCACTCTGCCTTTCAGATCTGAAGGCCAGATGAAAAAAAAATCCAGGAAGCTGAAATATATGTCAGGAACATTGTAAAGTACATTACATATTATTGGTAATAAAGGTTGTCTGTCAACTTTTAAGTTAAAAAAATATGAACAGGAACATAACACCAAGTATACATGTTGTGTCCAAATATATTTATAACTGATTTAGACCAACTGACATTAACTGAGATTTTACAATGTATTCATCTCAATACATATGGATTCGTTGGGGGCCACAAAAGATAGATATTGCCAAATTACCTGTGGGCCGTATTAAACCGGAACACGGGCCGCAACTGGCCCGCGGGCCGGACTTTGGACATGCCTGGCCTATGCAGTTGCAGATTCAGAGACACACGCTAGTCACACTAGATGCCACGAGGACTTGAACCTGTTCCTCAAACACTCCCCCCCCCCAAAAAGTGTGCCCATTAAATGTTACTCATACGTCCCATTATATTGTGTCTGTTATATCGTATTAGCATATGCTGTTCCATAATAAAAACAGGCCTTACATCTTATTAAGCCTTGACCACCAAAACGGAAGCGTGAGAACCCTGTGTTTATAGCAGATTCCTGCCACAAATCCAGGGAGTGGACACCCAATCCAGATTAACTGCAGCTAAGAAAAGCAAAAGGCAGCTATATAAAGGGAAGCAGAGATTTACTGCATAACCCACAGTGCTGATGTTTTGTGCCATTCAGTAAAACAGCGTTATCACGAGATAAATCAAAGCAACCCAGGTTCCCGCATCTCAATAATGGTTCAATGTCTATGGGCCACCTTACACCTTCGGGCCTTAGGACTGTGGCAAGAGAAGGAGACTTACTTATAATTCCTGTACCCTAGAGCCTCTTTCATCCCCACTAAACCCCAGGGAGTGCCTTGCAAACTGACCTGCTTTGTGAATTAGCAAGTGTGTCCTAAAACCGAGCTAAAGCAAATCAAAGAGTCTGCATCATCACTTTCTCCCCATCCCTTGCCCGTTTATTTTGACAAGCGCTGCTAACGGTTACTCAGGATGATGCCTCAGGGACCGCACGGCGCTATAATCTGTAAAAGTGATGGAAACTTAGTTGGGTGGGCAGAAGGATGGGTCTTGGGGCTGAGGCACTAGAATGAGACTCGGGAGATCTAGATCCATTTCCTAGCGCTGCAATGCACCTCCTGCATCATGGCGGACAAGTCACTTGGGCAGAGGTGTTCAAAGCTTCCTTGGGGATTTGGACACACAGTTTCTATTAATTTTAATCTCTCTGGGCCTCAGTTCCCCCATTCCTCTCTCTCCCACCCTTTGCCTGCTGTGTGTATTTACTTGCCTGCAAACACTCACACAAGTGCTTAATTTTACACACTTCTAATAGTCCCATGGAAATCAATTGGACAACATCCTTGCTTCAAGGTAAACGCACAGGCGCAAATGGGCAAGGGCTCTCCCTTGAGCCGTTATGTACAGCGCCAAGCACAGTGTGACCTCAACCTCAGTTGGGGCCCCCGCAAGTTACTGCAAATTAAATCTATTAATAGTCTCCGATGATTGTTTCTGCTGCTAAACTGGAGTGAGGTGCCAGCAGCACCCTATTTGATTTAACATCATTCTGGAGGGCTAAGTACCGAGTGCAGCAAATACTCCAGCAAAGCTGTTACTAGGGATGTGAACCAAATGGACCAAGGACACTTCACAGGGTAGGATTCTGGCAGCCTCAAAGCTCCAATTACTGACACTTCCCAAAGTTTTGCTGGTTTGGGATTGTGGTTTTTTTTTTTTTTTTTTTAAGCTTGATTCTTTCTGTGCCTTAACCGTTGGGTGTCCTTGAATTATTATTTTAGACACCAAACAATTTCTCTTGTTATATATTTTTTAAAGATTTTTAAGCATCTCGCTGTAGGAGCCATTCCTCCGCTTAGCACTGAACTGTCACTGTGGTAACAACTGCCCAGGTTGTCTCTTGCCAGCTGCAGGAATGTTATGCTTCTCAGTTGAAAGGTAAATCGGTACAGTCATTTCAACTGAACTTACTGTTTTGAGGAGCGAGGTAAAATCTTTGACTGTAGAGATCTGTGAGCAGCTACCTCTTGGCCAGATTCTACTCTTTGTACCACTGTAACTCCAAATTCCAATTCCAGATTTACGGTGGCCTAAGACCAAAATCTGTTCCTGTGTGTTTATTGTTAACCTGGTAGGTGTAGTCATTCTATAGCCGTGCTTACTACTGAATTTGGTTCACATGTGTCTATCTTTGCCCTCTTCTCTGCAAAATACTTTATCTTCAATCAGATCTAAAGTTAAAAAATAGCTAGAGGGCTGAGGTGAGTGGAAATAGTTACAGATAATTGTGATGATGGTTTTACCTAGGTTTCTCCCCATGTCTCTTGTACAAAATGTAGATCAAAAAGTTCAACCAAAAAAAAAGGCAATTACCACATCCAGAGGCCTTTTCTCCATTTAACGGGAGATTGACGCTGCAGAGATTGATCTCCTGGGGTTCATTTTAGTGGGTCTAGTAAGGACCCACTAAATCGACTGCTGATTGCACCCTGTCAACTCCAGTACTCCATTGGGTGTCAAGAAGTCAATAGGAAAATTTCTCCCGTCAACCTCCCACAGTGGGGATGGCACAGAAATTCAAGCTAAGGTACGTCGACTCCAGCTACACTATTCCCGTAGCTGAAGTTGCATATCTTAGTTTGACTTTGTCCCCTAGTGTAAACCTTGCCTTAGATAATGCAATGTGACCTTTTTTCCAAAGTCAATGGAAGTGAACGGAAAGACTCCCATTGATTTCAGCCAATCAGGACTTTAGAAAAGCCAAATTGCATATAAAGTTGTATGTAAGTGCTGATTACAACTATTAAAACACATGCGCAATTACAGAGATCCCCATCTGGACTGCTCTTAACACTTAGCATGCATAGCTGCTTATAAGCAACGGGATGCAATGTCTCGGTTCTCAGCTGGCAGAATGAGTTACAAACTCCTTCTCTGTACAGAGGACAACAGTGCTGAATAGTTGGGTATCAGTAATCTTTAGTTGCTAGGAAAAGTGGATGCCTACGAATTTGTATGACTATAGCATCTTTGATCCGAGACGCATTTACCGTTCAATCTTTACACAAACCCCTGTAAGTCAAGTAATTTCTGTTATTCCCATTTTAGAGATAGGGAAACTGTGATGTAGAGTTTGTCACTTGCCTGAAATCATATGCTCAATCACTAGGAGAGCCAGGGAACAGAATCCGGGGTTGTGACTCCCAGTGTTATGCTTCAACCACCAGACTTCGTGCCCTCTCTACTATAAGTTTTAAGAATCGTATTGGTTTTGTACTGAAAACTAGAATTGCTCAAATACCAAAAAAAAATTTCAAAAAAATTACTGATTTTTAAATCCTCCTTATTCTAGGGCAGGGGTGGGGAACCTCAGGCCCTACGGATGGATGCAGCCACCCGGCTTGACTGGATCCAGCCCCTTGAGGCTCAGGGCCCCCCCAGGACTGGGGAGCCCATGCTGGCACTCCAGCCCCCCCCCCCCCCCCCACTGCCTCACCGCAGGGTTGGAGCACACAAAATCTACTAGATTGGGGGCCCCTGGGCTCTGGTGTGTGAGGGGAATGTGGGGAGGGTCTTTCTCCTTCTCAGTGGGTGGCCATGTCAGTGAGGGGTTCTTTTTTCCTCACCTGTATGTGGCCCCTGACTGATTTTTCTAAGGGTCAGTGGCCCCCAACCCAAAAACGGTTCCCCGGCCCTATTCTAAGGGATGGAGAAAAGGAACAATTTTTCATTCATTTGAAATGTTTCACAGAGTGTTACTGGATAATTTCATCATTAAAATATTTCATTTTTTGTTTTGTTTTTCAATTGTTTTTCAAACAAAACAAAACTTTTTTTTTTCTCCTTTCTCCTTTTTTCCTTTTGCCACTAAACAGGGGAGACAGATAGGAAAGGGAAAGAAAAAACGGTAAACCGAAAAAACTACATTCACATGTTTGATAAAAACCGAACACTTCCAGGAATTTTGTTTTCATGAAAATTTTAAAAAATAAAAAATAACCCCTTTTCAATTAAAAATATGAAAAAAAAATTATGTGAAAATTTTCAAATCGATTTCACTGAACAGATAACTTTTTACTGTGTAAAAGTTCTTTGGCTTGTGTGTGCGCGCGCGTCCGCAGAAGACACCCTGGATATGTCAGGGTTTGAGAGAGAAGAAAGGGGCATTCACTGAAACCAAATACAAGAGTGATTTAAAATAACCAGGAAGTTCTAGACCAAAGAGCCTTTTTAACCCTTATCCCAAGGGTTGGCAAGCTTTTCGATCCAAAGAGTCAAACTACATCTAAATTCAGAACAAGTGGTCGACAAAGAGCCAGTATAAGAATGCCCATTTGCATGACTGAAAATATACAACTTAATATTATTGATAATTGACACTGATTAATAATAGCATTAATGAAACATTGTACTCACAGACTTTATTTAATGAGACGTCTGCTGCTGCATCTTTTTGCACCTTTCTTTGAAGTTTACATCATAACTGGTCAAATCCAGCTTCATGCGTACATTCAAGCTACATGAGTAATTACGCGTTTTTAAAATTGTGAATTAATTTTTCATTTTAATTTTAAAAGTTGCATGTAATTTGAGAATGACAAAAGAGCCCTATTTGTTTCCATACTGAGCCATAGATTGCAGACCCCTGTCTTATCCTATATGAATCGCATAAGATTTTCACAATTCATTGTTTCTGGCTGTGCAACCTTCTAGCGTAACTGAAAGGTCCAGGTTCTGTTAAACTGTGCAGCAAATAAGATTTTTGATAAGCCAGAGCTCACTCTTTATATTGGCTGAAGATATACTAATGTGAGTTAGATTCATGAGCATTAAGGCCATGTCTACACTAGGAAAACTATTTCAAAATTAGTAAATTCAACTTAACTCCCAATTTAACAAATTCAAACTAGCATGTCCACACTATGGGAGAGCCTCAAAATTAGTCGGAGGCAGGCCCTGTTAATGTGGACACTCTATCTCGACTTAGAGCCGCAGGAAGCACTGGGGAGCAATTAGTTCAAATGACTCTGGGGAGTAGTTATTTTGAAATAGTGGGGCTGGAGCGTCCACACTGCTGTTATTTCGAAATAACTATTTTGGAATTAGCATTACTCCTGATGAAAAGCAGGCGTACAGCTTTCGAATTCCGCAGCCCGTTATTTCCAAACAACAGGATTGGTAGTGTGGACGCCACGCTTATAAATTCAACCTGGGAGGAGAGGGAGTTATTTTGAAATAAAGTCCTAGTGTAGACCGGGGCATAGGGATGCATTCAGGGCCAGAGTGGATGCCCACAATGTCTCTTCTACCTGTTTAACCAGGCTCATATTCTAGCTTCCATTACTATAGCATTTGAGCATTTGTTACCTCTCTGAGGACCACACATCTTATTTTGCTGCTTAATTGTACAATGTGATTCTCAAGCTCTGGACAGAATCTCTGGTGTCCAGCTAGAGCAGAATATGGCAGGGGACTGGACTCGATGACCTCTTGAGGTCCCTTCCAGTTCTATGATTCTGTGGGCCAGATTCTCAGCTGATATAAATTGGCATAGGTCTGTTGAAGCCAATGATTTCCATCCTCTGGGATTCAGGTCTTATCTGCTGTCCGCTCAGACTCCCTCTAGTTCAGACAGGCCTTGTGGGATTAAACTGCACAATTGGAAAGGATTTACCGTGTAAAAGAGTAAAAAACAGGACTATGCAGCACTTTAAAGACTAACAAGATGGTTTATTAGGTGATGAGCTTTCGTGGGCCAGACCCACTTCTTCTGAGGAAGTGGGTCTGGCCCACGAAAGCTCATCACCTAATAAACCATCTTGTTAGTCTTTAAAGTGCTGCATAGTCCTGTCTTTTGTTTCAGCAAGACCAGACTAACATGGCTACATCTCTATTACTAAAAGAGAGTAGTGCATGTTAAAGCCCCTACAGTCTAGCTGACACCTATTTCCTTTTGTGGTTCTTCATTGTACATGGGCGTGGCAGAGAGGAATCTAGTTGAATGGCTTCCTGGCCCATTTCTTTAGCCCTGTCTCAGAAAGCCTGGTTTGTTGCTAATTCTGTAGCCAGGCTGAGGTATCTTTTCAACTTCTATCCCTATCAAATAGGTGGCAGAAGAAAGGTTATATTAAGGTCACTCCTCCTGGATCCCATGGTTCTGAGAGCGTCACTTGGAAACCCCCTAGGGATCCCAGGATCAGGCATCCAGAGCCTCTGGCAGCTGGGGTGAATTTTGGAGTCAAGGTGAGAATCGTAGCTCGCCTAGAGGTCACTGCCCTATTAATGATTTTACAGCCCTGTGCTTTTTACAGTGAATTTCAGTCAAAACAAACAAAGTTTATGAGAAGTTAGGGTGTGGGGGCTAAACTGTAAACAAATGTGCCTTTGAAGAGTGACAATGAAATAAATCATGATGACTTAATTGGCACACTTCATAGTGCCTTTATGATAAACAAGGGACTGTCAGGAATGCATTTGATCATGCCTATGGGAGAAATATTTTTCATCCTCCAAGGAGAGCCCAAAGAGTCTGGTGTAGAAAGCAGAGGAACCAACATGCAGAACCTCTGGGTCTTTTCCCCGGCTTTGTCACTGACTCACTACATGAGTTGCAGGTTAAGCTCTTGTCTTTATTGCTCGCCGTCAGTAAAATGGATTGCATTCAAAACTTAATTAATTAATATTTGTGGCTTAATTAATTAATATTTGTGGTGTGCTTAGACGTTCCCAAATGAAAGGTGACCTATAAAGGCAAACTATTATTATTTCCATTTGTGAAGAAGTTCTGTCTGTACTGTATACTAAGTAGGTAAGCAACTAGATTAAAATCCCATTATGCCATACCTCCTGGCACTACTACTGTTACCCTGCAGAACATATTTCTGACTCTTGCCATGCTTTCTATACCTCAATGAAACATTTTCTAGCTCTAATTTCTGTAGGGTCTGTTTCAAAGACCTTTGACTTCTATAGACCCTTATGATGGAGTAGCCCAATGTATTAAAAAAGTATATTGGTTTCTTTACAGAATTCATAGTTAGGCCTCAGCTGGAGTACTGTGTCCAGTTCTGGGCGCCACATTTCAAGAAAGATGTGGAGAAATTGGAAAGGGTACAGAGAAGAGCGACAAGAATGATTAAAGGTTTAGAGAACATGACCTATGAAGCCAGGCTTCATGAACTGGGCTTGTTTAGTTTGGAAAAAAGAAGATTAAGGGGGGACATGGTAGCGGTTTTCAAATATCTAAAAGGGTGTCACAAGGAGGAAGGCGAAAATTTGTTCCTCTTGGTTTCTGAGGACAGGACAAGGAGTAATGGACTTAAAGTGCAGCAGGGGAGGTTTAGATTGGACATTAGGAAAAAATTCCTAACTGTCAGGGTGGTCAAATATTGGAATAAATTGCCAAGGGAGGTGGTGGAATCTCCCTCTCTGGAGATATTTAAGAACAGGTTAGATAGACATCTGTCAGGGATGGTGTAGACGGAGCTTGATCCTGCCTTGAGGGTGGGGGGCTGGACTCGATGACCTCTCGAGGTCCCTTCCAGTCCTATTAGTCTATGATTCTATGATTCTATGATCGGTCTACACAGGGCTGCGCTGGGAGTTTGAGTCTGGGATTTTCAAAAGCACTTAGCTGGGGGACGTTTCACGCTGACTTTAGAGGGAGCAAACAGGCCCGGTCAAAGAGTTTGCAAGGGCCAAGGCAGTGTGGCTGAGCCATACGGCCGCAAGTGAGCTGGAAGCAGAACAGCATAGGGCCCTGAGGAGTGAGTGGGTGGGCGGGGCCAGGAGTTGGGCAGCATGGGAGGAGCGGCTGGTGGGCGGGGCCAGGAGTTGGGCACCACAGGGGGAGCGGCTGGTGGGCGGGGCCAGGAGCTGGGCAGCACAGGGCCCTGACGAGTGAGCGACCAGGTGGGCGGGGCCAGGAGCTGGGCAGCGTGGGGCCCTGATGAGTGAGCAGCCGGGTGGGCAGGGCTGGGAGCAGGGCAGCACGGGGCCCTGAATGCGCAGGGCCCAACACAACCGCCTTGCTCGCCTTTCCCAAAGGCCAGGCCTTGGAGCAAAAGTAGGCCAACGCGGAGCACTTTTGTAAATTCCATTCTTGCTACATTCACAGCCATGCCTATGGTCCAGCCCAAATAGCGCCCATCCACCAACAATATAATGGGCAGTAAAGAATACAAGATCTGAAGTTCTACATAGTGGGGAAACTGCCATGGTGCAAAGGCTCCCAAGAGAGAGCGCACTGGAGTCTCAGCAAGGAAAAAAAATCTTCAGAGGGGTAGCTGAGTTAGTCTGTAACTGGGAAAACTTAGAAAACAACGAATAGTCTGGTAGCACTTTATAGACTAACAAAACATGTAGACGGTATCATGAGCTTTCATGGGCACAGCCCACTTCTTCAGATGACTGGAGCATTAAAAGTCCTGATCCAAGAATAAATAAGGGAAGGGCGGGGGGAGAAGGAAGGAAGGGAGAGAGAAAAAGGGGAATTAGAGTGTTCAAGTTACAAGAAGCTAATAAGAAAAAAATTGCACGAACTCTTCAGCTATATGAGGGAACTGATTAATTCAGGAGTGCCACCTCCTATGTGGAAATGTGTCCCCCTTTAAAACTGACTAGGTTAAATTAGCTGGAGCCTATACATTTGCTGGCAAAGGCAAAATGATATACACCAGATTTGAACTGATTTATGCACGTACAATCCCGCTGATTTAGCTACATCTGTGTGACTCTGGGCATCAGCCAAGCCGGATTGGTTTAAATAATCAAAATAATCCCGGTTCAAACTGAAATAAGGATATCCAGATGCGGGGTTTTTTTGTTTGTTTGTTTTTTGCACCAGTTCAACTAAACCAATTAGCATCTTTAGCTAAACTGCTGCAACTTTCTCCTGTAGCAAAGCCTTCTTTTCTTTCCTGATCAAGAGGCATCCACATCACAAAAGAGACACCATTGGTTTTGGCACTCACCAGAATCCTTCTTGTCAATGGCAGCCAAGAACATCCCTCAAGATAAAGGGTGAGGTTCATTGGCAGAAGCACTATGGAAAGGTCTGATATGTTTGTTCCCATCCTCCTGGTATTCTTTGGATAAACAGTGGACTTCCCTTTGCAGGACTGCAATATGGCACCTTTTACCACCCCTAAATGGGGAAGAGTGGAGGGAGGAGAGGTGGGGGAAGGGAGGAAAGTTGTGTAGGACAACCTAGGGAAGAACACTTTAGCCATGCTCAAACAAAGCACTGATTTGAATGGGATCAGATTCAAACCCTAAATGCACTGCTGCACCAGGGCCAGAGTGTTCAGCGCTATGTAGGGTCCAGCCCAGGAAGGAAGAGGCAATAGGAAAGGAAAGGAAAAGAAAGGAAAAGAAAGGAAAGGAAAGGAACAGACCAAAGAAATACAGACGTGAAGACATATTTGTGCAGTTTCCTTAGATATGCAGGTCTCTCTTGTTAATATTAAGCAAACCATGACTACACCATCGCTCTGCCTTTTCTAAAAGTGTAACTATTCACATGACGAATAAACCTTAGAAGTGTCCTAAATTCAACAGAATGTCTCCTCGGCAGAGATTTTATGATAAATGTATGCAAAAAATTAAAACAGCGAAGATGAACACTGGCATGGAGCTAGGATGTTCACTATAAATGCTGGATTCTTATAGGTAAGGGGGAGAGAAAAGAACCCACAATCCTTCCTTAAATCCCAATGATATAGGCTAATTTATATGCAGTTATTCACGTGTGCAGTAAATTCCAATTATGTTTACAGATGTCTGCTTAACATTTATGGAAAAGGAATCTCAGCATGTCTGCAATATCCATATAAGGGGCTTGCACTGGGCTATCTATTTTTTTAACCCACTACCAATTTAATTATATTTTGCAGATTTAAAAAAAAAATCCAGCTGAGCTCTCTGATAGAAGGCTTAAGAGTCATGCATTTATTTTGGTTATATCACCATATTGTAAACATTTTAAGACTCTGCCATCTTTTAAAATGTGCGGGCTTCATATACCACTAGTAAGTTTAGTCAATTTTACAAAACCAACTAAGTAAATTTAAAAATATTTAGGTGTCCAGATGGTTTATTTTATAGAAGATTTCTGGGAATTTCTCATGTTGGAAAATATTGCTTGGTTGTGTTCTCCTCCGAACACCTCTCTATTAGGCTTCTGGACACACTCACACCGAGGGACTCTGGCTTGTTGTTCACGAATGTGGGGGGAGAACAAACAGAACTCTTATTGTTTTGTTTAGAATGTGAAGATATTTTCCCCTTGTCGTTAGTGGTGGGCGTTCATTGCATTATTGTCACTTCCGCACATTTCGGTACAGGTTTGTGGGATCTGTTATTGTGCTGGTGATGTTGATTATGATAATTATATATAATTATTTGTATCGCCCAGTGGCCCCAGCTGAAATGGAAGCCCCTCTGTGCCAGTTACTGTACATATATTTACTGAGAGATGTCCCCGCTCCAAAGACTTTACAATCGAAACAGACAAGGCAGACAAAAGAGTGAGAGAAACAGAGGCACAGAGAGTTGGATTTTTCAACTGTGACAATGACATTCATATGCGTTTACATAGAGCCTTCATGCCAAGAAGTTCATATCCCCATTTTCAGAAGGGGAAACAGAGCAGCTAAGAGCTGTCTCATGGCCACAGTGAGTCAATGGCAAAAAAGGAGCAGATCCCAGGCACCCTGACACCCAGTCACCTGCTCCAAATTACAATTATATTCCCAAAAATGTCGCTACTTGTATAATGGAATCTCCTGATACCCGATACTGAATTATTGTATTTTGCATCCATTGTTGCACTGAGGTCAATTACTGCACAAGGCCCTGGGGCAGTGGAGACTCTGATCCAAAAACTGGAAGTTTGTTTCTCACATTCCTCTGTCAGAGGACACTGAAACTGCTTCATCTCTGTTAATTGAAACACCCATCTTTCACTCCAGTCCATGCTCATGATATCACAGCAGTTAACTGGGGTCTGAAGATTCTGTCAATCAATGGGACAGTCGGCCTCCAGTCAACACCCCAAACACTTACAAGGCACAGCTGTGAGGAATGAGCTAAAATCATGTATCAAAGAACTTTTTTTAAAAAAGGCAAAGTTGCTTATTTGTGTACTAGCAGATTTACCCGGCGTTGCCTGGTAGTGCCAAAACAGAGCACTATTCCAAATGTCTTTGTTTTATCTTTTTTTTCCTGTAAGGTTTATTGAGAAGTAATCCTATTCAAGGTTTGCCCTATTTTTCTAGCTTATCCTGTCACAGTGTCTCTTTCAACATTCTCTCAGTTATGTTAGTTGTGAGGACTGTACTTGCATTGGTGATTGTCTCGTTCTGTTTGGTTTTATGAGAAGCAATCCCATTCTAGGCACATCCCGTTTTCCTGGCACAGCCAAACCCTTACCTTGCTTTAAATTATGTGGCAAGGTCCTTGCCTTGAGACCCCTTCCTGGGTCACAAATCAACCAGAGACCCTTTCTGGTGCAGTCACCCATGCCTTTTATTGTCAGTACCAATTTACGGAGCTTTTGTTCACAGCAAATTCAGCCAGCCTCTCCTTCTGGCCTGGGAGCACACTACACCACACTCTGGCTACTCCCCCTTCCCCTCTGGGGGTACATCTAGACAACATTCTTTTTTCGAAAGGAGATATGCAAATTCAGTGCTAATTTGCATATCTTCTTCCAATTGCTTTTTCAAAAGCTTTTTTTTTTTCCGAAAAAGAAAGTGGTTTAGATGCAGTTCTTTCGGGGGAAAAAAACTTTTTTGAAAGAACCCTGCACACCTTATTTTTTGAGGAAGAAGGGTTCTTTCGAAAAAGCGGGTTTTTTCACAAGAACCGTGTTTAAACAGCTTTCTTTTTCAAAAAAAACCCCACTTTCGAAAAAGCGATTGGAAGAAGATATGCAAATTAGCACCGAATTTGCATATCTCCTTTCGAAAGAAGAACATAGTCTAGATGTACCTTGGCTGCCTTACACAGCCCTCTGGCTAAGGAGGTGCACAGCGGCTTCCATTAGCCCCTTCAGGCCTGAGCTTGCTCCTTTGGCTTCCATTTGGCCTTTTCAGCCAGGCATTCATAGCAGAGCTCTGGCTTAGCCAGCCGTCTGACACAGTTCTGATAAAAGAAAGCTGAATACTGAATGTGATGGTCCTAGCTCTTACCGCTTACGAGTTCTTGGACACAGACGGACAGACACACACTCCAATACATAGTAGACATCTACTTCACTTTCCCATTGGCTCATCTTACATGCAGCACCCCCCACCACAATATTATGTGTCTTTGGTAGTTGCTGGGTAATTAACTTGCAAAGCTGTCCTTGTTCAATGACCTGCCAGGCATTTTAAATACTGTCACAGTACTTCTCAGAGCAGAATTAGTCCATTTTGCCATTGTTTAATCAGAGTCTGGGAGAAGCCTGCTTTTGCTTTTGCTAAGTAAATAAAGATCGGTACTATTAAAGCAAGCATGCTCAGGTGTGTGAATTTAAACTACTTGTGTATTTGGAAAGGGAATATTTTTTCTCCTTCTTTTGAAGCACTAGCCCAGTAGAATATTAATCTGGGATTGTAAAAGCGACTGTAGAAAAATCACTTTTCCAGAACACACACACATAGCCCTAAACCATTCTTCAAACATTGAAGCAATCCTGCAGCACCAGAGGACTTTGTTTTGTGTATTTGCTTGTCCAGACAGCCTAGAGACTGAGGCATGGACTGAACTGTTCCATGTGTTTCCTTGCGGAGACAACATAATCTCCAGCAGGTATGCACAAAAGATTTGGTTTGAATTAACGCTTTATTGATTTTATGTAAAGACATGTGAGGATGCAACAGTGAGCAGAGATTATGCATGCTGCACTTAAAGTGTACATAGGAGTCGTATCAGAACAGCAGACCCAGCTACACGATCATGCCACATTTCACAACATTTTCGCAAGGTGCTCAAACACCAAAGTGATGAACGTGGGGAAAGGGTGTAAGATCAAAACCACGGACATCAATGGGAAATGATCTCATTTGTGGGCTTTGGATCAGGGCCAATATACATTGGGCGAAGTTATAACCGGATGTAGCTTGGTCTGGTTTCATATCAGTTTGGACAGGTGGATTTAGATTCAGGACTTCGATGTAGTCCATTACAGGAGCTAGCTGCAAAATTCAGCTCAATGTGCCAATCAAAAGCTAATCTCCACCAGAATTTCTGGATGTTTGGGACCTGTCTCTAGTTAGAAATAGGCATGAAACGCCTGCCTATGTGAAGAGCAATAAAAAATTTTAAACGGCTGGGTGGGGAGCGATGAACAGTCTGGAAACGACATGCCAGAGCCCCGTGTGCGTCTAAGAAACCAGCGAAACAATGAAATGTCTCAGTAATTATCACATGGATTTGCTACTGGGGGGGGGGGACACGTATGGCAGAGATTTAACATGTTTTTTATCAGAGGGGTAACCGTGTTAGTTTATGTCCTCAAAAACAATGAGGAGTCCTGTGGCACCTTCATGAATTAGGGTTTTGCCCATGAAAGATTATACCCTAATAAATCCGTTAGTCTTTAAGGTGCCACAGGACTCTGCGTTGTTTTCAACGTGATTTTTGTTATTTGAGCGCACAAACATAAATAAACTGCCCATATCTCTGGAGCAACGCTCAAAAGTCAAGTTTTGTTCATTATTATGTATAGATGGAACCTCTCTAATCCAGAACTCTCTCATCCAGAAACATCCGTCGTCCACAATGATTTTATTGAGCTGGATGGTCACTTTTCATGGGTGTGGCCAAGTTTCCCACAGTCCTATAAAGTTTGTTTACAGCCACTACTCCTGGCTCTCAGTGTTCTGTGCTGCTATTAGCTCTAATTTACCCCTAAATGTCCTCTAACAGCACAATAAGCAGTGGAAGTGTTGGTAATGCTGCTAGACAATATTGACCTCCCGTGGTCCAAAAAATTCTCTGGTTCAGAACTAGAGAGGTTCAACCTATACTAGCATATTTACCCAGCATTGCTCAGGTCTTTAAGGAGGGGCTCAAGGCAGGGGGCTAAGAGAGTGGCGATGCAGGAGTCAGAGTGGGAGTGAGGAGTGGCTCTGGGAAGGGGAATGGGTATGTGTGTGTGGGTAGGAAGTGGGCAGGGAGGGTGGGGAGAAAAGAGGAAGCCTCCTCCTCCCCCCCCCCCCCCAGAGATTCGTACCAGGGCTTCTTGCTCTTCCTCCTCCTGTGTCTGTCAGGGAGTAAGAGAAAAGTGCCCATCTCATCTGCCCCCTGCGCTCCCCAACCAGAGTGAAGAATGCAGCAAACTGTGTACTTTCCCCTCACTCCCTGATGAATGCCAGCAATGTCCCCATACCAATCGGGGGTGGGAGGAATTCAGTCCCCCTCCCTACCTTCCCTAAATGGTTCCTGGGGGTGGGAGGCTCAGGCTGGTGCAGTCCCAGATGCAGGGGGGGGCATGCCCCCAGCCAGCCCCTTTCAGCTGCCTGGTGATTCTGTCTCTTCTGTATGGTTTTCTGAGAAGCAATCCCATTCCAGGCACATCCTGTTTTCCTGGCACAGCCAAGCCCTTACGGTGCTTTAAGTTATGATAAGAGGAAGCAGCAGACTGAATTTGGTGGTCCTAGGTCTTACCATTTAGGAGGAGTTCTTGAACAGACAGACAGACCGACAGACAGACTAGCACTCTCAGATGTATAGTAGGTTAGTTATCACATATTAATCTGAACATCCTTTGCCCCTCTTTCCCAAGCAACAAGCATTAGTTAATTAAGGGGGAAATATTTTATTGAATCAAAATGGAAGGAACACATAGGTAGGACAATCTAAACGCTTCCAGATTCCGCCGAATCTTCATCGTTACCCCTCTACATATCCCAGTCGCATGCAGCCCACACGCACACACATCTCTCTGGTAGAAAAGTGCCTTCCAAAAAGCATAACCTAATTTCACAGTCATCACAGAAACACGCTTGTTTGGAAAACTGCTGATGTGGGTTTGGTTTTGCTTCTAAAAAGAATCAAGCCGGTCCCCAGATTCAGCAAGGTTTAATGAAGGTCCTACTAGCTTGAACTAATGGTACAGGCAGCTGTTTTACATTGGTCTCATATTCCATGCCTCCTACGCTGTGTAGTTCTGGTCCAGATTCTTCCATGGTTTCCCGCCAGTCATCTTCACCTGCCGAGAGAGAGAGATAATGAGGATATACAATGGGCTAACTAATAAGAGGCATCAATACCCAGCAACTTGTGAATGGCAGCCTCAGTGACGAGTTATGAAAGGTCATCAATAATAAGGGGGAAAGAAATTATGGCTTGCTAGTTAGCTCATTAGATATTCCTTTTAGGTAACATTGTTTGTTCATGTTTCTTTAAGCAGTTGACGTGACAAGTCATAACTTGCAATGTTCACAGGATGCTGCCGGGAAGCCTACCAAACAGTTGTGCCTTTAAAATACTTAATAAGGGGAATAGGACTAGTGTCCGCCGCAGTATGAACAGATACAGTGATGTATGGTAGGTGCCTTTGCCTTTTCACACCACGCTTTTGCCATGTGTTATTTATACAGTCAGCCTTAATCCCCAAAGCAGAGCTTCTAGTTCACCCCATGCCTTACCCAGAGGGAGGGAGGGCAGCTTCATTGCCTTCATTCACGACCCGTATAGCTCTGCCAGAACAACTGCAGCAGATGGAAAGGCAGCGCCCTGAGACAGGAAGCTGGGAAGCGCCGTGTCTACTGAGGTTATTTAATTTTGATTTTCGCTCCCTTCTTTTTCTGTTATAATTCTGGGTCCCCCCTTTTTTCTCCACTCAAGCTCCTCTGAAGAAATGGGTTTTGCCCACAACAGTTCGTGAAACTAGAGATATTTTGGTTGGTCTCTAAAGGGTACGTCTAGACTACAGGCTTTTGTCGACAGAGGCTTTGTCGACAGATACTGTCGACAAAGCTTCTGTCAATAAAGAGCGTCTAGACTGCAGCCAGTTCTGTCGACAAAGCAAGCCGCTTTGTCGACATGAGAGTGTGGACGCAAAGAACAGTGTAGAAGCAATAACGCCTTCTGTCGACAGAACTCTGTTGACAAAAGGCATTATTCCTCATATAATGAGGTTTACCGCCGTTGACAAAACTGCCGAGTTCTGTTGATGTTCTGTCGACAGAACTCGACGGTAGTGTAGACGCAGGTATAGTTTGGTCGACAAAAGTCCACTTTTGTCGACAAAATCCTGTAGTCTAGACACACCCTAAGGGTACGTCTACACTGCAATGCTGTTTCAGGATACCGGAGTATCACAAAATAGCTATCCCGCATCTTCACAGCAAGCCCATTATTTTGGGTTTGCTAGGCCAACATCCCTGTAAATCTCATTCTATGAGAAGTAAGGGATGTTTTGGAATAGCGCTTTATTTCAAAATTTGGCACTGTGTAGACAGCGCCAAATGATGAAATAAGCTATTTCAAAATAGCATCAAAATAAGATATGCAATTTGCGTAGGTCAAATTGCATATCTTATTTCAAGTTGCAGTGCTGTGTAGATGCACTCTAAGGATACGTCTAGACAGCGGCGCTATTTTGGGATACATCCAGTATCCCAAAATAGTGATTTCCGCGTCTTAACAGCATGCCCGTTACTTCGAAATGCAATCGAAATACCAGGACATTGAAACAGCAAGCTTGTTAAACCTCATTCCATGAGGATTAAGGGACTTCTCAGAGTAGCGATCTGTTTTGAAATTTGGCATTGTGTTGACAGCGCCAAATTTCAAAATAGACTAGATCGAAATAAGCTCACAATAAGTGATACGATTTGCACAGCTCAAATTGCGTAGCTGATTTCGAGCTAGCGCCGCTGTGTAGCCACACCCTAAGATGCCACAGGACTACTCGTTTTTAAAGTGACCGATGACCCCAGTAACCCTCCCGAGACTGCCAAATGGATAGTTCATTGGCATAGGAGTTAGAAGCCCTAGTTCGAGTCAAGGCTCAGGCCCTGCTGAGTTGCCGTGTGACCTTGAGTGAATCATTTCATTCGCCGTGTGTCTTTTCCCCTCCCATGCGTCGTCCATTTTGGAAGAAGCTTCCAGGGGCAGGGACTGTTTCTCACCGTGCCTTTGTAGCACAATGGGGGGATTGCTCTCCACTGGGGTCCCCACGCCCACTGTGATATAAATAATAATCATCCAGTGAAATAACCTCTGAAGACACGATGACTTCTGCATGTTCTGGGCCCTTTGGAGGAGGCTATCGACTCCTAAGTGAAACACAAGCTGTGTCCCCAGGGAGTCAGAGTGCAGGACCCAGCTACGGGACTGTCTGCAGGGCCTTCCAATCTGAACCTGGGGGAGAGAGGAGCGAACTGTAGCGTGTACTAGCAGGCTGCACTGCAGATCCCCTGTGTGGAGGCTGCGGCGGCAAACTCCAAGGCGCCTTGTTCCCATTAACGGAGCCCTCTTCCCAGCACAGCTGGGTCATGCAGGCAGCGATACCTTTGCGCCAGCTTTCTCAACGTGAGGCAGTCAGGGTGGTGCATGCTGCAATCCACGCCCCCGTTGTCCAAACTCTGGGTCCGTACAGACATCGCCAAAAGGAGAGATTCTGAGGGTATCTGAGACAGGATTTGACCTAATGGGTTTTGTCTTACCTGAGCGGTCTCTCATCTCTGTGTAGCTGGAGGGATATGTTTTTCAGTTGCACAGGTTGAACCTCTCTAGTCTGGCACGCTCAGGACCTGACCAGTGCTGAACCAGAGAATTTGGCAGACCACAGGAGGTCATTACGGGCTAGCAGCATTACCAACACTGCCACTGCTTGCTGGGTTCCTAGAAGACATTTAGGGGTAAATTAGAGCTAAAGAACAGCCCCAAAACACTAAGGGTGTGTCTAGACTACATGCCTCCTTCGACGGAGGCATGTAGATTAGCCAGATCGGAAGAGGGAAATGAAGCCGCGATTAAAATAATCGCGGCTTCATTTAAATTTAAATGGCTGCCCCGATCTGCCGATCAGCTGTTTGTCGGCAGATCGGGGGAGTCTGGACGCGATGCCCCGACAAAGAAGCCTTTCTTCATCGACACAGGTAAGCCTCGTGAAACCAGGCATGTAGTCTAGACACACCCTAAGAGCCAGAACTGGTGGCTGTAAACAAACTTTATGAGACTTGTGAGAAACTTGGCCTCGATAAGTGGGCATCCAGCTAACTAAAATCGTGCTGGACCACGGATGTTGCCAGACTAGAGAGGTTCAACCTGCATATGCAATTTTGCATGTAGCATGTGGGTCAGTTTTCTTCATGCATAGTTAAATTTGAAACTATACATTCAACAAGGTGTAACATGCACTTGTATAATAAAATGCAAGCAATCAAGTTATAATCATTTGTGTGTCTATTAAAATGTGGGGTTAACCATCTTTGGTCAGTTTTGCCACTGTGTTACTCCAGTTTTAGGCCAGTTTAGTTTCTGTGAGTACAACTGCCCCTGTCCTTTAGATCCTTCATCTCACTTTGCCACCACGGCTGTCAGCAAGGAGAGCCTGCAAGCCAACCTCTGCCTGCATTTGGATAGAATAGAAGCCAGAATTAGGGACTTCCACACTGCTTTCTCCTTTTGCCTGAGGGCTTTCCTGGCATCTGTCCATCTGCATCAGGCAGACAAAATTTTGCCCTAAACTTCTTACACTTCACCACATGCAAAGCAATTGTCAGCTTCAAACTGTGTAAGCAACCAAGTGGACTTGTGTGCATGTTGTAAAGGGGGTGGGGGAGAAGAAAATGTCCTGTTGAAACATAAGCGCCAAATTATAGACTTATAAAAATAGGACTAATATAATGGAAGCACTATCTAAACTCTGATATCATGTTGTATTTATAGTGTGTATAGATTACAGAGGAATACTATATTTTAAAAGGTACAATATATTGATAAAGAAGGATTAAATCAGCACCCAGAATAGAGAGCAAGGATATAAATTCATCTGCAGGGTCTGATTTCATCTTAACAGAATGTGCGGTGGGTTAGGTTTTTCCTGAAGAGGCATTACTATTGCCATCCGTGGGTTTTGCTTTTTTTATAAATACTAATCGTTTTCATTTGATAGTCAGAATGGCATTGCTGGTTTACCAGTGATGTTAGTTGATTGTCAGAACTTTTTACTCAGACAGTTCTCTCTCTTTTATTTCAATTATTTTACTCTCATTCAAACATTCGAGTCGGTGAGGATACAGAAACCTGAAATCTCTGCTTGGCTGATGACCTCAAAGCCTTGTATTAGAAACACCCTTCTCCCAGCTGCTTGAGAATAGTAGAATAGTGTCCTGATCCTGCAAAAATCCCTTTCCTTATTCTCAGACTCACCTGAGTAGCCCTGTTGAAAGTTAATGAAGCTGTTCACTTGAATAAGTGCAGCAGGATCATTCCCATTCATAATTAAATAATAGTTCATACTCTGCAGCACGCTGTGGATCGGGCCCATATAGAACTTAGCTGGGGGTTTGTAAACAGCTATTTAGGGTCCCATCAGCCATGGTATGTAAGTCTCATCACCTCTTATTGATGGCACGGAGAGGTGAAGCGATATGTCCAACGTCCCACAGAAAGTCAATGGCAGAGCCAAGGAGAAAGGTCCAGCGTTCCTGTTTCTCTGCCATCACCACTAAACTTACTTCTCCCTCTTAAACAAGTGTTCTATAGACATTAGATAGATTAGATTGACTCACTCCCTGGGAAGTTCACTGACTGTGAAATTAGTAAATTACCTAGGCCCAAAGAATTTAGAAAAACAATACAGTCCTGGGGATACTGAAATAATTAATTTGCTAATCAGCTATACCTTGCTTTTTTAATTTGCAACGAGCACACTGGTTTGTTGCCTATTTCAGATGCCCCAGGAAGAACAATATTTCAGGAATCAGAGGGGTAGCCGTGTTAGTCTAGTGGAGTGGTTCTCAAACTTTTCGGCATCACGCCCCCCTTTTTGATTTTTGAAAAACCCTCACGCCCCTCCCCAACAGCAAAACTTGTTGAGCAAAAAGAAAAATAAAGGAACTGACCGGGGCAGCAAAACTTGATGGGAGGGGGCTGGAGTGCCTCGAGCCCCCCTGGAATTTCTTCACATGCCCCCAGGGGGGCACGCCCCCCCCCCCCAGTTTGGGAACCCATGGTCTAGTGGGTTGTGCCCACAAAAACTCATGACATTTTTTTAAAAAACAGCTGTTGGTCTCTAAGGTGCAATAGGAACTCTTTTCTTTTTTTAAGTTTTTTTTTTAATATTTCAGAAAGCTTGCCACCTCCTCCCAGAATACTACTGTCGAGGTGTATTCTGCTCTATAGGATTGGCCGGCTTTCATATGTGTAGACTGATTAGATTGGATTAGATTGTGCTGTCCATCCAATGCAAACAAAACTGACCTCACAAATGTTGCCAAGAAATTGGTGAAACTATGTGAAGCTTCAGAATTTTAATAATTTTCGGGTTTGTGCTGTTTTGTCTCCTTGTTTCACTTTGTTGCTGCCGCCATTAAATCATCTCAAATGCAGAGTTAATTAATATGGAGAAGGGGGAAAGTATTACCATCTATTATTTGCCATAACATGAATTTAAACCAGGAAGTCAAATGATAAAATATGGGGGAGGGGGAGAGGAGAGAAGAGTACCCAAATGAGTAATAGCCTTGGGCTTCTGAGCCTGAACTTAATGTGCTAAGTAAATCCCTGAGGTTAGAAAAGTATGAAAATTGTTGCAGCTTAGGGAGAAATATTTTAACTTTGCAAAAGGTCCCTGCACATCCACCACCAGGCTTCCAGATGGATACAAATATACAACAAAATAAACAAATGCTGTTTGGTGGTACATATGGCGCACTCAACTTTCTGTTAACCCAGGGCAAGTTGTTGGGGATTATTTTTTTATTTGGATAGATAAGAGAGAGACGTACCCAGTAATGACTTTTATTATTAAAGTAAAGGTGGGTGAGCAGATATAACACCTGAATAGGTAAATTTTCAAGCCTATATAATCTGGGTATATAGACAATAGCAAGTGTGGTTAGGTGTACATATGAGGTGTGTATATGTACATCCTGTAAAGTTTAAAGCAAGTTAGTGCTTATGTGTGTAAGTAAGGGTTAAAATTCCCAATGCCGTTCCTCAGCAAAATATAAAGACCTTAAAAGAATTAAATTTGAAAAAGAATTTTGTTTCCCAAATTCAGTGTAAATTGACACGTAGCCACTTTATGACACTGCAGACATGGTCTGGTCCGGGCTTTGCAGTCTGAACAAATTTGCCCAGTCGGTCAAGCGACAGCTGAGTTACCCCGGTTTGAAACCGACAGTGACCATTGGGTATGTAGATGGAAAGGAAATTGATGCCTCTGTGTGGTGCATTTATGCCTGGCTCCAGCTCTTTCTCTTGAAAACTCTGTCTTCCTAGTGAGTTGACCATGCTGCTGAATTTATGAAGAGGGATGTTTTAGCAGAAATCCCCCAGAGTCTGCCATCAGTCCTAAATCCCCAGCCTGCTCTCCCTGGGAGACCTCATGACACAGAGCATGCCAAGGCTGCTTCCTTTTGCCTATGCATTAGCCATCTATTTTACCTTTTTGACATCTCTCACACATAAAACCGTAAGAGAGAAATAAAATATCTGTCTCTGGGCGAGAATAAAGCTTTGCCTCCCTCCTGATCTATAGGATATAAAATAAAGCCAGGGCTTTCATAGTGGTTTTTCCTTATGCTAGAGTTGCTTTTGCATACACGGAGACAATGAAGATGAATGAGGTGGGATTTGGTGCATCCTTATGGGATTTGTTTCACCCTCTTTTTTTTATGGTCTTTCTTCCTCCACTGCTCACACCCTCTTTACTTTTCTTGTTTGGTTTGTCTTTTAGCTGCCTGTTCCCTCCTTTTCAAAAAGTTTTAATTTTCACACGCACACACTGGTTTTCCTTCTAGCAGTCAGGTCACACACACATACATACACACACACACTGGTTTTCCTTCTAGCAATCAGGTCTATCTCTCACACACACACACACACACACACACACTCTGTTTTTTTCCTTCTAGCAATCAGGTCTCTTACACATACACACACACAGATTTTTGCTTCTAGCAATCAGGTCACACACACACACACACACACACTGTTTTTTCCTTCTAGCAATCAGGTCACACACACACACACACACACACACACACAGGTTTTCCTTCTAGCAATCAGGTGCCTCTCTCTCTCTCTCACACACACACACACACACACACACACACACACACACACACACACACAGAAGGTTTTTCCTTCTAACAATCTGGTCTCACACTCAAACACACACACACCCCCAAAGTTGTGTTCTCTCACCCATATGCTGCACTCGTTTGGGAACTACTGGCTTTGGCCAAGAGAAACAAGCCGGGGGTAGACAAAAGTCCTTGGCACTGAGGTGCAATCACATGAACCTACAAACCCAGTGACCATTTCTCTTAGCAATGTTCTTTCATTCCCCCGCAGCCAGGTGAACTGGTGTGGGGGGGGGAGGGATTCCTAGTTTTGTTTTTTGTTTTTGTTTTTTCTTTCCGGGGACAAGCAAAGAAAAGCCCCTTTCCCTGCCCGCTGCAAGCCCGGGTCTGCAGGGCTGCTAGCAGCGCTCGGAGTCTGTCCGCCCACAGGAAGGCGCTGACAAGGATAAACTTCTGCTCTCTGCTTCCCTCTCCTCTCCGCTCCCTTTGAAGGAGGCTGATTTGGCCAGATAGTTGGGGGGGGGGGTCGTTTGTCACACTCTGCCTCTTCCCAAGCAAGCTGCAGACTAGGGAGCGGACTTCTCCTTCCAGGAGCCAGCTGGCCCTTGGCTGGATTCCTCCCGTCCCCTTCCTCGCCTTCAGTCGAAACCCAGGCACACGCTCTTGGGGCTACTAATTATTTATTAGTCAGCGTCCCCATAAACAATGCATGAGCCTGGGATGTAAGCGACAACATTTAGCAACGTGCCATGCAATCCAGGCAGGGGGAATCAAGCCGGAGAGAGCAACCCCAAATAAATAAATAAACAAAACCAAGCCGCTGCTTAAACTTGAGAACTCCAATGCACGCACGTTTCCCCGGCTCCTTAAAACAAACCTGGCCCGGGACATAGAGGTGGAGCTTGTCCCACAATGGTGTGTTGTGTTGGACTGCGGGGTTATGCCGCTTCATTACAGCTTAAATATTGGTTTAATACAAGGAGCAGTCCTGTAGCACTGTAAGGTGCGTCTATCCATGAGAGCCAGGGTGCCCAACCAGTTCTGAAGCAGTAGCCACTATGGGTCCGTCTACACTACAGAGAAAGATGGAAACTGTCGATCTTCCAGGGTTCGAATTAGTGGTTTAGTTAAGACAGCTAATTCACAGTAAGAGGGGTGCTCTGGAGGATGCCCCTAACCCTGCTTTCATGGGCTGTGACTACACAGCACACTTGCGGGCATCTACACAGCAGAGCTAAATTTGAATTGTGTAGCTTAAGTTGAAATAGTGATTTTTGGCACTGGCTACACAGCAGTTATTTTGAAACAGAGCACTCTTCCCCCCAACTTCCCTTAAAGTGAGGGTGAGTTACAGCCGTCGGATTCAGAAGCCTGTTATTCCAAAATAATGCTGCTGGGTAGACATAGCCCTAGGTAAGTCTACACAGCAGAGGAAGATCAAAGCTGCCACTGTAGATCTTCCAAGGTTCAAATTAATGGTCAAGTTAAGACAGCTAATTTGAGCTGAGTGGGGCCAGTGACCCTCATTTCATAAGGAGCAAGGGAAGTGGAAGGAAGAGTGTTCTTTCTTCAACTTCCTGCAGTGTGGACAGCATTAAAAGCCGAGTTAAGCCTCTTCCACTTCAGCTACACAATTAACATAGCTGAAGTTACAGATTTAATTCCATTTTGTCCATAGTGTAGACATTATTTTGAAATAACTCATGTTATTCTGAAATACGTCTACACAGCCTGAGTAAACCAAAGTAAGTTATACAACTTGACGTATGTCAGTTGTGTACCTTAACTCTGCTTTTGGCACTGTCTACAAAGCAGGAAGTCTGAGAAAGGGCACTCTTTCTCCGAGTTCCCTCACTCCTCCTAAAATGAGGGTTACAGGAGTCAGAGTAAGAAGTCTTCCAGCTCAATATTATTTTGACATGTCAAAATAACTACTTGTAGTGTAGACGTGGACTATGTTATTTTGGAAAAACATCAGTTATTCTGAAATAACACTGCTGTGTAGACGTAGCCAGGGTGTTCATCTACACAGCAAGCCTGTTATTTCAAAATAATTTCAAAATAACGGGCTTCTTACTCCAACTTTTTTAACCCTCATTTCATGAGGAATAAGGGAAGTTGAAGGAGCAGTGTTCTTCCTTCAATTTTCTGTAGTGTAGATAGCACCAAAAGCCGAGTTAAGCTACTTCAACTTCAGCTATGCAATTAACGTAGCTGAAGTTGTGTGGCTTAAGTCGACTTTCTCCTGTAGTCTAGACATATCCTATAGTGGCTCTTACTATGGCGAACTAGCCACACACAACTAACCAAATAGCCACATTGTTCAAGCCAACTAACCACACTCAAATGGCCAGATAGCCACATGTGGCTAGTCTGTTGGACACCACAGCCTTAGGGTGCGTCTACACAGCACCCTAAACTTGAAATAAGATATGCAATTTGTTCTATGCAAATTGCATATCTTATTTCAAACCTATTTTGAAATTTGAAATTTGGCACATCTGCACAGTGCCAGATTTTAAAATAATACAGGCAGTTATTTTGAAATAGTGTCAAAGTACTGTCAAGCTGGAGGGCTTCTTACTCTGATTCCTGTAAGGGTATGTCTAGGCTGCAAAGCTATTTCGGGATACCTCTGGTATCCCGAAATAGCTACCCCATGTCCAAGGAGCACGTCCACTATTTTGAAATAATTTTCAAAGTAAAGCATGCGCTATTTTGGCATCCCTAAAAACCTCATTCCACAAGGAATAAGGGATGTCTTGTAGACACACCAAATTTCAAAATAGCCTATTTCGAAATACAATCAAAATAAGATACGGAATCTTATTTTGTTTTAGAGTGCAGTCTAGACATATCCTAACTCTTACTGTATGAGGAATAAGGGAAGTTGGAGGAAGAGTGCTGTATTTCAAAGTAAGTGCTGTGTGAATGCGCCCTCTTTCAAAATAAGCTATTACGCCATTGACGTAACTCACTTTGTGTTGCTTATTTTGAGTTAAGCCCTGCTCTGTGGATGCACCCTGAAATAGCTGTACAGCGTAGACGTACCCTTTAGCATGTGTCTTCACCGCACCCTTAGCTCGAAATAAGATATGCAATTTGCGCTAAGCAAATTGAATATCTTATTTTGATTCTTTTTCAAAATAGGCTATTTCAAAATTTGGTGCATCTACACAGCACCAAATTTTGAAATAAAGCACTATTTTGAGACATCCCTTATTCCTCATGGAACCACGCTTACAGGGCTGCAAAATCAGCGTGTCCACTATATTTCTATATAGGGGCCGTGTTCAAAAGACAGGGTAGCTATTCTGGGATGCCTCTGGTATCCCCAACTAGCATCGCAATGTAGACATACCCTGGGGGACCAACGAAAATATCTGTATAGTATCATGAGTTTTTGGGGGCAAAACCCACTTCCTCAGATGAGTACACTGGAGAAAAGGGGGGGGGGCTCACAATTTAGAACAGAAAATGAAAGGAGGGGGAGTTTGATGTAATGCATCTGTCATATATAGATATCGATAATATATTATATTGATCATACAGCTGTAGATTATATATAGATATGTAATCGGCCAGCTCCACCGCTTCTAAGATTCTTCCGGGGAGTTTCTTAGCAAGAAGGCTGACGGGGAAGGGGGTCTGGAGAAAAAAGAGATCCCAGGGATTGCGGGATCTAAGTCACGCGGAGTAACTTTGACTTTCTAACCTGCTGGGTACGTTCTCTCCAGACAGTATCCGGCTTTGAGTTCATTCCTACCCTGCAAAGCTGCAGCTTCTTGAGTAGCGTCTGGGTTCAGGGAGGCCACTGGGCCGAGGACTGGGGAGGGGGGGGGGGTTGTAGAGCATGAAACGCCCCCAAGGAAAGGCGGAGAATACAGGCAGGGTGAGGAGGGTGGCAGGCAGGCGCTCAGCCCAGCGACACAGCTGGGAGACCTGCAGTCATCTTTCCAGCTGGGGTTATGCGGGATCTGTCCCAGGGGCTCAGCGGTGCTTTGTCTGGCTGCTTCGCCCCACCCCACGCAAAACAAGCCCTCGCACTGGTACATCGGATGCTGCCCGGAGATGCGCTCTCTCCAGGGCCGCGAAACAAACAAATCCCGCAGTCGTGCTCCAACTCCAGGTGTTTTCTTGCCGCGCGTGTCGTTTAAAGGCGCTGGCGTGTCAGTGCGTGTTACAAGGAGGGCGAAACAGGAGCATTGCGTTGAACCTGGGGGCTTTCCATCTCGCCCCCAGGAAACCGAGGGCGAGGGTGCAGCCAATTAAGTAGGTGCTTGGGTCTTCCTCTCCCCACACTACTTGGGGGGGGGGGAGAGGGGCGGGATTCGGACCAGGATGCTGCGATTCCGTTCAATTATTGGCTTTTGGGAGTGAAAGAACAGCTGTTCCCGTGACAGGCCTACAGGGAACAGATCTATAAGATCCATCGAATTTCTTAACCCGGGTGTGCTGCAGAGTTGGAAAGTCGGGAGGGGAGGGGGTGTTGGGTTAAATTGTTGGGGGGGGGTCAATATCTGGCCCTGACAGATGTCTAGGGCTCCCAAAGTTTCAATCTACGAGGCTCTCACGCCATTAACAAACATTGTCAAGAGAAATCCTGCCAGAACTTCATTTGCTATCCCAGCTCCAGGGGAAGTAGGACTGGAGGAGATGGCGTGGTGGGTTCCCAGTCCGAGGGATGCCTATTTACATGCAAAAAAAATCTCCTTTGTGCTGCTTCCTTGGGCACACTAGGTTTCAAAATAATTATAACTGTTTCGCGGGTTATTCTGAAATAATGTATTTCGGGAGTTCATATTTCGAAATAATAATTCCCACGTGTAGACAAGGGCCAAGGCACCAAAGAACCGGTTTCTTCTTCAACCCTGCACGTTAAGGCTGAAACTAACCAGCACAAATGGCTTTTCTCATTGGGCAGAAGGAGAAAACTACACTGGGAGGGAGAGGACGTTGGAAGACAAATCCTGCCGGTTTTGGCAACACAAGTGGCTAAGCACGAAAGGCTGGAAAGGGGACGTGGGAGGGGGAAATAAAAGCGATTGTCGGAGCAGTGTCTGTGCGATCAGCTACAGGGAAATGAGTCCCGTGCAAAGCCTCGAACTGCCTGCATTCGCTAGAGGGAGAGAAGGAATCCACGTGTCTGTTCCCTTCCCTTGTCCTGTCTGACTCGCGTCCAGCTCTTTCGGAATAGGCCCAGAAACAAAAGACTTGGGGAAATGAAAAACCCTAAAGTTTGGGGCTTGCAGGCTCTTGATTCACCCGGTCACGCCTGGGCGCTGCTGCAAGCCACAAGCAGGCAGAGATCAAGGCAGGATGGGAAGGGGAGAGGTGGGTTTTCCCTTTCTCCCCCACTTCCAGTTGCTTGGTATCTCTCCAGCCATCAGCAGTGACTGGGTAACCCTAGCCCCGTTGCGCGAAGGAGGCAAGCCCATTCCGGGGAGGATTAATGGCTGGGCAGGGTGTGCGGGAAGGGGGATTGTCTCTTTTGGAGGAGTGTCTCCCGCTGAGCCAGCAGGAGGAAAGGACCTGGGTAAAAGAGTCGCCCGCAGTGACAGGCCAGAGCAGAGCCCCCGGACCAAGCTGCTGCTGTCTTCGGTGGGTCCCAGCCCCGGAGAGGCGATGCGGTCGCACTCAGCTGATCAAAGCTGCGCTGGGTCCGGACTAATATTTCTCCCTTTATTACCAAGTGTCACTCCGGGCTGTTGCATGGCTGAAGATCAGAACAGTCCCCCAAATCACATCCCCCAGGGAAGTATGTGGGATCACCGAGGTTATTGCCACGTGCATCCCGGGGGCGGGGGGGTCTGTCTCCTTTGTCTGCCCCACTGCAAGCTTTCAACTTGAACTTTTCAACTCAGCCTCCTTGGCTTGCCTTAAAGGTGACACAAGCAACCGCGGGGACTGTGTGTGTGTGTGGGGGGGGAGCAAATCACTTAGCACAGAAAGTAATAGAGATGTAGCCGTGTTAGTCTAGTGTAGCTGAAACAAAAAACAGGACTATGTAGCACTTTAAAGACTAACAAGATGGTTTAATGGGTGATGAGCTTTCGTGGGCCAGACCCACTTCCTCAGATCAAATAGTGGAAGAAAATAGGCACGACCATATATACCAAAGGATACAATCAAAATAAGTGAGCACATATAAAAAGGGCAAATCAAATTTCAGAACAGAGGGGGATGAGGGAGGAGGTAAATGTCTGTGAGCTAATGATATTCGAGGTGCTAATTGGGGAAGCGATCTTTGTAATGGGTTGGGTAAGATAATTAGCGTCTTTGTTGAGACCCCGGTGTAAAGTGAAACTTTACACAGAAAGGAAACTCTTTTCCTAGAGCCATTATCCCAGGACTATTCCACCTGGCTCTTTGCAGCGCGGAGGTGGGTCCTGTCCGGTGGACAGCGGAGCTTTCGGAGTTACTCCAACGCCGCCTCCTTCGCGTGAGGCTACACAAATCCAGGCTGAGTCTACAGAAGGGGTGGGGAGACTCTGACATTTGTACAACACCCGTGCCCCAGAAAGGAGAGCGAGAAATCCCATTACCGAGCGCAGCGATGTAGAAAGCCGGGGGATGCACGGAGCGGTGTTTACCTAAGCGCACGGGAAAGACTCCAACACAAAGCGGATTCCCACCCAGCCGAACCCGAGAGCTTTGGATTCCAGTGCAGAGTGTAGATTGCGCTTTCCTCGGATTTGTTCCCTCTTTCCAAAGCCGGGGCGACACTGAGCGGAGTTAGAAGGGGTATAAAAGAGCAGAGCCGTAGAGCGTAGGTAGAGTGTGTTCAAGAGCAGGGATGTTCCTTCTTGCTCCAAGAATAAATACGCAGGAAAGGGTCGCTTGTGGGACACACACGCGCTCCCATTTTCTTCCCCCCCTCCCAAAAGCGAATTGCGATCTGTTTTTTGATAATAAAAAGGAGAAGGAAATTGGGGGGGACCCTATCCAGGGAATCTGTGACTCTCTTTCCCCCCCCCCCATACTGTCCCGTGGGAAACTCCCCAGGATGTTGGGAACATTTATTCAACTCGCACCCACAAAGTTCCGGGCGGACTCTCCGGTTTGTTTACCTCTGCCCCAGAGCAAGCCGGGCTCCCTCATTTGCTCGAGCAGGGGGTCGGTAGCATCCGAACGTGGCGCGTTTGCCCTCCCAATGCACCAGGAGGGGAGGGGGGTTAGAACCCGCAGGACACCAGGGGGGCGCAGTGGGGGGAGGGGAAGCGAGCCCCAAAGGGCACCACGGCTCAGCTGTTACCAGCCGGGCTTTGAACTCTCGGCGCAGAAATCTGCCCGGCCGCGTGTCTGTCGGGGAAGCTGCGCGGCTCCCCTGCGCACCCACAAATGGGCGAGTGGCTTTTGTTGGGGTCGATTATTCCCTGCCGAAGGGGCCCTGAATGAGCGTTTTGTCTCGTCGTTCCCCCGCCTCCCCCGCTGCCGCGTCCATATTCGTTGCATCGCCCCGAAATCGCCGGGGGAGGACGGACACCGACATCCCCAACTCCCTCTCCCGGTGGGCGTGCTAGGGAAGCGGCCCTACGTGCAGCCGGTCCGGGTCTCTACGCTTGAAGCGCCCCTGGCTTCGGTTGCGGCGTTCCCCTGTCTGTGGCCAGGGCCGGGTGTAAAGGGACTGGAACGGGACAGAATCAGATCCGGACTGTCCCTGCTCCGGATTGCGGGCCGGCTTATCCAGCCATGGGAATGGCAGCCTACAGAATCGGGGGTGTCTTTTGCCAAAGCCGGAGCCTGCGTTCTGGCCCGTTGCTCTGCAGGATCCGGAGCGTCTTGGGGGGAGGGGTGTTGGTTTTTAACACCCCCCTTTCCCGGCAGAGTCTCTCCCGTTAATAACCCGCTACAGCAAGTGGCCTGTAAAGACGGAGACCAAACTCGGTGCCTTTCCGAAGGCTTCGTCCCAGCCAGAAAAGAGCTGGCCAGGGACCCGCGGGCAAGGGATCCATGGGCCTTTCCCAAGGGATCCGCGCCAAAGGCCGGGCTGCGGGAGCGGTTTGGGGGCTGACCCTAACCCAGCCAGCGCTCCAGGCTCCTCACATCGTTAGGGGCACACAGGGAACGCAAGTTGTCACCGCTCTGTGGGCGCTTCCGTCCTGCCCCGGGCCCCCCTCGGAGTCCTGCGTCCTCACAGCGCAGTAACCGCCGAATCACGCCACATCCAGGAGTTGGCGTTTTAAACCAGATTCACTCCCCTACGTGAGATGACGCCGACTGGCGTGGGAAAGCCAGGCCTTGTGAGCTTCGGCTGGAGAAAGCCGCCTTGCTTTTCTGGGAGAGGATGAGCCCCTGCCCGGCACGAAACGCCCAAAGGTGGGTGGAAAGTGTGGGCAGGGAGGGGGAGTGAAAAGGTAAAAGCGGCTGGCACCGAGGGCCCGAATTGGTGCACAAAGAAGTGAGAAAAGCCTTGATGCTACTGGGAACCAGGATGTAAATGCATTGGCCAATGCCAGTGCATCCAGCACACCACTTGGAGTGCCCAACGTTTGATCTGACTTTTATTCGTCCGTCTGCCTGGGGCTTCAGTTTCCACTGTGCCACAGCCAGGCAATCCGCCCCACTTTGTCTGGATGCATCAGGATAGGCACCTCACAGTTTGCATTTAAAGACACAGAGATTTCCCTCCCCCCCTTCTCTCCCCCACCTCCATCTCCCCCTCCTCCATGTCTGGTTTTGGCCATCCAATATTTGTCAGTGTGTAGTAGAATAGGCAAACCGCATCTAGGGCTTTCCTCGTGCTTCTGCTATTTTGTGGGAGGAGAGTCTGGGGTCTCCCCCACATTTAAAACAAGCGCAAGGTTGTTTTAAATAGAATCACTGAATCCCACCTTATCCAGCCTTTTCGGGAAGGGGAGTGGGAGAGCCATTGTCTTTAGGCTTGGCAGGTACTACCTCTGCTGGTAGGCATCTCTCTTGGTATCTGTTATTTCCACTCCACTCCATCTGAGGAAGTGGGGTTCGACCACGAAAGCTCACGATTGTGTATCTCTAAGGTGCCGCAGGACCACGCCTTGTTTGTAAAGTTACAGACTAACACCTCGTCCCCCCCCTGGGATTCCTTTGGAAGGTTCATTTCAGCCAGGGTCCCTCTTTGCCTTTCCCCAAGACCAACTCTTCGGAGGCGGGGTTTGGACCGCTGGGGTGTGTATGTAGCCGCACGTCTCATCCCCTCGCTCTTTCTCACCAGATGCGTGTGCTAACGCCTTAAAAAACACGCACCCTTCCCTCCCCCCCACACACCCGCCCTGGAAAGCTGATGGGCGTAGGACGCTCATCTTCTCTCTCTTATTCATCCCTGACCAGCACATGTCACAGTCAAAGGGAAGCGGTCCCTTGATAGCAAGCGTACAGCTGTCGCCTTCCAGGGTCTATAGGACCATGGCCAGCCCAGACATCCCTTCCTTCTGTTTTACATGAGAGGCAGCCCATATGCGGGGAGAAAAGGGGCTAAGGATGTGGAAGGGGGGGGCTCTCTGGGTGACTGCGAAGGGACCGTATCGATTCCCAGTTTTTTTTAACTACACGCGGAGGGAATGCAAAGTAACCGCGCGGGGGGGAAGCCAGGAAGTTTGGGCCCCATCCGGCAAACACGTGTGTATGTATCAGGCCAGATCCGGAGCCGCGCTTGGCTGGAAAGCGCTCCGGTTCCCACCGGGCGGGCGAAGGAGGAGGAGCTGGAGCGGGATTGGAGAGGTCTTCCGATGGCAGCCCAAGCGCCGGGCTTCTGGGCTGCGCTGAGAAACGGAGCAGCTGCCTGGGTGTAGACAAAATAAATAAATAACGGAGATCGGTATCGAAAAGAGGCTGGGGGCCGGGGGGCACGCCTGGATGTCTCTCAGAGCCGCCGCCTCCAGACCTCTGCTTTCCCGCTACTCCGAAACTTTGCCTCCTTATTGGTCTTTTTTGTTGAGCCTGAACCCGAAGCAGAGAGCTTCTCCGCGTTGTCCAGACTGTTCCCTTCTCGGCATGGCTGCACCCACGCTTCGGTTTCAGTCCTGCAAAGGGGGGGGTCGCTGGTGGGCGCTGGGAGTGGCAGAATTGGGGTTGATTTGTTTTTAATGACGAGGAAAAAATAGCTAGGGGCTAAACCGAAGTGAGATGGGTTCGGAGTAGGACGAACCCGCACCGCAGTTCTGCGGAAAGGAAGAATTAGAGCAGATGTGAACTGGGTTTTCGCCATCCAAAAAAGAAAATGATCCGAAAGGTGAGCAACCGATCGTGCTTCCTTTAGCTACTCAGGGAATCCAGCAGAGTTCTGGTCTGTAAATACATCCCAAGGTAAAGGGGGAGCGTCCTCTTTCAGATGCGTTTGCCTCCTGCCACTTTCTCGGTTTTGTTTGTTTGTTTTTTAACTTGTCTCTCGAAACGGAATGTTCGATTTTTAGAAGCATTTTGCAGGAGAAAACAGCGCGTTGCGTGTGAAATGATTTTCTCCGGACTTGCCGAGCGTTAACGTTTTAAAGAAATGAAAAACCACCGCCCTTCTTTGCTAATTAACATTCTCTCAGAACCGCTAGTTAGCAAGAAAAGAATGAAGGAGAGATTTTTGTTACAGACATTTATTTGGGAAGCCGAGCAGAATTCATTACACTAGCATGTATTTTGGAAGAACTGGGGGGATTGTCCCCCTTTTTAGGAGGCGGTTTTTCAATCATCAACAAGTGCAAACTTCCTCAGCTGAATTGTAAACCTTTCTCCTCAAGATTTTACACATCAGTCTCCAAAGAAAGACCATTCCTGAAGCATTTGTCATATATTTACATACACTATTCTCTCACAAGACAAACGTAAATGCAAAACCCCAAAGAGAAACCAAACAGTTTCCTTACACTGATCAGTCATTAACAAAATCCCTTTCAGGTAACATCGAATTAATTTTTATTTGCAAAGAAATTCATTAAATAACTTGCAGTTATCATTTGATTCCAATTTTATATTACAAATGTTAGCAAATTAATCATTTCGGAGTAGTTGATTTTTTTTAAAACAATCCCAGTGCAAATATTAAAGAGCATTAAATACACGTAAATACATATATTAGATTGGAAACCAGTGAAATATTAATTTATAAAGGAACCGGGCTATATGAGTCCTCTTTTTCAGTGAGACAGGTTTAAGCATTCTGAAAACTCATAGTTCTGTCTAGAAATTATAGGGAACGTCAGTTCCCTCCCTCCCAAAAAAAAATAAGTTCAAAATACCCCTTTCGCTAGCAGAATGTAGTGTACCATAAAGCCAATAAACACCATGGTGTGGCTTAGACAGCAGGAGTGTTTTCACACTTTTTCTTTTTCCTTCCCCAAAAGATGGTTATAATCTACGTGATTATAAATAAAGCAAGATGTTATCAGCTTTGTTTACTCAAAGGCAATTACCTTCTGCGATATAAAACCCCGACCTTGCCTTTCTGAAAACTGCCTTCTGTTTATTAGCCCCCTAAACTTTTTCTCTTTACATGCTTTACAAAGACCATTAAATTGTCGATCCTTGAGTCAGTACAATTATTGGCAAAGGTCATTGCGTTAAATCGGGACAGTTGGTGGTAACCTCCCGTCCATAGAGATGCTCTGCTCACTAACAACAATTACAAGACACCCCCTCCCTCCATTTAAATGATAGTTATACAGACACAGTTCTCTTGATCTAGGAAAAAAATACACAAAAAAAATTACCTACCAGTTTTATCACTCTCTGTGTGTCTCTCTGCTGGGTACAACTTGTGAGCTATCGCTCATAAAAAAACACCACTACAGCCATTCATGCTCCTTAGCCATCTCTTCCCCCAAAGTGCACTTCAAGCCTCTTACCAAATAAGTTTTTTTTAAAGGGAAAATATCCCATTACCTAACAATTTTGACAATGGGTCGCTTCCTCTTATGCTCTATAAATGGGTCTTAATGCACCATCCCAGGTTGGGAAGGATGCTTAATGGGTTGCAGAGGTGGGAGGGGGGCCGCGGGACTGTGATTGGCTAGCCGCTGCCGTGACGTCAGAGCGCCGGGCATAAGGCTGTGGCTTCTAAGCGGCCGGGAACATGCAATCCAGCGAGAAGCCGCCTGGAGCTGGGACCGAGACGCGCGGAGAGCGGGACGCACACGCCAGACCAAGCGAGAGAGGCTCCTCTTTGGAAAGACCTTTTTGCACAGAGGATCCGGCCCTGCAGATCCTCCTCCTCCTCCTCCTCTTCTTCCTCCTCCTCCTCCGCAGCCCCTGCTTGGAACATTTTTGGCTTCGAGCCGCCGCCGAAGACTGGCAACAGAGCAAAACCAAACCAAAACCAAACCAAAACGCACCACCCACCTCACCCTCCACCGCCACCACAGCAAAAAGCATGCAGGGCAATATTGTCTCTGCAGGGACCAGGCTAGGAGTTTTGACTAGTGGACTAGACATATAAACAGGGGTAGGTAAAACTCTGTCTTGCTGAAATATACAAGGGGGCGTTTGAACTGGTGTCAAGAAGACTGTAGCCACGTCCAGCGAGAGGAGCTACATCTGGCTGATTTGTAGTATGAAAATAGATCTCTCTCTCTAACAACTAGCGTCTCTCCCCCTCCCTTCCCAGGGCGGCGCTTTGCAACGCATACCATGACCGATTAGAGCAATGATACTAGGTTAGGATCCAAAGCTCCTTTTGATTATTATAATTATTTTATCTCCCCCCCCCCTTTTCCTTTTTGACTTCTCGTTGGGAAAAAGCAGATGCACTTTGACTCCTGACTGCTCTACCTCAGACCTGAGAAAACTCGCCACATTTTTGTTTAATTAGTATTAATTGTTATTTTCATGCGCGTTGATCTTTTTTAATTGTTGGGTTTTTTTTAATTGTTATTTTATTGGCCGGGATTCTGCTGCCGTCTTGAAAAGCTGGGCCGGGGGTGTTTTTTTATTGTTGTTTTGTTTTGTTTCTTTTCTTTCGATGTTTGCGTGCCCCTGTTAGGACATTGGAAAGAAGATCTTTCCCCGCCTTCCCTTCCTTTGCTTCTCCCCTTTTTCTCCTCCGAGGCTTTTAAAGCAAACAAAAACAACCCCCCCGACGCCGGTGTTCTCTTCTTTTTTAATTTTTGTTTGGTTTTGTGGTTTTCTTTTTTGCTTGACATCTGGGAGCCAACCCCCCACTCTCAAAATAGCCAAAGACAATGGTGCACTGTGCCGGCTGCAAAAGGCCTATCTTGGACCGTTTTTTGTTGAATGTACTGGACAGGGCTTGGCATGTGAAGTGTGTTCAGTGCTGTGAATGTAAATGCAATTTGACAGAGAAATGCTTTTCCCGGGAAGGCAAGCTTTACTGCAAAAACGACTTCTTTCGGTAAGTACCGGACTCCCCCGTCGGAAGCCGGGGCTCGCATTTCTCCTTTTTAACCTATTTTTTTCTTTTTCTTTTTTTTTTGAATAGGACCGAGGTTTTCACATTTTTTTTTAATCCCCCCTCCCGGGCCTCTCCCCTTGCGCGCACACACGAAATATCCTTCAGCTCTCTTCCTCAAGGTGATGGTCTGGGGAGGGCGCAGACGAGGGGAGGGCCTTTGGGGTGGTGGCAGTCCCCGTGGAGGGGGCGGGCGTGCGTTTTGCCTTGGCGAAGGGACAGCTGTGGGGAAGAGGAGGGCAGAAAGTCGGAAGGACGGCGGGAGTAGCTGTCCAGCGCTTCTGGGAGCCCAGAGGTTATCTCGGATCGCTGGCGGGTGTCCGTCAACTCCCTTCAAAGGGCCGGGCCTTGTGGAACTTCACTGCCAAAGTTCGCTTCCAACTAGACTTTTGTGTAACATCTTCCAGGGCCCGATTCTCTGCCCCGATCCCCCAGAAAATAAAACGAGAAGCCAGGCCAAATCCAGCGGAGATTCGGGGGATTTTTTTTTTTTTTTTAGGCCATCCCTCCTGCGCCCAGCCCCAGATTTGTATGTTTGAAATCAGCCCCTCCAGGCGGATTTCCTCGAGTTGGGAAAACAGCCAGAATGACAGCTTCGCCCTAAATTCCCGTTCCCAGTTTCCTAACATGTGGCAGCGTCCCGGGGACTTTTGTTGTTGTGTGTTTGGGTCCAGGAAAGGGATTCTTGTCATGTAGCTCGCGTGCAAAAATTAGGATCAGCCGACAATATTGCGCGGTGATCGTAGGGCCAGCAAAGCCCTGTTTCCATTGAACCCCGCCTCTCCCCGCCCTTTGCAGCGTAAAACTTTAAAAATAAACCTACAGGCCGCGTAGCCACCGATGTAGTGCGCTATATTTCCCCGGGGCACTAAAATGATCATCGGCTAAAAGTTCCTCTCGTTTTCCTCGATCGTGTAAACGATGGTTTCTCCCTCGTTCTACCTCCCCCGTTTGGGGGTGAAATCGGAGTTGCCGAGGTGGCTTTCGGAGCGCTGGGAGTTGAAAGACCCCACTAAAACGCAGGTTTTGCTACTTCCAGTCAAAGAGCAAGTCTCACAACAAACCCAAGCAAAGCGATCAGCGCACCTGCAAGTGCTTGAATTGAGAGATTTAAAAAAAATCCCTAAACCCTCTTTCGGCTTCATTTAGCTCTGACTTTGAGCCGGAAGGCAGCGCTCTGCTGAGAGGTCTCCTCGTCTGAGGGGGTGTTGGGGGGCCGGGGGGGTTTGCTTCGACGGTAGAAATAAACTCTCGCCTTTATGAAGAATTTTTAAAAAGCCACGCGGCCTACAGTAGAACCCCACCCCCCACCCCGCGCAAGTTTGGTCTGGGGGATGTGCCCGTGTAAGTGTCCAGCCCCCGTGTGTTCAGGGGGAGATCACGGAGTAGGAAATGACACATTTGCTACCCGGCTCTGGGGCCAAGCTAGACCCGGAGGAAGTCGGTGTGGACGCTGCGGCGCTAAATCCGTCTGCGGCTTTTAGTAAATATGTGATAACTGGATTTGAATAATAAACGTTGTTTCTCCAAGAGGAAGCTGTGTACAAACAACTCCCCCCCCCTACCCCCCTACCACCACCTCTTTACTCCTCTCCAGGCGCAGCAGCTGTAACAATCCACATCCCGGCCTGGCATCCCTGCCAGACAAGCATTTCACACCCCTTCCCCAAACTCCTCCGGCTGCGCGGGGCTGAGGATACCCTCAAACCGAGCTGTGGGGAGGGGACCCAGCTGACACGCTGCAAGGAAGCCAAACAAGGGGTTTAACTTCTCGGGTCTGGCCTAGGACAGGTCCTTGATTTGGCGGCGCGGCCCTAGGAAAAAGACACTCGCCAATTGTGATCCTCTTGCAAAACAAAACTCCGAATCCTTGAAATGATCCTTGGGTTTTTTTTTCTCCTTTCGCCCCTCTAAATTGTTCCCCAGATGGAAACGGAAAAGCCGGATCTCTCCCTTTCCCGGGAGAGAGAAACCTCAGATGCCATTTCGCCCCTTGTCTGGCTTGTGTGTGAAATTAAATCAAAGGGTGTTTATTGATTGCAACATACAAGAGCCACAAAAGGCCCCCGCTTTTTAACTCGTTCGCGTGATCCTTTCTCCTCTGCCGTTTCCGCCTGGCCAAGGGGGCTCGGCTAAAAACGGCTTGCCTTCCAAAAGCAATCGGTGTAAAGGCCTCCAATTGAGGTGGGGTGCAAATATTTGCCGCGTCTGGGCTGCAGATGCGGGCTGCCTCGAATTCTCAGGGTTCCGCGAAAAAACAACAACCTGGAGGAAGGTTTATGGACCTGCTTTTAAAATCATTTAAATTGTCCTACGTATATAAAAGCTCCTGCACAGTCCTGTAGGACAAGTGTCCATATGTTGTACAAGTGCATTGAAAAAACAGGCGATTTTTAAAGCACACTTTACGTTTTCATCCGCCCCGGGAGTTAAGGTAACTAAGGTGTATTTTTCCCCCCTCCCCCAAAAAATAAAGGCTGATACAGAATAACTGAGCTAAAATAGATGAGCCGGGTGTTTTACTCCCTCCGCTTTCCCCTTCCCCCAAAGTTTGTGAAGTAGCTGACCCGATCAAATGTGAGCCCCTCGCCTTCCTACGTGACAAGCAACCCTGCGACCGGTGTCTCCCTCGCACCTTTACCCAGGATGCTCAAGCACAATGCAACACCCTTGACAAATTGATAACGTATCAGAAATTCGGCTTAATGTTTATTAGAGCGTCGTTAATCAATGTGTCAAGGTTTAAAGGGGAAACTCTCGACAGCCCAGCTCCAGTGTTTTAATTAATCTTCCAGCGATTTATCCTCTTCCCAGACCACTTCTTTTGAACATATCATTTATTATCTAGATATAATGGAGGGAATCTTTTCCTTCACGGATAAAATAACGCCCTTTGATCGGAAGAATGCTTGTAAAAGTGTTCGCTGCAGGCGATTTGGGGGATTTTTTATTATGTGTACGAATGTAAAGCTTCCAGGAAAGGTGGCCCCTTTGCTGCTTTCTTCCCTCCTTCATAAAAAAAAATGGGTTTGATTTAATATAAAAAAAGTGTCAGGCGCTGTTTGAATTGTGGATCGCTGCTAGGACGGGATCCTTCGGGTCCCTCGGATGATGCGCTGATCCTGGTGTTTTTCCACTTTTTTTTCTTCTTCTTCTTCTTCCTCGCCAGGTGTTTTGGGACCAAGTGCGCTGGCTGCGCCCAGGGCATCTCCCCCAGCGACTTGGTCAGGAGAGCCCGGAACAAAGTGTTCCACTTGAACTGTTTTACGTGTATGATGTGTAACAAGCAGCTCTCCACCGGCGAGGAGCTCTACATTATCGACGAGAACAAGTTTGTCTGCAAAGAAGATTACCTAAATAACAGCAATACTGCCAAAGAGAACAGCCTGCACTCAGGTGAGGGGGGCTCTGCCGGGCTCCTGCTGGGCGGCCAGCTGGCTTGGGAAAGGCTAAAATCCAACGCGGGGCTGCAAAGCGGGTGATCTGGCACTCGGGGCCTGACCCAAAGCCCACTGAGCGCGCCCACTGGCGTGGGATCGGTCGGGGGGGTGTCCACGCACCCCCACCCGCACCTCTCCCCAGCAGCGTCTAACCTACCTGAAGAGTCAGATCTCGCCTCTCCTATCCCCTTTGTGTCAGGAAAGTTCTACAAAATCGCCTCCCGTTTCTTTTTCTTTTTCTTTTCTTCTCTTTCCCCTTGTTATTTGTTTCTCTATCTATTGGCAAGTCAAGATTTTGGGACCCCGCTCAACTTTCACCATCGTGTCTAAACTGGAGGCGAGGAAGCCTTCCTGATTTGCGGGGGGAGGGGGAGGAGGGGAGAAGGGCAGTTTTAGGCAGAGCTGAAATGCAACACGCGCACAATGCAAAAAGAACAGCTGTGGTTTCCTGTGTGCGCTGACATTTCATTTTGGAAGGGTGCATTTTTTTTTTACCATCAGAAAGGGCTGTGGGGTGCAGGCTGGTAGTGCCAGAGATACCGGCGAATATTTGCGCGGACGATACAGAGTCGGGTTTTGTTTCCTTCTGTACTATCAAGGGAGCCGTCTGAGTGGGGGACTTGGGGGCCTGAGGTCTGCCCCCGTCTCCCAAACTAGCGCCCCCCCCCCCCCCCCGTCCCGTCGGATCCCTCAGAAAAGCCCAGCCTGACTGACCACTCGGCCGTATTTCAGAGTAGGGATTTCACCGGCCGGCGCGACGCGTGAGCGGTCTGCGTGGGACAGCGGGAGCTATTTTAGACGCTGGGACTCCCCCGCTGGCCATCTGATCCACGGGCTATTGGGCCGGCTGGGGTTTTGCGTCTGTGGCCTTGGAACCCACCTAAGCGCGCCGCTAGCCGAGAGACAGATGCGCCCTTGCGCCCGACTCGGGAGCTGCTTGGCAGAACCCGATCAATCGGCCAGCTGCGAAAGGCCGATTTCCAAGTGGGACTGCGGCTTGATGTGTGGTTCACCCCGAATTCAGCTAATGCTCTGAAATACAGGCCAGGCTTTTTTTTTTTTTTATTGATTTTTATTCTTTTTTTATTTTTATTTTTTTTTGAAGGCGAGGTATTTTTTAAAGCTTTGGACGAGATCAGATGAGTTGATTGTGCTGGTCTCGCCTGGTCTCAACAAAAAGATGTGGCCATTTAAATCCCCCTTCAGTGGGAGGCGGGGGGCGGGGTAGGAGAGTCCAGTGGGTAGTGCCCTAGGAAAGAGCAGAGGGGTGGAAGCGGTGGGGGGCCCAAGATGGGGAAGGTGAAGGGGTCCAAGGCGCTGTAGGTGTCCAAGGCGCATTGAGCGATCCTTCCCCCGCGTGTGTTCCCCGGGCAAGGTCCGCCGATCCTCCCGCACAAACGACCTGAGTGTGACCCCCCCCCCTTTCCTTCCGCCCAGCCACGACCGGCAGCGACCCGAGCCTGTCTCCGGATTCCCAAGACCCTTCCCAAGACGACGCGAAGGACTCCGAGAGCGCGAACGTGTCGGACAAGGAGGTTGGCAGCAACGAAAACGATGATCAGAACCTGGGGGCCAAGAGGAGGGGGCCCCGCACCACGATCAAAGCCAAGCAGCTGGAGACGCTGAAAGCCGCCTTCGCAGCCACCCCCAAACCCACCAGGCACATCAGGGAACAGCTGGCCCAGGAAACCGGGCTCAACATGCGCGTCATACAGGTACCAGCCCCCAGCCCCCGCCTCGGCTGCCAGGGCGCAGCGTCGGGGTGCACGGGTGGGGAGGAAGAGAGGGTCTGGTCGGTTCATCGCATGGGGGAGCAGCCAAAGGCAGGCTGCCTTGTGGGGTCTCCAGGTAAATCTCTAAAGGGCCAGGCTGGGCTGGTTTAAAAGTTTAACTTTGCATCTGGAGTGGGGAGCCTTTGGGGGGGCTCGGGGCCTGCTGCCCCACGACACAATCAGTGGGGGGTGCCCCAAAGTGAGAAGCAAAACAAAAAAAAACCGCCTAGCTGGACTGAGAAACAGAAAGGCCCTTCCCACATTCCCCTGCGCACCAGAGCCTACAGGCCCTGGCTAGTAGATTTTATGCCCCCCCAGGCTCTGGGATGAGGCTCCCCAATGTTGGGGGGAGCCCCACCCTCTGGGGCCAGATCCAGGCAAGCCGAGGGCCCAATCCGGTCTCTGAGCCATAGTTTCCCCATCCTTGATTTACAGGATTCACTTCCAAATTCAGCACCATCAATTGGGGGGGGGGGGAGAGGGTTGAGTTGCTAAGCGAGTTAAAGAGAAGGGATTTAGCCTCGGGTCTCCCCTGGGTAGCAAAAAGCCTCCAGGCCTACAGAAGGCAAGATTTCCAGACCCCTCCTCATTCCCTGCGCTCTCTACCTTTCCATGACCCGGACCCCTTCCAAAAGTCAGGGGGAAGCGTGAGAATGCAGCCCACAGTGACTGTACCTAAAACCGAGGCAGACTTATAGAAAGCAAAGGCCTGGGTGCTTAGCTTCCTGGTCAGTCCCACGAAATTAAAAATTAAGGAATTAAAAAACAAAACAGGGAAAGTCCTGTTTGGGCATTGAAATATAATTCATTATCCATCAATTATATTATTGAAAGATCTAAACAGCTGCTTGATGTGCCCGGCGCCTGATGTGTATTGAAATTTCCTTCTGTGGGGTTGGGCTGAGAGACGCTGTAGGAGGTGAAAAAACCTTCCCTGCGTTTTATATTCACCTTTCCTTGAGCTCCTGCCCTCTAAGCCACAAGGAGCAGCAACAGCTGAACAGGCAAGGAGCATAGAAGGGGGGAAACAGAGAAAGAGGGACAGGAAAACACAGAATAAGAGGAGGCGGGAATGGCCAGGAAGAAAGGAAGGATAATGCCTCCTGATACTGCTACTGCCTGGTGCAGAGCAAATTAGCACACCCCAAACTACCAGGTACCTTCAGGCTTTAGAGATGAATGAATATGTAGGAAGCATCGTGAATGCAAAGATTGAAACCCGCCTGCATCGTCACCCCAAACTGGAATGTCACGGCCAGCGCCCTCGCTTCGCGTTGCCAGCCACCCCTCACCGGGGGGTTCGCCCGAGATGTGGCCCCTAACACCATGCCCGGACTTTCTTTATTTTGTAAAGGCAGCGGAAGGAGCTGCGACTGGGCTCGAAATTAATAACCAGAAATGTGAGGGGTTAATGGATAAATAAGAATGACAATGCGCTGGAATTATTAAAAGGTTTATAAACCCGCAGCGCTGGGGGTAATGGGGGGTTAAGGGACCATTAAGGCGAGGTTAGATTGGAGAGTCTCAGTGTGAGGATAATTAGGAGTAATCTTGTCAGGGTAATAAGAATTAACTCAATCATTCTTGACCTGCAGCCGCAGTGGTATAAGCGAAAGGGCCTGATTTGAAATGTTCCGTTCAGCACCGACTGCGCATTTAAGGACAGTTTAGTTGTGTAGCAGAAGAAGATACGTGTGTGTACACAAAGAGAGAGCTGTGCATGGGTGTGTTAATAAGCCCCTTTGCAGTTGTGGATATGCATATATAAGAATAAAGGGTGTGTATGTGTGTGTCTATATATGTACTCTCGTTATTCTTATAGAAACATGTATTCATTTATGTATATCCTTTATTCTTGTGTATGCAGCTATACATGTATCCGTGTATATATGCATTCACACTATATATCTAATATTTTGTTTCAGCTACATCAGACTAACACGGCTACATTGCTATCACTATATATCTAATCTTATCTAGATCTATAGTGTGACTACATATACACACTCTGCAATTGTTTGCGCACAATGTGTATCTCTATCGCTACACATTCAGTTATATATGTCTGTGTAAATATGCATCTCTGTGTGTACACATGAACGCTTCGGTGTACATACCTTTCCCAGAAACTATCTGCCATGAAGTTAAAATTAGACCGGCGCTTAATTTGCACCTGATGTTCGGCGCGTTTTGCCTGAACAAAGGTGACAGGATCGAGGCCGCAACTAGAAGGCAAAACAACATCTGTGTCCGGGTGGGTTTTCCCCCCCTCTTAAAAGAAAAATAGCACCCGCCTTTGTTTTCCTTGGAGCGGGGTTTTGCTCTCGCTAGCCCCGCCGCCCCAGGACGGGAGAGCCCTGAAGTTAATTAGTGACCCGGGGAGCGAAGCGCTGAGGACTTTGCTTTGTTTTTATTGAAGAGGGAGGCGCAACGCTGGCTTTAAATCCCCTCTCCGACGTGCTTCGAGTCCGTCTCCACGGACAAAAGATTCAAACCAAACCCCGTTTCGAAGCACCCGGAGACATTGCTCGTTGGGTTCCCCAGAGGTTGTTTGAGCCCCGCGGGTCATTTTTCTCTGCGGTCCTGGGTTTATTCGGAGACCAGTCCCGCCCCATCCGACACAGCCCGCGCCCCGGGGCTGGTGCTAGCGCTCCACTGCGCATTGCTACCCGGCCTCTCGCTCCCGCGGGTGCATCCGAAGCGGGTCTCAGTGCTGGTGGGATTTGGGGAATTCGAGACTCGGCTTTGCCAGGGGTGGGGGCCAGACGGGCCCTGGCTGGGGGGAGCCCGCCTCTAGTGACCTACGGTCTGTCCCCGGCGCCCGGATGGCCCCACGCACTTTGCTGTTTCTCAGCCCGCTTCTCGCCTGCCCCCCGGGGCTCTGCAGAGTCCTTCTCCGTCCGCCTGCTCGGGGCGGAAAGAGGTGCTGAGAGCCTGGGCGGACAGGGACACCCAACAGGAGGGAGAGCGGGAAGGAGCCCCGGGAGAATCGGTTCAGCGCCTCGGGGGCGGCGGGGAGGGAGGCCACACGCCGCCTCCTCGCTGCTAGCCCTGGTCCCTGCCTGGGGGGCAGAGGGGCGGGGAGCCCTGGCTACAGATCCGCGCCGGGCTGGGGTGAGCTCAGCGCGGGGCTGGTCTGCAGGGGGAATCCGACGGGGAGTCACACGGTGCCCTGCCTGTGCGTCTAGGCGCGGGGAGAGGGGGTCTAGGGGCGCGCCACGCCCGGGTCCCTGGCCTGCGCGGCTCTGCCGGGCTGGGGGGGATGGACGGAGGCAGGGCTCGCTGCAGGCTCGCCTGGGGTGAGGGGGGATCAGCCTGTCCCAGGCGTCGGCTCCTCACCTCCCCCCTTCTCTCTCCTCCTCGCCCGGCCCAGGTGTGGTTCCAGAACCGGCGCTCCAAGGAGCGGCGCATGAAGCAGCTGAGCGCCCTGGGGGCCCGCCGCCACGCCTTCTTCCGCAGCCCGCGCCGCATGAGGCCGCTGGTGGACCGGCTGGAGCCGGGCGAGCTCATCCCCAACGGGCCCTTCTCTTTCTACGGAGGTGGGTGAGCGCGCCCCGGCGCGGGAGAGAAGCCACGGCCGGGCCAGGTTCCCCGCGCCCCGGCTGCGACGCGCTGTCTCCGGGCTGCGCACGGGGGAGTTACCAGGGAGGGGTACAGGGCCCGGGCAGATCCCTACCAAGCAGCCCCTGTCGCCTGGTGGAGAAGGGGGGGAGGGGCGCCTGGCTCCAGAGAGCATTGAAACACCAGCGGGGAAATGGGCTGAGGATGGGCCGGGCTGCTCCTTGTCTGCAGGAGAGGGGGAGGTTTGGGGGAGGAAGACCTGGGAGGTTTCTCTCCTCCAAGCCTGTTTCCTCTCCAGAAGGCAGCCCTGGGGGCACATTCCTGGAGTCCTGGAGTTAAAATCTCCTTGCAAAGCTTGGGGGAAGGTTCGGAGGGAGGGGGCTATCTTATTCTGGAGGAAGGGAGAGGCACCCACAGAAAAGTTGCCCTGGGCGAAGGACTCCCTTTCCCAGATCCTGGTAGATACAAGACACAGAGCTGGTAGTAAACCCAGGAGCTGTCTTGCTGAAAGTAAAGATCTGAGTTGGTATAGGGCAGGGGTGGGTGACCTTTTTTGGGCTGGGGCTGCTGACTCACAGAAAAGTCAGTCGAGGGGGGCTGCACACAAGTGAGAAGCAAATAAAATAAAATAAAATAAAATAAAAACCCCCTCACTGATGTGGCCCCCAGCTGAGAAGGAGAAAGACACTCCTCGCATTCCCCTCACACACCAGAACCTTGGGAGGTACCAGGCTAGTAGATTTGTGTGCTCCAGCCCCATGGGATTGGGGAGGGTAGAGCACCAGCGTGGGCTCCCCAATGCTGTGGGGGGGGGGGGGGAGGAGGGAAGTCCTGATCCTGGCAAAGGCCTTAGGTTTCCTGTCCTTGGTATAGTGAAAGGCTCCCTCCCACTCTCTTCCTTGTTTTGGCTGCTCCTTGGCTCTTCCTGGGATTCGTCTGTTACACATTAGATGAATCCGAGGGAATGTGTATAAACCAAACTGCAGAAAGCATCCCACCCCAGCTGGAATGAATGCACCAATTGACGGTGGGGGAATAAACAAACACATTAGGCTCACAAACCTGTCTGGGGGAGGAGGGAATGGAGGGAACAGGAAGGCACAGAAATGAAGAATGCAATCAAATGTAGTGAGCCACAGCCTGTGTAGCCCCATCCTACAGTCAGCGCGGCTCTGGGTAGAAATAAACTCCTTGATCCGTGGCATTTTCCTAAGGTGAGAATAAGGAGCGGGCGTAAAACAACAGGCCCTGTCAGTGTTGTTTTCAGACACCTTTTAAAAGAACAGTCACCTGTTTGATTTCACTGTAATTTAGGCTGCTCATCCTTCCCCCTTTCCCTTTTATTTGAAATGGGTTCCACTGCCTTTCCCCCTGCATTCTTCCAGCAAGGTAATCTGAGGTGGTGTGAAAGCTCCATTGTGAAGGAGGGAAGGGGTTGGATTTCAGTAGATCAAGTGACAGACATATAGGAAAGGTGCTAGGCATATCCTGTGGGCCAGGATCAACAGGGGTGGATCCCTCCTGCTAAAACAACTTGCACCAAGGCTTTCCAATCCACCCAGATGCAGACGTCATCTTATCAGCTACGCAGTATTCGCTTTGAAATTCCGTTGGTTTCTTTCTCTTTTTTCTCTTTGTTTTCGTGCAATGGTGCCTTCTTTGGAGACAAAAGGTTGGAATTCAGACTTGCTGAAACTTGAAAAATGAATCCGATCACTGCATGGGCAAAACCGACAAGGAATCCAGTGGCATTTAAAGACTAACACATTTATTCGGGCATAAGCTTTCCTGAGAGACAACTCACTTTTTCAGCGGCTTGTAGAGTAAAGGAAAGAAGAAAGGAAGGGGTACAAAGATGAGAGTGTGACATCCGTGCTAATTGTCACACTCCCATCTCGGTGTCCCTTCTTTTGTTCTTCACGAATCTGAAGAAGTGAGTTGTATCTCAGGAAGCTTATCCCCTAACACAGCAGTTAGTCTGTAACTTCAAAAAACGAGTAGTCTGGGGGCATCTTAGAGACTAACTAAAAGTGGGTTTTGCCCAAGAAAAGCTCATGATTCTGTGTGTTTTGGTTAGTCTCAAAGGTGCCACAGGACTCCCTATTGCCTAATAAATTTGTTAGCCTTTAAAGTGCCACCAGCTCCTTATTGTTTTCGCCAAAACAGACTAGCTGGGCTAGCTCTCTGAAATCTGCTTGGGCAAAGCACATTACCTTAAAAACCCCACTTTCCTGTACTTACCATCAACTCCTTGGAGCAGAAGGTTATGGTTATACAGTGCGTGTGAAGTTGGGCACCTTTCTCTGAAAATCAGCACCTGAACCCCTATTCAGGGCCAGCTTTTTGAAAGCGGTTAGCACCTCTATAGGCACCTGAATGGAGAGGCCAGCTGGGGGTGGAGCACTTGTCCTTCAATGGGAAGTAAGTGCTCCTGAGTGCCAATCACTTAGGAAAATCTGGCTCCTTTATTTAAGTGTCTACCTGGGTACTGGGCTCCTCTGAACATCTGGTCGAGGTGCTTAATTGAGGGCCTGAGCCAAAGCCCAGTGAACTCAGTGGAAAGATGCGTGCTGCTTTCAGTTAGCTTTGAATCAGATTAATGCACCAAGTTCTTTTTTTAACATTTAGTTCCTTTGCATTATTCTCTCTCTCTCTTTGCCTCATAGATTATCAGAGTGAATATTATGGCCCTGGAAGCAATTATGATTTCTTCCCGCAAGGACCCCCTTCATCTCAAGCTCAGACGCCCGTTGATCTCCCCTTTGTGCCCTCTTCTGGGCCATCAGGAACTCCTTTGGGTGGGATGGATCACCCTTTACCTGGACATCACCCTTCCAGTGAGGCTCAACGCTTCACTGACATAATGTCACACCCACCTGGAGACTCACCCAGCCCTGAGCCCAACCTGCCAGGTTCTTTGCACTCCATGTCTGCAGAAGTTTTTGGTCCAAGTCCTCCGTTTTCTTCGATATCTGTCAACGGCGGTGCTACTTACGGCAATCACTTGTCACATCCCCCAGAAATGAATGAAGCGGCTGTGTGGTAGCTTTAAAACAAACTGGGTCTAAGTAAGTGATGATCTTCTAGTCTGCTTATGTTATGGTGTACAGAAATGAATAAATATAACATCTCTCTTGCCCTAAGACAATTTTACCTTGGGAATGAACTGAATCCAAATCACTCCAAGGCAAGCTTTGCTATAGACCGGGACAATCTTCATACTATGGTTGTAACAAACAAAAAGGGACTTTTTTTGTACCCTTGAAAAGACACTGGTGAAGCTGTACAGTAAAAGTGTTGCCATAGGTTGAATACCCTGTTGGATGTCACCCTAAGAGCCACAATCCTTAGAAATGTTTTGTTTAAAAAAAAAAAAAGAACAAAACAAAGGTCAAAGAAAGGGAGGGGGGAAGCAGCGAGAACTCTAGCGTTCCTGGTTAAGGATGCTTCTGGCATTATGAATTTGTTAATTTTGTCTCTCAGAAAGTTCAACAACAACAAACTCTTTTTAGCTTCAGAAATGTGAGCCTGCTGACTATCAGGTGGGACTTTTTTGTTGTTGGTTTTTTTTTTTAAATTATTTTGCCAAAATAACAAATACTAAATGTAAGCCCTCAGCATCAACTCTTCTACCTTCACAAAGCTACATACACAAAAAACAAAAACAAAAACAAAATCCTCATAATAACAAAGGTCACGAACCAGACCTCTCACTAAAAATGACTTGAAACAAACAAATAAGTATTCTACCTTCACAAAAAAAAAAAAAAAAAAAAAAAAAAAACCTTAAACAAAAGACTCTATTGAACTAAAAACAGTCAACTGTTTACGTATAATGTTAAATTCAGGAGTTCAATGTTTTACTAATAAATCCTGTTTTAGAACCTCTTGTTCAAAAGCAAAATGTTTTGAGCAACCAACCAAAATAGATCACTTTCTTTTCTGTAGATGTTACATGACAGACTGCAGGGCTTGTGGTTCACTGTGCTAGTTGTAAAAGGTGTTGTTTACAGAAGGCAAAGAAAAAACCCACGAAAACCAGACAGTTGCCAAATAAAGTAATTATATAGCACAAATACTGTAAGGTGCTTTGCACCAGCAACCTGAGAAAGTGGTTTTTTTTAAAGTGTTATAAGGTTAAACAAACAAACATCTTTGCTAATTTTTAGTCCTGTTGAACATTCATGGAATTGTTAATATGACTTATATAGACCCACACAGGTTTTATTTTTGTGTCTTTAAAAGAAAAGTCCAAAATATTTAAATTTTATGGTCAAATATGCAGTCAACAGCTGCTACTTTTTTCTTTATATATTAAATTTCTCATATGTCTTTTATTGTTCTAATAAACCTAAGCTTGTGTGACCTCCAGTGCATATTAGACCATTCACTGTATGAAAGAAAACATGTTGGATAAAATTTGTGAGTTTTTAATAAAATTAGAAAATCTGATGTTTAGATAACTTGTGTTTCATTTGATGTTTTAAATAATTTTAAATGGATCCTCTTGAGTAAAATAGCCCTGGAAAGATACATCCACTATACTTGTATTGTGTATCTATTTTGCTTTGGTAGAAGTCTAAACCCTGTTAACATCGATCTTCATCTGCATCTGTAGTTTCATCCTCTCTTTGCATCTGCAGACTTAATTGATACAGTGCAAAAATATGTTCATCTATCAATTAAATTACAGAATTGGAAGATAATCAAATTGCTTAATTATATTAATTCATTCTAGGTCTATGGTAAGGCACAAAATGTGTCAAATGTTCATTTTTTATGCATATACAAAACTGTATTGTGACTCTGTCAAAAGCCTGTAAATATATGATTTAGGATTGATCCATTTTTAGTTCAATTTATTTTCCATAGGTAATTCTGCTTTCCAATTTGGTGGTCTGAGAGATAATATAAAACGAATGTACCACAAGAAATGCTAATTTTAATTCCTTTTTCAGAGCTGATATGAAATCCATTGTTTTATAGCATTTGGTACATCTGATGTTGCACTAGACACATATTGCTCTGAGACTCACTATCCTTTACAACTCTTAAAAGTTCAGATAAAATATCAGTTGTGAATTATTACATTGTCTCAGTCTATAGCCCTTACTGAGGCAAAAATAACCATTGATGTCTGCATAAGGAGTACAAGATTGGTTTGATAACTCACATAGTAAAAACCTTTCCAAGTACTCAATTAATGAGAGGGGAGTAAAATTATATTTTTTCTCCATCCCTCAATTTGGCTGTTTTCTTTTTGTTTTAACTAGTCCCAGAAATTTTGCTCTTGAATACAGACTCCTATATGCTCTGTTTTTTTAAGTCTGCTTATTTCTCTTTCTGGTGAGGGGAAAAAAAGTCCGAACGCTTTAAAATTATACAGTATGTAATTTTCATTGGTGATTGCACATTTTGTTGACAAACACCTAGGCTTACAGACCCAGCAAAGGGGGCATTTTAATTTAAGCTATAGTTTAATTTAAACACAGAATGTCTTATATAATAAGATTAATATAAATGATCTGCAAGGGACCTGTTAGTGTTCTTTTTTTTCTAAAAATCATGCTTTATTAAATGCAGGGGAGACTTTCTAAACTCATGGGCTCTGTGTGTAACTCATTTCTTGATCTGCTTTATTTTTATATCAAGTGCTTCAAATTTTTTGCTCCATTTTGCATGTATATAATGAAATTGGAGGTGATCTATTCATTATCTATTTTGATTTAACTGGACTGATGCTCTTTATACATGCTTCTGCTATTAAGGGGCTGGTCTGGGCTGCTGTTTTATTGTTCAGTTAGTTATTTTATATGAAGAATTTCCCAAACAGGCATAATCTGAAGAAATTGTGCCAAGTGTTTTTCCCTCCTTTTTTTCTTGCAGTGAGTTATTTGTACCATGCTTTAAGTATTTGTTTATGCAACACACAAGTAGAAATGTGATGTAACTCAGATTTAGATTTTACAAGGCCAGAGGAACACCTGTGTTTACTGGATCCAATCCTGCAGTCTTTATTTCAGACAACGACCCCAGCTTAAATCAGCAGGAGTTTTGCCCAACTACGGGCACTGTCCACAAGGTTATGAGAACTCTGGCTCTAATCCATCAAAGCACTTAAGCATGTGCTTAACTTAAGCATGTGAGTAGTTCCATTCATAAAGTTAAGCAGTCACCTAAGTGCTTTGCTGGATCAGAACCAAAGCTCTGAGCTCTTTACAGAGACAAGCCCTAAAGCTCTGGACTCTGATTAATAAGGTAGATATTTACACAGGGCTGACTCCTGCATTGCTTGCACTGTCAAAACTCCTTTTGAAGCTGATTGGATGCTGGACCCTTGCTTACATGCCCAGCTCTTTTGTGGGGTTGTACTCTTTAGACAGGGCTTTAAATAAGGCTGAGTATATGTGTTTGCGTGAGTATTTTATGTGTGCGTGTATGTGTGTGTATGTATTTGTTTTCTATATAGAAAAATACACATTATGCACATGCAAAGACACACAATGGCTTTTCAAGCCTTTTTTTTTTTTAAATTCTCTTTTCATCTCTTCTTGTTTAACTATTGCTGGTTCCGGTGGCCTGCCGGGAGAGCCTTTGTGTTGCTACTAATTTGCAGTAGAAAGTGCAGACTGATGAGACAGGACTGTGTCCAGGCCTAGATCTGGGCACCAAACTTCCATTGACATAAACTGGAGTTTGACATGCAGATTGAAATTAGCATGGAACCCTTTATTTTACCGCAAAATAAGGATTGCTCAGTATCTGACTGCGTAAGACTAAATAAGGACTTTTGCAAATTTTTCACAGCAATGTTATTTACTAAAAAAAGTGTGTGTGGGGGGGGGGGGGGGAAGGAATTCACTATTTATAGTAATCCAAATTTAGTGCATTCATTGTTTTCACGCACTTTCTCTCCCCCCCCCCGCCAGTAAATAATATACTGCTTTGAAGAATTTTGCCATTTCAAATTTAACAAGATGTTTCTACTGACTAATCAAAGTGATCCTAAAGTGTCTGTGAGTATCCAGCATTCAAACAACTCTTCTTTTGTGACAAATTGTGGACCATATTCTCCTTTACTATCACGGCTGGAAACTGCCTTTGGTCTCAGTCGCAGCTTCCTTTCTTCGTTAGTTTCTATTTACGCAGGCCTATGCTTGAGCGAGTGATGGGGGAGCTTTGTACAGATCTGTATCTTAGGGTGAAAATGTACCTACATTTTGATTTGTAGATAAGTATGTATATTATTTTAATATATGTATGTGTGCCCAGATCATGAATGGTGGGTACATGATACAAATCCATAAATAAATACAATTTAAGAATATGATTGATGATTTAGATACTTTTACCATTCAACGTAGGGTCCAAAACTGTAATGTTCACACATTGGCTCTTCTGTGTTATTTTCCCAGAGCAGAAAGTATTTAATTAGGCCTCCTTTTTTTTAAAAAAAATGGTATTTATAAGAATCTGGTGAATCCCTTTCATTTGTCAGCCCTGTACACAGCCTAATATAAGACTTGTACATTTAAGCTTAATCAAGGCATGCCCATTTCTTCACCTAGATAATGCTGTTCAACGGAGAGATGATGGATCAAAGGGTTACATCACTGGTCAAAGAAAATGTACTAGGGACAAGAAGAATCGGTTTGAAAAAGTCTTCTATTTTACTTGTACATCATCTACTGTGTGTGTTTGGGTAGCCAGAAATACTTATTACAGCAGTACTCACAAAGCTCCATCTAAAATGAAAGGCGCCATTGCAAAAAAAGGCTTTCGGTGTACAAAGATGACCACTGTTTGTTAGCTTTCTCCTTTGCATGGTGTTTTGGGAACAGATATTTACTAGGCATTTTACTTCCAACCCAGGTGTAAAAAATATCAATGGAGGAGCGCACCACCGATTTTTCTAAAAAGGTTAATTACAAATTTTAATTATAAACTGTGGGCCGGGTCCACAAGTTAGGACTCGGTAGATCTTTCACTGATTTAAAAAAAAAAGGAGCTTTGTACAAAGATTGAGAGTAGACAGTGGCCCTTAGGTAGGAATTGAACTTACATTTAGTAAAGTCACAGTTGGATTTGGCATTGCTGAATAGGGAAGGTGTGTGGGGGGTGGGAAGGCAGGGCATTTTTAGGACTACCCATTTTTTTGCACTTTGCCACTTGTGTGAACCGGATCATGTTCAGACATGAATGTCTTAACTGTGAAAAATAGCTGAGCACCTAAAACAACAGAATCTGTGTCTTTAAACTATTGTCATTAGGCTGTATAGGCAAGACCCGATTAGAATGAGTGGGGTGAGTCACTTCTTTTGGAGCTGTTGTTCCAGGCAATTTGCAGGTTCAGGATGATAGTTCTGTACCAGGCATTCTCTGTCCAATGTTTGGAAAGTTTTCTTTGCGATTATAAAAACTAGTAACTTCTTTTTTTCTTGTTTTATTTTTAAATTAAAGCTTTTGCTCTGCAGACTCTGAATCGGAGGGGATCCTGATAAACACGTCAGGCAGGCTGGGTTCATATGTTTCCTACCTCTAATAATAGGGTTGAAAATTGCCATCGATGGACACACACAAAGTTGCCATGACATCATTGGGTCTTCTGGGTATGGCACCGTGACCCCAACCTAGCAAAGCACTTATGCATGTGCTTTAATTTAAACAGATGAACAGCCTGACTGATTTCTGTGGGATGACTCATGTGCATACGGGTAAGCACATGTTTAAAATATTTTTCTGAACTGAAGCCTCTGTCAGGAGAGGGACACTAGATTAAGACCAGCCTGGACAAATGTATTTTGTATAGAGAAAATAAATGTTGCACTCTTACATTCCCCTGACATTGAAGTGGAGTGTGTGTGTTGGTTTGTATGTTGCGGATGCCCTTGGCCAAGAATATATTTTACTCTCTCATATAAATTATTTTCCTAATATTTACAGCACCTTTCTCTGCTTTTCTAATTCCTGTATACCAGTAGCATCTTTAAAACCTACATGAATCTATTTAAAATACGTTAAATATATAGTAAACTCAAGAACAAACTAGAGCGTTCCAATGAGAAATGGTCATTTAGCTCTTTCAGGCACATTTATTCCACAAATAACAAAACAAAAAAAATCATGTAATAAATCTTGCCTTACTGTCCTTACTAGATCTGGAGAATAAATATTAATTCTTTGTTGCAATGAATTTTGAATATTTTTAAAAAATATTTTTAAACAAAAACAAAAGTTTTTGTGGTTTCCTTTATGCCCTCCTTGCCCCCCCCCCCCCCCCGTCCTTTTTCAGGGGAAAAATGTTGTTGCTGAAACATTTTTTGATGTAAAAATTTGTCTCATGAAAATGAAACATTTCAACTATTTTTTTTTGTTTGTTTTGGGAGATAATTGCCATTTTCCACTGCAAAATGTTTAGGGCCTTATACCACCGTTCTCCAGGTGAGCTGAATTCTGTCCTTGAGAGTGCATTTCAATTGACTTCAGTGGATGCAACTCAGATGCATGTAACTGAGTTTGATATCTATGGGAATTCTGCCACAGACTGATGCATGTACTTTGCAGCCCAACTTGTAACCACGGTTCTATCTCACAAAGGTAAGAAACGAATGAGGAGTGATATTGAAGACTGAAATGTTTAGTGGATGATCAGCCCCTTGTTTAGTGTATGTGCTTGGATGGAGTTTTTTTTTTTTTACATTTCTATATGCCTATCCTTGTTTTTTTGTTCATAAAAAGAAACAGTTAAAAATAAAAGCAATGTATTATTATTAATTTAATGTATTTATACGCAGTAGCCAAAGTGTGCTATACTCTTCCATAGATTTGCTAAGGCGGGCATAACCTCAGAGTCTCTCAAATGCCAAAAAGCCATCCAAAGGTTTCATAGAACAAGGGGAAATATGAATGAGGGAAATGAGAAGATGATGTTTTTACTGTAGTCTTCCAGGAGCACACTTGTACATCTGTGACACGTTTAAATCAATGTTTTTATTTTAGCAAATAAGCATTAAGATCTACAGTAACATTAAAGGAACTGTGTTAACTAGTTTGGGGATTCATATTTCCAGTTTGTAAACAGAAAGAAGACTTTACAATACCAAGTCTGAATATAAATGCTTTCAGGAGTGTGTTAAAAATTAAATGAAAAAATATTTTTATTATTATGATTTATTTATTATACAAACATTGTTTTGCATGATTATGAATCTAAACAGTAGCAGTAGCAGTAGCATTGCTTTAGGGCATATGATCCAGAAACTGAAACAGACTAGTCTGTCTCTGTCTGTTTTAATTATCCAAGCTGAGTGAAATGCAAAAAAGGAAACAAACAGAATAAAATGGAAGAAGGAAATTGGATTTCTGCAATATTTTAACACTCCATGGTGTGTTAGGAGTAGGGATTTTTTGTTTGGTTTGTGTTTATCTTATTGGAGTACCTTTACCAATGACTAACCTCCACATATTCTGAAGCTAGCCCAACACATCTCTCAAAATGTGAACAACTTTAAGGATGTGAATAGTCCCAGTGGGTTTGATTCTCCATTGTTCTGTATATTATGCTGCCATTCATACCAATGCAAAGTGAGGGCAAAGCTACCAGTCTGATTTTGTAATGTTTTACACCCACTTTGCTTTAGTGTAAATGCTGACATGAGGGGCAGGACATCAAAGAATTAAGCCTGTTGGCTTCAATAAGATTACCCATCTATGTGAAGGTATACATGAGCTGAAATGCCTGGTTGGATGAGGGACTTTATACAGAACAATAGAGCTATTAATCTCAATGGGTGAAATCCTGGCCCCACTGAATTCAATGACAACAATCCCATTGATTTCAGTGGGGCCAGGATTTAACCCAATGGGACTAGTGTAAATCACACAACATTTGGCTCATGGGATGTTCTCTGTGGATAAAATAATACATTAGGAGCATTTTATGTAACCATCACTAAAAACCCTCTCTTCTTTCAGATAGGTGGATATTGGTAGCATACCTTTGGATAGCAGAGTATTTACAAGTACCTATATTTATTATTTCTCTATATTAAATATATACATGTTCCTCCATTAATAATGTGAGCTTGTATTCTAGAATCAAAATGCCTGTTAAACCTTAAAAAATAGAGTCCAGAATGAACAACCACAGAATTCAAACTCTGTGTGTCCACAATTTCATAATATTGCGTTTAAAAAACAAATATGGTAAGGAACCCTCATTGTATGCTACAGTAAAAGCAAATAAAAAAAAAACAACAACAACCAATGTAGAGTTTTATAGCCACCTTTTCATAGCCTCAAAATGTAATTTACAACACAAAATATACATCCTTTTGTTTTTCTATTGTTTCCCCAGCTAAAAAGTATTTCAACTCTACACTGTGTAAAATCCAGGGCCTGATATATAATAAACACGTGCATTGTAATGAAAGTTTATATATATAATACCAATATAATATTATATTAGTTTTATATGCTGTTCTTTGTATATAATACGAAACAAACACCTTGCAGGGAGACTATCTCTGGGAACTTGTCTGGGAGCTTCTCCCAATCACATAGGATTTTGGGATTAGTCTCTCCTCATGGTGTTTTATAGGGTTTTCCAAAGCCCTCATTGGAAGTTAGCTGAGCAGTAAGCAGCCTCGGCTACTGAAGAAAATGGTAATTAATGATATTCCTCTGCCCTCTGTAGGACAACTGGCTGCACTGAATTCTTCTGCTTCAGGGGGAATACTAGATCCTGGAGTAGAGCAACAAATGCATGACACCTTGGTTGCTGCTTGCATTCTAATTAGAAAACATGTCTGGATTAATTTTTATAGCATTTAATGGCAGTGGGGAGAGGTTTTGTTGAATGGAAGGAGTGTATGAGGGAGTATCATGCTGAATTTCTCTTAGCTAGATGTGAATCTGGTTTTGGATTGGCATTTGTAACTCGAACCTACCATCTTAAGGGGCTGAATCCAAACACTGAATGTAAATAAACTGAAATTTGGGGAGAATCAGATTTCAGTCTTCTATGTTTTTCACATTTGGGGTTTTAAGGTGAATCATTATATACATGAAGTTTAGATCCTGATCTGGAATTTTGGTCTGAGGTTTTGTAAAGGTCTGCCTATGCACATCCTTGTGCGAGACAGGGAAGGAAGTATATTAAAACAAAGAAAAAAATTACCTTGAAATATTTAATACACAAAGTGAGAAAATAATTTACACTATATCATATATTAAGCAGCTTTTTTTACAAAAATAAAATGAAAGTGTGGTGTTTATTTTATTAAGTATTTTAAATGTTTATGATCATATATAAGACATGGGGGTGAGGAACTTTTTTGGGTCAGGGGTCGTCCACCCACAGAAAAGTCAGTCAGGGGCCGCATATGAGGGAGAAGCAAAAAACCAAAATCTCATTGACATGGCAAGTGTGAGTCAGAGCTAGGACTCGCTCAGAATCTCCCAGTTTTTGTGTGCTTATGCCATTTATGTATAATTATACAGAACAGGTGTTCCAGTTTATTAGATAGTAACCATATTCTCCAGCACGTGACCTCAAAGGTCAAAGGCCAAGGTGTTGATTTCAAACATGGGACCTTATTCTGTAACTCTTGGATAATTTTACTCCACGGGACTGATGTATGAATAAGGGTTGTGGAATGGGCTACAGTACTAGCCTAGGACATAATTATTGAATTAACAGGGACTGACCTCAAGTTCAAATTCCAAATGGAAAAAGCAAGATTTTTTGTAATAAATAACTGGTTTTAGTAAGAGTGGCTGCTGCAAGTTCCTTCTGTACTTCAAAGTGTTAATTCAGTTGGGCCACATCCTCAGCTAATGTAAATTGTCATAGCTCCATTGACACAATGAGACTTTACCCAAGATGAGAATCTGGCTCATTGCACAAGAACACACTTGTGCCCACACAAAAGGTAGAACCCTATTTACCATAAAATTTAGTTAGATAACATATAATTTTTTTTGAAAAACAAAATCTATGTGAGGGGTACATGACCTAAATAAGGATAATGAGTGTGTTCCGGGGGAAAAGGGTTGTAGGTTTTTCTGGTTTTATAAATAAAACATACTCCTTACATAGGTTTACATACATGCTTAGATAATCATACATTCCCACACCTGCACCCACACATCCTCCTCTCCCGCATTAGCACTCACACTGATCCTCCTTTACCTCACCGCAACACACAGTGTCACGTACCACAGGCCCTGCTTCACCCCACTTATCCATACAAAAGTCCCACCCACTTAGCCTTCCCTCACAACCTCTCTTCAGCTCCCCTTATACAGCCAGTCCCCGACTTATGAACGAGTTACGTACCAAACACTAGGTCGTAAGTCCATCTGTTCGTAAGTCGGATTACATTCACTTACATTACGGCCGCGCTGTTCGTAAGTGCGGATTTTGTTCGTAACTCGGGTTCCGGCTGTATAGGAGGTTGGTCGTAAATACAAATGGTTGTAAGTCGATGCTTTTGTAACTCGGGGAACCAGCTGTATACCCACTTGTCCTCTCCTTAATCCCCTCTCCCCCCTGCACCTCCCTTTATATCCCTGGCCTTCTTCCCCCACCTTTTACCCACTCCCCCATCGCTTCATCTGAACCCATCCTCCCCCTCTCCATAACCACTAGGGTTACCAATTTTTGTTGGTCATATTCCCAGGGGCCTTCAGCACAGGACAAAAATCTTCAATGAGAGATTAATTTTTTAATTCTTGGAGCCTCCAGGACAGTCCTGACCCTGGAGGGTAAGCAGTCTTAATAAGCACACCCCCACCTCATCCTGATATCCCCTTATACCCACCCACTCCAACCCCCTTAGTGATTCCCCCATCCCCCTTTATGCCCCCTGTGATTCCCCCCTCCCTAGTGATTTCCTCACCCCCTTTATATGCCCCTCCACCCCCTTAGTTATTTCTCATCCCCCTTTATACCCCCTCGACCCCCTTAGTGATTCCTCATCCCCCTTTATACCCCCTCGACCCCCTTAGTGATTCCCCATCCCCCTCCACCCCCTTAGTTATTCCTCATCCCCCTTTATACCCCCTCGACCCCCTTAGTGATTCCTCATCCCCATTTATACCCCCTCGACCCCCTTAGTGATTCCCCATCCCCCTCCACCCCCTTAGTTATTCCTCATCCCCCTTTATACCCCCTCGACCCCCTTAGTGATTCCTCATCCCCATTTATACCCCCTCGACCCCCTTAGTGATTCCCCATCCCCCTCGACCCCCTTAGTTATTCCTCATCCCCCTTTATACCCCCTCGACCCCCTTAGTGATTCCCCATCCCCCTTTATGACCCCATCCCCCCCTTAGCCCCCTCCACCCCCTTAGTGATTCCCCATCCCCCTTTATAACCCCGTGACCCCATCCCCCCCTTAGCCCCCTCCACCCCCCTTAGTGATCACCCCCCTGCTCCACCCCCGAGTGCTCCCCCCACCCCCTTGAAAACCACGCCCCCTCGCCCGCACTCCCCGCCCCTGCACCCCAGTTACCCCCACGCGCGCTGACCCTCCCCGCCCCACGTCAGGCGGAGCCGCTCACTCCCCCCCCGGAAGCGCGGCCTGCTCGAGCCCCCGGCGCGGCGGGCAGGGAAGATGGCGGCGCCCCTAGCGCTGCAGCTGGAGCAGCTGCTCAACCCCCTGCCCCGGCCGGCCGACCCCGAGGACGACCCGGAGGAAGGTGAGGGGGGCGCCGGGAGGGGGGCGCCGGGCTGGGCCACGTGCGCGCCTTGTGGGGAGCCGAGCGCGCGGCGCCCATTGCGCGGGCTCCCGGGCGGCGGCGGGGCTGGGGGCTCCCCGGGGGGCTCCGCCCCGCCCAGGGGCTGCGGGCGGCGTCTCCCCTCAGCGCCGTGCGCCCCCCCCCCCGGCCAAGGGTGGCCCCGAGATCGCCGGGCTGAGGGCTCCCCAACACTGCCACCGCGCCACGTGCTCCCTCCTGGGCAGGGGCTGGGGGCTGCCTCCGCCCCCCCCCCGCCCAGCGCCGTGCTCCCCCCTCCGCTCCCGGCAGGGGCTGGGGGCTGCTCCCGACCCCCCCCAGCGCCGTGCTCCCCCCTCCGCTCCCGGCAGGGGCTGGGGGCTGCTCCCGACCCCCCCCAGCGCCGTGCTCCCCCCTCCAGCTCCCGGCAGGGGCTGGGGGCTGCTCCCGACCCCCCCCCCAGCGCCGTGCTCCCCCCCTCGCTCCCGGCAGGGGCTGGGGGCTGCCCCCCCCCCAGCGCCGTGCTCCCCCCTCCAGCTCCCGGAAGGGGTTGGGGGCTGCCCCCCCCAGCGCCGTGCTCCCCCCTCCGCTCCCGGAAGGGGTTGGGGGCTGCCCCCCCCCAGCGCCGTGCTCCCCCCTCCGCTCCCGGCAGGGCCTGGGGGCTGCCCCCGACCCCCCCCCAGCGCCGTGCGCCCCTCCCCCTGGCCAAGGGTGGCCCCGAGATCGCCGGGCTGAGGGCTCCCCAACACTGCCACCGTGCCACGTGCTCCCTCCTGGGCAGTGGCTGAGGGCTGCCCCCGAACACTCGCCCTCCCCCCCCCAGCGTCGTGCTCCCCCCCACTCCCGGCAGTGGCTGAGGGCTGCACCTGACATCTCCCCTAACACCATGTGGGTCCCCCCCCCCCCCCCAGCAACCAGGGGCTGCCCTTCCAACACCTTCCACAGCATCATGTGCTCCATCCTGGGCAGTGCCTGGGGGCTGCCCCCTGACAGTGTGTCCCCCAGCAGCCGTGGGGATTAATCTCTAAGAATTTCTCAGTGCATTACACCCTAGGCCACTGGGGGATGTGCTTTTCACTCCCCCCCCCCCCAACTCTTTTCTCCTCCCTGAATGCTGAGTGGGGTCTGCTTCCCCTTTCTCAATACTGCTTCTCTCTTCTTCCTCTCTCCGACAGTGACCAGGGGCTAACACCTATGCTTCTTTCCCATTTCCAAAATTGGGGCCTTCTTTCCCTTAACTCCTCTCTCTTCCCTGAGGCTGCTCCCCTTCTTCCCCCTTAGTGCCTATGATAGAACCTCAGGGTTAGGAACTGATCAGTCAACCACGCATAGAAGTGAAGGGGGGCCGATACTGCATACCGGTAAGAAGTGGTCGCTGGCACTGGCCCATACACGGTCGAAGTTTAAGTGCTGACGCAGTAACACTTTAAGGACCCTCCTTACCATCGCAACGCTTTAATGTCACTGCCCCTTCTGCTCTCCTCATCAGTGTCCCTGCCAGAGAGTGAGGGGAGCAAAAGGGGCAGCTACCTCAGGACCTGGCTATTTAAAAGGGCCCAGGACTCCCAGCTGCCCCATTGCAGTAATTGAGGCGTGGCTGGGGACCCTAGGCCATTCAAATTGCCACTGGGCTACTGGTATACTAATATACCTGGTATACTAATAAGTCCTGGCAATTGCTTTTCCCCTGGCTACACACTTCAGTTAGAACTGCAAGTACACAATCAGACAGCAGCAAAGACCACAAAAACAACAACAACCCCCCCAATACCATATAGTACCGTGTTTAATGTAAATTGCAGAGAAAAAAAAAGCAGCATTTTTTCTGCATAGTAAAGTGTCAAAGCTGTATTAAGTCAACATTAGGTTGTAAACTTTTTTGAAAGAACCACCATAATGTTTTGTTCAGAGTTACCGACATTTCAGCATTATGAACTACCTCCATTCCTGAGTTGCCTGTAAATCTGAGGTTCTAGTATACCACAGTACGTGTGTGCTTTCCCTTTTTTCCACTGTGGGCATTTGTGTGGCCTGCCGAACCACTTGGTAATTATATTTCGATACCCATTTACCTTGATCCACAGCTCAGCACCTATGCGAGGCCTCTCCATTCTGAAGAGTCTCCCATATAAATCACTGGGGCCCTGAGTGGCAGCATGACAGTCCTTGCAGTTCATCATCTCATTTTGGTGGAGATGGATCTGTCTTTCACTACTCCTGCTATACTAGTGATTGTTTTAAGTTTTGTCTTTCAAGCATCCCAGCATTATGAAGGACTATCACTCTTTACTGCTCAAAATGTATTCTCCCCCCTCCTCCATGTGAGTTTGCTGTGAACAACTGTATTCTTGTATTAATTCATATAAAGATGCAGCATCACAAAATTTAGTTTACTGCTGGGGAAATTAATGACCCACCATTTTAAGGTTCTTTAGGGGGTAGCCGAGTTAGTCTGTACAGGATAAACTTAAAAAACAACAAATGGTCTGGTAGCACTTTATAGACTAACAAAACATTTAGATGGTTTCATGAGCTTTCACGGGCACAGCTTTCTGACTTATTTTCATGTGTCCCTCAGTTTCTCTCTGCATGTGTCCCACATTTGGCCAGATTGGTTATACTGGTGTGTGATGAATTGATTGATTTAGTCACTGTTCCATACTAAGCAGGGCCTTGGACATGTATCACAGGGTCCTGTTGTTTGCATTGTGTCCAAAATGCATGCTGGTTTGGAGCTTAAAAACTGTACTGGACACCGAATATTTCACAAATTAAACCAGTCAGCCAAAGGCGGCTACAGATATGAGGGAGGATGTGCACCAGTGACATCCTGGGGCAACAGTAAAAAAAATCTACTGCTGCCCCTCAATTTTCCTGCTGGGAAAAGGGAGAGATTTCTGCTATAGCGCAATGTCCAGATTGTGCCTAGGGGCTCCATCTGTTATCCTTTGACTGGTAGTGTCTGATGATTTTAAAGTCTCCATATGCTATCTAAAAGGGCCTCTGTTTTTCCAGCCTATCTCAGGACTGCATGTTGTTGGTCCTGTCCTCTCTTCTTCTCTGAGCCTCCATTTTTTGAATCTTTCCTTCCTATGAATAGTCCCAGTGGCTGCCTTTTTTGTCCCTTTTCCCAAGAAGTAGAGCAATTAAATGCTTGCAGCATTCTAAATAGCAGCAGCAACACTGACTGGAGCTTTGTTAATTTAATTTTGCAGACTGTGAAAAGGTATAGCAGTAGAAACCCTGTCTGCAGGCTCAGGCCTCCTGTACACTTAATTTGTTGACATAGCTGGTCAGGAGTGTGAAAAATGACACCCCCTAATTGACATAATAGCTATGTGATTCAACTCAAAGTTCTGGAGTAGACGCGGAAAAGTCATTTTGCCAGCATTGCTTATGTCATTTGGGGAGCTGATGTACCTATGTCTCTGCTAGGAGGGATTGCCAGTTTACTGTACTAGCAAACTCTGTGGCTGCATCTAGATTGCCATGATTTTCTGGAAATGCTTTTAACAGAAAAGTTTTCCATTAAAAGCATTTTCGGAACAGAGCGTCTAGATTGGCACGGACGCTTTTCCGCAAAAAAGCCCCGATCGCCATTTTCGCGATTGGGGCTTTTTTGCAGAAAACAAATCTGAGCTGTCTACACTGGCCCTTTTGTGCAAAAGCTTTGCGCAAAAGGGACTTTTTGCCTGAATGGGAGCAGAATAGTATTTCCGCAAGAAGCACTGATTTCTTACAGTAGGAAGTCAGTGCTTTTGCGGAAATTCAAGCAGCCAGTGTAGATAGTTGGCAAGTTTTTCCGGATAAGCGGCTGATTTTCCGGAGAAACTGGCCAGTCTAGACACAGCCTGTAAGCGTAGACAGGGTATTGTATACTTCATCATTTCTTCACATTTAATTCTCAGTTGGAAAGTTTACTTGGAGTTGGAAGCCTAGAAATGTCATTTTTATTTAAAATAAAGCTTAATATCAACTGTGTGAGGTCGATGGGGCTTCCCTTACTCCTTGCAGGAATAGGAGTACCAGTGCTGATGGAGGCGCCTTCTGAATTTGGTTTAGTACGTCGTTACTAGACCTGCTAAATCGAACTCCGGAAGATTGATCACGGCAGTGCCAGTCTTCCCTGTAGTGAAGACATGACCTTACTAGATGTGATGGTTCATTGTTACTTTGTTCTCCAGGTGTGGGTGGGTGTGGTTTTTTTTGTTTGCTTGCTTGTTTTTGCTCCTAACACCTGGTTTTCTTTTATTAAGCCCTTTTGCTAGCAAATTTTTAGAAATTGTTTTCTCCATTTTATTTAATGGCAATGTCCTCTTTGTAGTTTTTAGATTCACACCTACCATTTTTAACTGCTTAGGACTTCACACATTCACCCCATCACACCAGTGCAGAATGCTTCCCTTGGACCAAAAAAAAAAAAAATCAAAGCAAAGACACCGAACGCTTCTTCAGGGCTTGTCTGCATCACATTTTATTCTGCTCAGGCTTGATTATGAAGAGTTGAAAAGTAGTTACGTTAGTCTGTAACTTTAAGAACAATGAGTAGGTCTGTGGTTCATTTACCCACGAAAGCTCATGATACTATATATTTTTGCTAGTCTCTAAGGTGCCATAGGACTACTCGTTGTGTAGGAAGAGGTGAGTTAGATCGCACAATACAGAATGCAATTTGCCCTCGTTTATACTGACTGGGCCATCATGGTCAGCATTGGTTCAGCTACCTCGACTCTACAAACCTGCATGTGAACCATTAACTGATGAGAAAACAGACATGGTTGACCTGTTAACGTTTTCTTGATGTTAAAGAATTTCTTGGCTTTGAGCCTTTGTGTGTATAGCAGTGGCTTTCAGATGCACATGAGTTAGGAACCAAGGATATGACCAATGGAGTTTTACAGGGCAGCCTGCAACTTCTGTTTATTTAGTTTCCCCTTCCAAGCAACGACCACCCTAAGGCTGGGTATTTTACTGTCTTCTTGTAAGTGCAGGATGATAGAGGTGATCAGCTGCAAGTTTGTTGCTTAGGAACTCAAACAGCAAGCAATTTCTGTTTTGTCTGTAAAGGAAACTTGAAGTACAAGCAAGTATGATGGCTGTGCATTTGTGGCTTAGTGGATAGCGCACTAGCCTGGGAATTGGGAGACATGGATTCTGCTACCACTCACTGTATGACCTTGAGCAAATCACTTTGCTTGTTATTCCCCTCTCACCCTTCTTCTTCTTCTTTGTTTAAGACTGCATGCTCTTCAGACAGGGCTGGGACCCTTCCTATCTATCAGTACAGTAATTCCTTATTTAACACTGTAGATATGTTTCAGAAAATGATCGTGTTAAGTGAAAATGTGTTATGCGGGGTCAGTTTTCCCATTGAAAATAATGGAAAAGGTGAGGGGTGCATTTCAAGCAGTGGTGTCTGTTGGGACCGGGACATAAGGTTGGGGGAGAAAGGAGACTGGGTTACAGCAGGGAGGGGAGGTGTTTGGCTCTGGGGAAGGGAAGGAAAGAAGAGGGGGATTGGGTTTGGAGTATGTCCCTGTGATGGATCTGCTGGGACCCGCACTTCGTCCGGCGGGGGGGGGGGGGAGGGTCGCCGGGGAACGGTGCGGTGAGCAGCAAACCCTTTGCCGTTTTGCAGGGAGGTGGGGGAAGCCCCACGCAGCCGCTGGGGACGGGCCAGCTGGGAAAATCGTGTTATGCTGGTGTTGGTCGTGTAATTCAAAAAATGTTCCCTAAAAAACAAATTGTGCTATTGCAAAAACGTGTTAAGCGGGCATGTGTTAAATGAGTAATTACTGTATAGCACTCAGCACAATGGGAACCCCCATCTTAGATTGGGTTTCTAAGTGCTACTGAACAGATAATACAGGCAGTCCCCGGGTTACGTACAAGATAGGGACTGTAGGTTCGTTCTTAAGTTGAATTTGTATGTAAGTCGGAACTGGTACGTATTGTACCCCAGGTGTCCCTGATTCAACCGCTGCTGAAACTGACCAGCGGCTGACTACAGGAAGCCCGAGGCAGAGCTGCTTTGCCCCGGGCTTCCTGGAATCAGCCGCTGATCAGTTTCAGCAGCAGCTGACTTGGGGACACCTGGGGTAGAGCAGCTGGAGTGCTGCCAGGTTGGTCCCCAGAGCGCTGAGGTGCGGTGCTGCAGGGACCAACCCGGCAGCGCCCCAGCTGCTCTGTCCCAGGCATCCAGATTCAGCCCCTGTTGAAACTGACCAGCAGCAGCTGAATCAGACACGCCTGGGGCAGAGCAGCTGGAGTGCTGCTGGGTTGGTCTGGTAGCGCCGACCCTTGGCGTGGCGGGACCAACCCGGCAGCACCCTAGCTGCTCTTGGGGACGCCTGGGGCAGAGCAGCTAGGGTGCTGCTGGGTTGGTCCTGCAGTGCCGCTCCTCGGCGCTACTGGACCAACCCGGCAGCACCCCAGCTGCTCTGCCCCAGGTGTTCCCAAGTCAGCCGCTGCTGAAACTGACCAGTGGCTGATTCCAGGAAGCCCGGGGCAGAGCAGCTCTGCCTCAGGCTTCCTGTAGTCAGCCACTGGTTAGTTTCAATAGCAGCTGACTTAGGAACACCTGGGGCAGAGCAGCTGGGATGCTGCCGGGTTGGTCCAGTAGCTCCGCACCTCGGCGCTGTGGGACCAACCCGGCAGCCCCCCAGCTGCTCTACCCCAGGCGTCCTGATTCAGCTACTGCTGAAACTTACCAGCGGCGAGAAAAGCCAGGTCTGCTGGGGGGGAGAGGGGGGTGCAGCTAGTGCACCTCCCCTCCCCCCAGCAGACCTGGCTTTTCTCGCCGCAGAGGACGGGGGCGGCGGGACTGCAGCGCGTCTAGGCGGTCCCGCCACCCGTGTCCTCCGCAGCTTTGCTCCGCAGCAGACCAGGGAGAGGCGGAGCGGTTTTTCTTGCCACGGAGGACGCGGGCGGCGGGATCGCCGCGGCGCATCTCGGCGGTCTGCTGGGGAGGAGGCGCAGCTAGTTCGGGGTTCCCTCACCCCATTCTTAAGTAGGGATCCGACATACATTGCATTGCTTACACTTTGTGTTGGTTGCCGCCATAAGCATTGCACGGGGGAAATCTAATTAATTGCAAACTTACTGTGCACTGTGGCTTGAGATGTTTGAGGAGTGTGTTTCATCCTATGGCTATGTCTACACCAGAGACTTACAGGGACGCAGCAGTGCTGAGGCAGCCGTGCCGTTGTCAGATCTCTTGGGAAGCTGCTCTGTGCCCACCGGAGAGAGTTCTCCCACTGACGTAATTAAACCAACTCCAGCAGACAGTGGTAGCTCGGTCAGTAGGAGAAGCTCTCCCATCAACATAGCGCTGTACACAATACCACTTATGCCGGTGAAACTGTTGCTCTGGGGTATGTTTTTTTTTTTTCACATCCTGGAACACCGTAAGTTTTGTCAACATAAGTGGTAGTGTAGATGTGGCCTAAATGAGAAGCTTTGTATACCTTGTTTTCCGTAGAACAATGACTTTCCACCAAGCAAGTTATAGGAAGCTCCCGATTTCCCTTTCACCATTTTGCAGTTCAGTGCCTGCTTGAGAATAAGACATTTTGATCCCCGTGAATTTTTTTCCCCCCTAAGTAAACAGTTTACAAAAATGGGGCATTAACATTCTCAAACACACATTATAAAAGCACTTAGCGATGTTCAGCCAATCAGATCACTCGACTGGCTGAACAATCCTAACCCTATAATTTTGCATATAGGGTGCCTTGCGCATGAATGAAAATGAAGAGAGGAGAATGTGTTATAATGATCCATGTTTGCTGGAATAAACCATTTCCCTGATTCTGAAGAACAGGGATGGGGGGGGACAGGAAGAGGAAGAAAACAGTAACTGTAATAAAGTCGTTTTCTATATTTAGTCATTTACAGCATTTAGTTATTTAAGTGTCTCAGAAACTTATTCAAAGCCCAGTGGGTATCTGAGTTACAGGTTATCTTTTCTTTACCCAGTTTTTCTGAGTCCTCTAGCCAGATAGCCAGCCTTCTTAGGGGGTCCCTGAATAATGGGATTCTCCTAAGTGGCACTGATCAGGCATATTCTATACCGTGCCTCATGTGGCCTTTATAGTAGGGCAATGGGGTGAATGTAGGCCACTGTTGATGTAACAAAATGAACTTGATATAATTATCTTTTGTGTTTGATAATGAATATATGGATAGCCTCTTGGAGTCACAGGATATTTTGCTCTAGTTAAAAGTGCTGCACTTTGCTGGGCTGTAGCATCTAAATGGCTTGCGAGAAACCTAGACTCTATTTGGAGGCACATTTGGAGTGAGTCAATTTTATATAACTTTCAGCCACGTGTTCTCCATTTTGATGGTGCTGAAAGGTGATATAGTTGATTAAAGCCATAGAAGAGTCTCAGTGATTTCCTTTCTGAAATACAGATGCCTTTGGAACATTCCTTTACTTCTGCTGAATTTTAATTAAAAGAAAGACTTTGTGTAAATGATTAGAGACAGTGCCCTAGTGGTGATACCCTGCACTGCCAGGTGGGAAACCCAAGTCTGAGACTTCCACTCTTCCTCTAGATGTTTCCTTCTCAACACTGTAGGGGGAGCAGAGAACAGGAGCTTGCTCGCTCTAAAGGTGAAAGATAAGGTCTTGCATGGGGCAGTGAAGCCACACAGCTGAGCTTTGAAGTCACTTTCCCTTACAGTGTGGGGAAAGGCGGATTTGTAAGAGGGTATCAGGACTGCTTTCTCTACTGTCACTGGTATGAATCCAGGCTAGGTTAGAGCAGTGACCAAAGGTTGTTCCCATGTGATGGCTGTTGAGTGGCCTGTGTGAGGTGACCTATTGCTTCCCAATAGAATCATAGAATAGAATAGACCTCAAGAGGTCATTGAGTCCAGTCCCCTGCCCTCACGGCAGGACCAAGCACTGTCTAGATCATCCCTGACAGGTGTTTGTCTAACCTGCTCTTAAATATCTCCAGTGATGGAGATTCCACAACCTCCCTAGGCAATTTATTCCAGTGTTTAACCACCCTGACAGTTAGGAACTTTTTCCTAATATCCAACCTAAACCTCTCTTGCTGCAATTTAAGCCCATTGCTTCTTGTCCTATCAGAGACCAAGGAGAACAATTTTTCTCCCTCCTCCTTGTAACACCCTTTTAGATATTTGAAAACCACTATCATGTCCTCTCTGTCTTGTTTTCTAAACTAAACAAGCCCAGTTCTTTCGGTCTTCCCTAATAGCTCATGTTTTCTAGACCTTTAACCATTTTTGTTGCTCTTCTCTGGCCTTTCTCCAATTTCTCCACATCTTTCTTCAAAAGTGGTGCCCACAACTGGACACAGTACTCCACTTGAGGCCTAATCAGTGCAGAGCGGAGAGGAAGAATGACTTCTCATGTTTTGCTCACGGCACTCCTGTTAACACATTCCAGAATTATGTTTGCTTTTTTTGCAATAGTATCACACCGTTGACTCATATTTAGCTTCTGGTCCACTATGACCCCTAGATTCCTATCTGCAGTACTCCTTCCTGGACAGTCACTTCCCATTCTGTATGTATGAAACTGATAGTTTCTTCCTAAGTGAAGCGCTTTGCATTTATCCTTATTAAAGTTCATCCTATTTACCTCAGACCATTTCTCTAGTTTGTCCAGATCATTTTGAATTTTGACCATATTTTCCAAAGCACTTGCAACCCCTCTTACCTTGGCATCATCTGCAAACTTAATAAGCATGCTCTCTATGCCATCATCTAAATAGTTGATGAAGATGTTGAACAGAACCACTCCCAAATCAGACCCCTGCAGAACCCTGCTTGTTATGCCCTTCCAGCATGATTGTGAAATGTCAGTAACTACTCTGACTGGTTATCCAGCCAGTTATGCTTTTCTAATCTTCCCCCTGCATACCTGTGTTTGCTTATACTCATTCTTTGTAATTTGACCTAGTTTCCTCTTTTTATATGACTCCTTTTAGATTTTTAGATCATAAAAGATTTCTTGGTTGATCCAAGGTAGTCTCCTACCATACTTTCTATCTTTCTGTCTTTCCTACGCAGTAGAATAATTTGCTCTGGGGCCCTTAATAATGATTTTGAGCCCTTCTTCTTAATAGAGAAGGAGTCCATATGTAAGAGAGATTGCTGCACTTTTTGCTCATTGTTAATGACCCAAATGATTGTAACCAGGCCTGAATATACTACTCCGCTCTCCCCTATTGAGTGGAATTCGACCTCTGTGCGCAAGCTGTGCAATCTGTTGGCCTTTAGAACTTGGCCTTCAGAGGATATAAGTGGGTCTTTGTTAAAATGCTCTTAATGAAGTTGTATGAACCTGATCCGATTTTTTTTGGAAGCATGAAAAGCTTGTCCTTTGTCCACCAGGAGGTTTACTACCTTTGTGGTGACCCTGGGAGAAGCCCCTCCATGGTTGGTGAGAGTCAGATAGGTATTGAAGAGTTTTGGTTCCAAAAGTGAAGTTAGTGGGCTGTGTGCACTCAGGTGACTTCTTGGACAGTTTTGTAGAAGTCCTAATATGACTTGTCCTTTAACTCATGTGTTAAAGGCCAGTGTATGTCGAATGCAAGGTCTCTAGTTTTTGTCACCTGGATCCACAGAGGATATAGGTATTTAAACCAGGTTGCTTTCTGGCAGTCGTAGATAGAATCTCTATCCTGTTTCACAAGCTTGAATTATGCACTTAGTTTGCACTATTAACTAAGTAACCCTGCACTATTAAATTCCCTCTCCTCTTCCCAGCCACTGCTGCCAGAGTGATCGACAAGTTTGATGAAGGTGGAGCGGAAGAGGACGTCCTTGCCGTTGGCAATATACGGAAACAAGCCTCTGCCTCCCTCTTAGAAGCTGATAAGAGGTACAGCGGGAGAGCTGTCTCTCGCAAAGCCTTGCAGGAAGAACAGTGGAGAGAGTCTTTGCCTGGAGCAGCATTTGGTGAGAAATTCATTTCCCTTTCTCCATTCTCCCCCCCCCCCCCCCCCCCATCCAAACTGCCACAAATACAGGAGTAAATGGAATGCTAATACAGGGGAGCTCTGCACGGTGCTAGGAGTCCCAGCTCAGCAATGTTTAAGTCTCATTGACTTCATGTGCTCAGAGTTAAGCTTGGCTTCTTAAGTGCTTTGCTGAACTCATTAGCTCTGGAGGAAGGGAAGTCTCCAGGACCGTGACTGCTCTGTGCAGAAGAAGGAAGGGCAGTAACTAACTTTCAGGTACAAAAGATTCAGCCAACTTAAGTTACCTGGCAAGGAAAGTGGCGGGAATTCTGTGTGGAAATACCTGCCATCTTTACATTGTCAGCCCTTGAGAACTGTAGTGGCTTAGTGCTTATGTACAATTTCTCATTATAAAGAAACGTGTAACAAAGCATGAGCACTTTGTTTGCTTAACATTGCTTCATTATTAAATGGGAAAGTCTGTCAGCTAATCAATGTTCCTGCAAAAAAGTGTGAACTAAGGTTTCAATTTGCAGATGTATCCTTATAAGCCCCTTGGTTAGCCTAAGGAAGGAGCAAAATTGTGCCTATACTTATCCCTAATGGCTTAAACCAGGCCAGACCAATTGTATGTTGGTAATGGACGTTTGTGATGAAATAACACTGTTTAAATATCTCCTTTTCTAATTATCAGATGAAGAAACCTCATCGGAGAGAGGCTTTGATAGTGGAGATCTGGAGGAAGAACTGGATGATGATACTCTAGATGCTACCGCGGATGAGGATGATGAGCGTTGCAGCAATCAGGATGATTTGGGAAATGACAAAGAGGAAGGGGGAGAAACATCTGCCCAGCTCCAAACACCAAAGTTCAGTTTCCAGAACATCAGTGACTTTGAGAAATTTGCAGAAGGGATGGATGACGTGGGGAGCAGTGACGAGGAGGAGGAGGAAGAGGATGCTGGCATAGAGGAAGGGAGCAACGAAGAAGAATCTGGGGATGAAAATGAGGAAGATGTGGCAGATGCCAAAGAGAGCGAGGATGATGGGGGGGTGGTAACCTTCTCTAAAGAAAAAGTGTCTGAAGAAGTAGAAAAGGGAAAAGCTGTGCAAAACCAACTAGGTTTGTACATAGAATTTGCTTTGTATTTTGAAGAGGCTTATGCTTTGTCTATGCTAGAGAAATTAACTGTGCTAGGAACTCTTTTGACTCATTTGCATGTTGCAACACCCCCTGGAGTAGTTTTAAGAGCTTACAGCAGGTGTTCTACCAGCTGTGCTACATAGACTGTGGCCTGGTCTGTGCTGCAGACTTAAACTAATACTCTGTCAGCAATTGGTTGAGCTGAACCACTGTTGAGCAGTGGTATGGCACCAATGTAAACAAGGACTTATTGCACTATATGTGTTGCTTGGGACTCAGATACGAGTTGGTGTTTTGGCATGCTTTAGTAATCCGTCCCAGTGTGTTGGCTGGAAAGGGGGTGCCAGTTTTCTACCCCTTTATGAGCGCTGTCCTCCAGAATGGAAGATTTTAGATTTAGTGGGAATTACAATGGAAACTGAACACCCTCCTCGCTACCTTTATGATGAGTGTTTTCTAATGTAGGTGTACATAGTGATTAAAGATGTCTTCATTGGCCTCTATGGCTAGTTGTCTCAGCTAACCCAGAAGCTTCTAGCTTGCTGATGACAACCCGTCAGTGCAGGTGTTAATCATGACATGCTGATTGTCTGCTCCCTCCTTGTGGAGATTCTGTAGTTGATACCCTACCCCCATCACAGGTCCCATCCTCCCTGGAGCCCAGATTTTGCCCTGCAGGGCATGATATAATATGTGGCAGCTGAACTGGTGCTGCGTGCCGTCTCCTTGCTGTTTGGCAATTTTTACGTCAAATGATGGAGCTGTATTTAACCTGGGCTTTGGCCGTTCCTTAATTTAAATTTCTCTTGCAAATTTTAACAGAAGCCTTGAGAAGCTTTTAGGCCACTGTCTAGTTGTCCCATTAAATCATGAGTCTCCATTTGCAAAGTGTGGTTGACATAGGAAAGTGCTGCTGAGGAAGGAGAGCAGAGTGAGGTGGCTGATGCGTCCTGATTCACGGAGTCTTAGGAGGCAGGACCACAGGAAAGTAAGTGAATAAATGTTCTGGCAATGTAATCCACTTTTCATTTCCTCTGTGTTTTAAAGCCCTGTGGGACCAGCTGTTAGAAGGGAGAATCAAACTTCAGAAAGCGCTTTTAACGGCCAACCAGCTTCCACAGCCAGATATATTCCCGGCATTTAAAAAGGAAGGGGGGCAAGAGTTTGCCAGCGCACTCAAGAACAGTAAGTAGCTTTCAGTCTGTCTGTTTGGTGTCAGATCCATAGACTCTGTTGGCAGGGAGACCCAGGTTGTGTGCTCAGTTGTGGGCTGGCAGAGGCTTGGAGTCAAAGGGAGCCATTATCTTCAACCACGGAGACAGGGATTTGTGCCCTATAATAGCAACCCTGTCGTTAATTAGGGATCAAGTTTGAAGGCTCAGGTGACGGTCCCATCCAAGTGTATTTGGGCTAAATTGCAAGTCACTGATGTGAGAGAGACAGGACTTGAAAGATGCAAACTCTTGTCATATAAATCGTAAGTTTTATTATTTACTGATATCGTGGTAGCCCCTTGGAGATGGACCAGGACCCCGTTGTGTTTGTTGTGTGTTTATGCAGCACCAAAGGCCGTTCCTGCCCCCAAAGAGCTCATAGTCTAAGTAAATCTGTGCCCTTATCCATATGTATTGGGCTGGATTTACCTTTGGTGGTGGTTACTTAGCACTATGGTGCCTCACCAAGGGTACGTCTAGACTACAGGCTTTTGTCGACAGATACTATTGACAAAGCCTATGTTGACACAGAGCATCTAGACTACAGCCAGTTCTTTCGACAAAGCAAGCCGCTTTTTCGACAGAGTCTAGACACTCTCTTTTGAAAAAGCACAGTGTGGATGCAATAGCACCTTTTGTCAACAGAACTCTGTCAACAAAAGGCGTTATTCCTCATGGAATGAGGTTTAACGCTATTGACAAAACTGCTGCGTTCTGTCGACTTACTGTCGACAGAACTCGGTGGTAGTGTAGACGCAGGTATAGTTTTGTCGACAAAAGTCGACTTTTGTCAACAAAACCCTGTAGTCTAGGCACACCCCTTGTGGCCACACTGACTTCAGCAGCATTACCACTAGAGTTCCATGTAGCCCTTCAGGGTGAATGAAGGTTTCTTTTTTTTTTTTTCTTTTTTTTTCTTGTTAAACCTTACAAGTGATTGCTTAACAGTTCAGCAGAGTCTTGGTCTGCTGCATCCTACGTGATCTGTCCTCCGCAGAGGATACCTTCTGGAAAAGGTTGATTTCTCTTTCTGTGTCTAGTCCGTAGGCAGCACTACACCATCTGACACAAACTTCATGCTGTGAGGCAGAGAGTTGCCAAATCATGAGACTCTCTATATCCTGGTGTAATGTTGCCCATGTCTGAGTTGCCAGGTGCTTGCTGTCTGACAGGGTAGTAAGTATCCATTCAGTTAGGAGCCTGATTCAACTATTTAACAAACAAAACCCCACAACGGTAATATTCTTAATGATATTGGTCAGAAGCTTCAGAGGGGTAGCTGAGTTAGTCTATAACTGGAAAAACTTAAAAAACAACGAATGGTCTAGCAGCACCATAAAGACTAACATGAAGAAGTGGGTTGTACCCACAAAAGCTCATGATACCATCTACGTGTTTTGTTAGTCTTTAAGGAGATATTGGTCAGGTAAGGCTTTCAGTGGGTTCTCTAAGAGGTGGCAAATAAAATGCATAAGATGCACCTGTAAAACACTATGCACTCAGAACTCATTGCCGTTGACTTTCAGTAGGCTTTGGATCAGGCCATTGTTACCTAATAATGAAGGAAATCAAAGCTCATCAAACCTGTTTAACTGTTCTGTATAAGAGAGGAAAGTGGATTTCAACAGGAGTATTTTTGGACCCTAGTAATGAAAAATAATGAACTACGTGTACATTAGCCTCTTCTTCTGCCACTTTAAATTATGAGAATGAATGCACCAAGCCATTTAAAAGATCACTGAGACGGTTGTTTCTTTAAGTCAAGATTCTTTCTTCCTGATTCTGGATATTTTCCAGCTTGTAGACCCTTATAGTTCATCAAAGACAACACCCCACTGTAAAGCATTACCTTTTGATTGCCATTTCGGCAGATCCCAGCCAGCCCTTTGGTATTGGTTCTGTGTTCAGCCTCCTTCTGAAATGTGCCTATATTCACAGGCCCGGCCCTAGGGCAAGGTGAGCAAGGCAAATACTTCGGTCCCCACTCTTTTGGGGCCCTGTGCTGCTGAGTATTCACCATCCACCGGCAGGCCTGGGGCCCTGCTCCCAGCATCCTGCCTTGGGCCCCGCAAATCCTTTGCCCGGGCCTGTATATTCATGTCCAATTTAATGGGTGGCTGTAATAATGTCAGACCCCTGTGAGATTTTGGCTTAGAGTGGCAGAATCCTTGTAAGACCTGAGATAGAAATGTAACCGTGTTAGTCTGGTGTATCTGGAACAAAAAACAGGACTATCTAGCACCTGTTCATGAAAAACTTCCTAACTATGTCAGGGTGGTTAAACACTGGAATAAATTTCCTAGGTCCTAGGGGAGGTTGTGGAATCTCCATCATTGGAGATATCTAAGAGCAGGTTAGGTAGACATCTATCAGGGATGGTCTAGATGGTGCTTGGTCCTGCCATGAGGGCAGGGTACTGGATTTGATGACCTCTCAAGGTCCCTTCCAGATCTAGTGTTCTATGATTCTATGACCTTTTGGCACTATCAAATCTGAACCTAAATCCTGACCCGGAGTCAGCCTCTGACTGAACCTAATAGCCCATCCTAAAGATCTGAACATGTTAACTACTTATCATATCTCTGCTTGCAGCAAGTGAGGTGCTTTATACAGTAAAACTCCATTAGTCCGGCATCCAATGCTCCGGGACTCCTGATAGCTCGGCACCATCAGGAACCCGGAAGTGCTGGGGCAGCCGGACAGGCTTCCCCCATTCAGCTGCTGCTGAAACTGACCAGCAGCTGAATCGCGGAAGCCGGGAGCAGAGCAGCTGGGGTGCTGCCGGGTTGGTCTGGTAGCGCCGCCCCTTAGGGCGGCGGGACCAACCCGGCAGCACCCCAGCTGCTCTTGGGGATGCCTGGGGAAGAGCAGCTGGAGTGCTGCCAGGTTGGTCCCGCAGCACCAAAGGACGGCGCTGCGGGACCAACCCGGCAGGACCCCAGCTGCTCTGCCCCGGGCTTCCTGGAATCAGCCGCTGATCTGTTTCAGCAGCGGCTGACTTGGGGACCCCTGGGGCAGAGCAGCTGGAGTGCTGCCGGGTTGGTCCCGCAGTGCTGAGGGGCGGCACTACGGGACCAACCCGGCAGCACCCCAGCTGCTTTGCCCCAGGCGTCGGGATTCAGCCGCTGCTGAAACTGACCAGCTGTGTCAGTTTCACCAGCAGGCTGAATCTGGACGCCTGGGGCAGAGCAGCTGGGGTCCTGCCGGGTTGGTCCCGCAGCGCCGTCCTTTGACGCTGCGGGACCTACCCGGCAGCACTCCAGCTGCTCTTCCCCAGGCGTCCCCAAGAGCAGCTGGGGTGCTGCCGGGTTGGTCCCGCAGCCCCGAAGGGCAGCGCTACGGGACCAACCAGGCAGTACCCCAGCTGCTCTTCCCCAGGCGTCCCCAAGAGCAGCTGGGGTGCTGCCGGGTTGGTCCCGCAGCCCCGAAGGGCAGCGCTACGGGACCAACCCCGCAGCACCTCAGCTGCTCTATTGCAGGCATCCCTGCTGCTGAAACTGACCAGGAGCAGCTGAATCAGGGACGCCTCGGGCAGAGCCGGACTATCGTAAGGGGGGGCTATGAGAGGTCTGGGGTGGCATCCCCTCCCACCCCACTCCAGACCCCTCATAGCCCCCCCTTCTGATAATCCGGCACCCCCTGGGTCCTAAAGGTGCCGGATTATCGGAAGTTTACTGTATATTCAGGTTAGTTCTGCTGCTTTAAATGAAGTAGTAAAGAGGGAGTGGGGTGGGAAAGGCAAATTCCCAATAATACTAAGCTGACCTTTTAGTGAAATGCATGTTATTAATGTATTTAATGAGATGCATTACAAACTGCAGCAAGTGCCATGTTTCATTACAGGTCTAAAATGCAATATCATTAAAGACCTTTAACAGAAACAAAGGTTGACATTTTGATATTTCCCATAAGCAAAATACATCCAAGCACATGGAATATAATATAATACAAAGACAACATAGGGGAGATGTTAATATTTTAGTGGTCGGGGCATGTTAAAAGGAAATCTACTGTTTCATAATAGGGATGCCAAAACAGGCAAATGATTAAATGACAGCGCTTAATGGTTAACCATTTTAACTTGGGTCCTGTTGTTTGGATCACTGGCCCCATTTTGGCCATGAGGTCTTGCTGTAGCAATGGGGCCCAATTGCCCAGCCAGCTGGACCCTCCGCAGACGAGGCTGCTTCAGCCTGTTGTGGCTGGCCATTAGCAGAGCTCACTTGCCAGGGCTGGTTAACTGGTAAGCATTCTGGTAAAGCCTCATGCTTACTGGTTCATTTACATTTAACATCCCTATTTCAATAACTGCTTTGTGATTTTTACGTCATCTGCCACCCCTTTTCTGTAACCTGGCCAGGAGAGGTGGTAATACTATAGATTTATATTTCTGACGTCTTAGGCCTAGTCTACACTACTGTGGGCCGTTGCTCTAAGTTACGCAACTTCAGCTTTGTGAATAGCATAGCTGAAGTCAGTGTACTTAGATCTACTTAATGCAATGTCTTTGGTGCAGCGAGTCAACTGCAGAGGCTCCCCTGTTGACTCCACGTACACTTCTCTTTCTGTTGGAGTACTGGAGTCGACAGGAGAGTGCTCAGCAGAAGATGATTCTCTACTAGAAGCAGTACATCGTCCTCTGTTTGATCAATCGCTGCCCTTTGATCTGGCATGTAGGGTTGCCATGCCCTTACGTTCACTTTTTTGTCCTGTATTTAATTTAACCAAGAAAAGAGAGGACTTGGGTGCTACCAGGGATTATAGCTGGGACTAACGGGATGATACTAGAAAAGAGAGATTTAGATTAAATCTCAATAAAAGCGTTTTAACAAAGGTGCTGTGGGGGCAAAAAGCTTCATAAGATTCAAAGGGGGATCGAGTGCCAGCATGGTTAACGAGTGAATGTTAGCGAATTGTGGCCGTGAAAGCAAATCTTACGTCTCTTGGTTTAAGACAATCTGTAATTACTAGAATGAGACCTCTGTGTTGCAGATTATCCCTCCTCTGATTACTGTGGGGTTCTGTGCATCTTCTTTGGAAGCACATAGTGCTGGCTGCTGTTGAGGATAGCACTGAAATAGATGGACCACAGGTTTGATTGTGTCTGGCAGTTCCTAGCTTTATTAGGTTGTAAAATGGTCTTCTAGAAAAGCACTAGAAACTCTATTCCATGGGCCTCTGAAAGGTAGCTTGAGAGTGCATTAGGGGGAGCAATGCTGCATTGCTTCAAAGGTGGTAGGCTAGAAATCTTGTAGATCTTTTTCATCTTTAGGTTCTACGAGTGTATCAAATAGGTTAAACTTGGTGCATTGCCAAGGGAATCCAGTATTTTGTATTTTTGCTTGTTAAAGCATCTGTGGCAGAGGTCATGTCATGTTTATCCGTTAATCTCTTCAGGGCAGGGAACTTGATCTATGTTAGTAAAGCACTATATGAATTTATGGTGCCTTGTAATTGATTTTTAACAATATTGAGTTCAGGAACTTTCTCATTAAATCATCTCTTGTTTAGTGTTTTCTACTACTGTAAAGGACAAAGATGAAATTCCATTTCTCTTGATATAATTTGTAATGAATATAGGATGTAAACGTTTCTTTTTTTTTTAAACGAGGTGCACTGTATTGGTCTGTGACTTACTAATGTTGTCACTACCGAGCAAAGTTGTTGCATATTTTTGACTTAAGAAGTGTGGATCAAGTTGGGGTCAACTTGCTTGGTATATGGGCCGGCATCTTCTAACTCGGGGGTGGACAAGATATGGCCTGCTGGTTGGATTTGGCCTGCCAAGCCATTTGATCTGGCTTGCAGCCCACCCTGTTGCGACCCCAAGGTTCTTCAAAATGGTTGGCAGCTTCCCTCAGCGAGGAGTGTGTGGTGCCTAGAAGGAGCCGCCAGCTGTTTTAAACAGTGAGGCATGCCCCTGGCAGGGTGGGGGGAAGAGACTTTGTGCACTGCCCCTGGCCCTGATTGGCCTGGGGGCGGGGGAGTGTGCGGTCTCCTTCCACACCAGGGGCACACGGCGCGTAGAGGTTGCTGCTATCTGTTCAAAACGGCTAGCGGCTCCCTCTAGGCACCTGGCAGGGGGTGAGAGAGTTCACGTGCTTCTCAGGCCCCACTTCCAGCTGCAATGATTGGCCTGGGGGAGTGTATGAAGTCTCTCGCCCCCTAGGGATGCACGACCCTGAGCTGCCCACAGAAGGAACCTCCTTCAGCAGCCTGGCACTGCTGCAGGAGGGAGCCTGCCTCAGGGAACCTCTTGAGCTGCTGACCAGGAGCTGCCTAAGGTAAGTGACTCCTGGCCAGAGCCTGCCATTGGCACCCCAGCCCCTACCTCTTGCACCCCAGCCCTTCCCACTTTTGAACTCCCTGCCCCCTCCTGGCCTAGATTACCACTCAGATCCTCTGCACATACATTCCACCCCAGGTCACAATTCCCTTCCAGATCCTGCACCCCCTGCTGCACCTCTCCCCTGGGTCAAAGTTCACTCCTGCAACTCTACTCCCTCCTGGACCCTGCACCTCAATCCCCTACCCCAGGTCACAACCCCTTACTTTGCCCAAACTCCCTCTCCGACCTCACACCCTCTCATACACCCCAATCCTCTGCCCAGAGCTTCCTTCTGCACTCAGCCTCCATCCCAAATCCTGCACTTTCTCCGTAAAGAAGTGTGGCCCTTGACTGCTTTCCAAAATCTTGGAGTGGCCCCCAATTAAAAATGATTGCCTACTCCTGTTCTAACTGACCACAGTGATAAAATTAGTACTTAATAAGATTCGTGGCTTTTCATTGTGGTTGATTTCTAAGCAGTCAACAGACTTGGATCACTGTTACACTGGCTGTACACCGAGATCACTCTTGTAATGCCAGTTTAATGCCTGATACATCCCTGGTCTTCAGCCTATATCTTTCCCTTTTATGGGGCTGAGTACTGTGATACAAAGATCATTCTCTAACTACTAGGCTATGTCTACACTGTCCCCTCTTGTGCAAAAAAAAATGCAAATGAGGCAAAGTGGAATATCACCGTTCCTCATTTGCATAATTAACAAGGCTCTGTTTTTGCACAAAAGCCTCTTGCGCAAAAACAGAGCCTTGTTAATTATGCAAATGAGGAACGGTGATTTTCCACACTTTGCCTCATTTGCATCTTTTTTGTGCAAGAGGGGGCAGCATAAACATAGCCCTACTACAGTATAATCCCTGTGGACTAGCATAGTTTGAGAAGTTACCTAATTATGTCTTTTGCAAAGTTGGTCCAGAACAGCGGTAGGCAACCTTTGGCCTGCTGCATGTGGCCCATTGGGGTTCTATGTGTGGCCCCCGAGACATTTTGTTTATCATTGCCCATGAACAGGGGTGACGGATTCTGCTGGGTTTCATCCATGTAGCTTTTTTTCCTACCAGTATTACAAAAATGAAACATTTAAAGCAAGGCCACATGAAGTGAGGTGCGTACTGATCGCACCCGATCAAAGCTCTGCTATGGTTCAATCGGCACCCCCCACAAATTCTAGGTACACAAGCACAGTTAGCAAAACTAACCTATCTCAGGAGACTATCTTGGTTATGACAGTCTTGCAGCCCAGTGAGATAAAAAGGAGGGCCACTCATGCGGCCCACTCAGTAACCCAGTTTCCCTTCACTGGTCCAGTGTGTCCTACTTCTAAAATGTAATTTGAAGTATGAGAGCATCTCTTGTTCACTTGAAGGGTTTGGGTTTTGAAGCTCTGGAGAGTGAAAACCAATGACTTTGCAGAATGAAGCCCACGTTAGCCAGAATATCCATACACAACGTGTATATATTTTTTGTTTACGAAGTGACTTTTGATTAGCAGTGGTTACTGCAGAGTTCTCCAGTATGAACTGTGGCTTCTGGTTTAATGATTCGGTGAGCCTTTTGATCCTGAAGGATTTTGCAAAAAGATGTGAAGGCCCATTGTGTTAAACAGTAAAGAGCCATCTCCCCCTCACTTTGATGTGCGGGGCATTAAACGAATGAATCTGAGCTCTCGTTCGGTACTTCGTTGACCAGTAGCCAATCAGGAGCTGGAGCTTTGTCGTGTGGACAACCTCTGCAATGTATTACATTCTTGCTTCTAGAGCTTTTGTGCTTATGGTAATTTGTACGTGACCTTTGAAGCCAATAGACATCACCTGGTGAAATTCAAAAGGCATTGCCCACTGTAATTATAAAAAACTGCCTCTTGAGTTGATGCAGTATGGGCCTAATTCCATTTCTGATGGCTAGCTTATTTTAGTATAAATCAGCGTCTAATAAAAGTCCCAATTATGACCAGATCAAGGGATTTAATGTTGGAATAGAAATAAAAATGGCTTCTGTATGAATGACTCTTTTTTAAATTGGTCTAGTGGGCTGGGCATAAGGCTGGAGAGCTCTGAATTCTCACCCCAACTCTGCCACTAATTCATGACGTAGCTTTGGGCAGGTCACTCAGCCTCCTGTTTCCTAACCAGAAGAATCTACAAGGATTTTTACATAAGGGTTTTTGAGGATTAAAGTAGCTAACAGCCTTTTGAGGATGGGAAAGAGCTTCATAAATACTAAGTATTAATATTGCTGAATTCTGTCATTCGGCGGTATGCTCCAGTCTTGAGAGACAAGATTTTTGGATGGCGAAAATAGCAATGAAATGAGAGTTTTGAATTGGATTACGTTCTGCCTAGGGATGGCTGAGCCACACACATGCTTCTCTCCAAATTAGTGGAAGAAATCCTTCATTACATTGGGTTTTAGTTAGTTTCATGTGGCCTTTTTTAAAAGGAAAAAAGTGGGCTGGTGCTTCAAGTAGCATGAAGCGATTGGGTACAAAAATATCAAATTCAAAATCCTAGGCAATTGGACATTCAGAGGAGCTTTCTTCCCTCAATGGCACAAAGAGCCATTGAAAGTCAACAGAAGTAACTCTGTTTTTTTGTGCCTTTATAAAAATCTGACCCTTAATATTTTAATTAATCTTTTATCTGTTAGCTTTTCTCGAGTGTATCCATTGCTTGTAGTGTTCCATGCTTCCTTTCTGCCCAGAGAAAGAATGAACATTTTGGATGGAGAAATGGTCTTTTTACATTTGCCAATATGACCCTTTCCTCTTTCCAGTATGTCTGAATGAGATGGTACAATTCTGTTAGGGATTTGGGCAATAGTTAGAGCCCTGCACATCTGCAGATATTCACTTTATATCTGTGGGTATCTACATCTGAAGATATCCACAGATCATTTTTGCAGATGTGGATGCCAATTTTGTATCCACGCAGGGCTCAAGTAATAGTATTAAAGAGCCTGTGGTAAAGTTTCATCTGTAAGATTTGTTTGTCGTGTAAAAACCAAACCTAGGCAGAAATAACAGGGTCATGTACAATTTCCAAATTAGGACTGAAAAAGAGAGATTTTTAAACTCTCTCTTTTTGGTAAGCAATCTAACGGGGCTTGGACATTCTCAGATGCCTGAGATCTCAGGTTCTGGTGGATGATTTACTGCAAAATTGCTTATAAATTGAAGTAGAAAATGTTTTGCAGACCTGGCAGCTTTCAAGCCTCACACCCATTTGTCACCCAGCATTTCCCTTTGTGTATAGAACAAGAATTAATTAGGCTGCACTGCAGGAAAAGTTTATGGCCATAATTTATATAGGATGAGTTTCTGTTTAAAGAGACAGCATTGCTTTGTTTGCACTGTCTTACTTTTTATTTCATTTTTTAAAAAATCCTTAATTATGCTCCTGGTTTTTTTTCCTTCTTTTTTACATATCAATTGGCGATCAGTCTTTGGTAATAGAGCTCATGTTTATTCCTGCTTTGCTTCCATGGAAGAAGTCTTCGTGGTCTTTTCATGCTACCGCAATTACAGCAGTTGCTCTGTGAATATAGTGCAAATGTTTAATGCTCTCTATACAGAAACTCCCATAGCTTAAATTTCTAAGGTAATTTTGCTGGGAGTGGTCTGTTTCCACAAGATAGATTTGTATTCTCTTGCACCGTATCTTCTAGTCTGGTCCAGGACATGAGATGCTGCCTGTATTTAGGATTTTACACGTTCAATTAATTTTTTTTTAATAATCAATGCAAGTCAGAACTTGCAGCCTGCTCCTGATTTGCACATTAAAGAGACCCATTAATTAAAAATTCCAATCCCTGGCAAGTTCCCGCAGGATCCCTCCATTATTTACATAAAAAAGGAGACCAGGGTGCAAGTTTCTGTGCTGCGTCTCCACATAGATTTCACACTTGCAGTTAATGGTCTTCTGTGTTTTGTCTTTGTTTTGGAAGAGCTCCGTTCTCCTTGATGGTTCCACAGGAATGTGTAATTCCCTCAAAAGGGCAAGGAATAATCAAAGTGGGATGGTGATGGCAGTATTCAGGGGTCAAAAATTAAACAGTTCCGGGGATCGGGACTGCTTATGTTAAATCTTGATTCATTGCCAGAAAAGTATAGCTAGTGCGAGGGAGCAATGAGAGCTACAAGACGTGATCTCTCTTCATCCACAAGAGCTAGAATCTGATGCTCTCTATGTCCTTTCATAGCTGTGACTCTCATCATTTTTTATAGCCCTGATAGGTTACAATATCTCACTGTTCCAATTAACATCCTGCTTTCCCATAATCCCCTCCCACTTCACTGTGAACCTGATTTTTTTTTTTTATATATCTATCGTTTAGAAATGGATGAGATTTCAAAAACTGGTAGAGCTAGAAACCAATACTTTATGCTGTTGGAAAACAGCTGGGAATCCCAGCTTTTAAACAGCACAAATTAATCTCATAACTAGTAGTTGGCGGGATCTGGAGCTAAAAGAATGGTAAAATCAAAGCTGGGTTATTACAAAAAGCAAGATGTTAATGGAAAACACGAGACTTTTAAAGAATGGGTATCTGTGTTTTCTTTTTAACTTTAAGACTTTTCAGTAATTCCATAAAGCTTATATGACAGTAATCTTTTTTTGTTCCTGCCTTGTGGTTCCATCTGTCAGTGGCATATGAAGAGCTGTTGGAATTCTCTCTTGCTTCTTTCACCATCGTAAGCTCAAGAGAAGCATCAGTGGACCAATGAAAGGAAATGGAGAAAATAATCAGACTTGGGCAAGAGGCAAAAACCGAGTCTAGTATTTTCTCCCCTTAAGTCTATTATTTTCTTCATTGTAGCTTCTTTAGTACTCTTGACCATGCAGTTCTACTCTGCAGATTTATATCCGTATCAGGGATGTGAAAGGTTAACTGGTAAGCATCACCCTACATGGATAATGCTTACCAGTCCTGGTTAACTGGTAACAAGGGGTGGGGCTGGAGCATCTCCTTGCCTGCGGTGGCAGGGGGCTGTGCCAGCCCCACAGGGAACCCCTCGTGGACAGGGGCTGCTATCATCTGAAGCAGCCTCTGTCCATGGGTGCCCTGAAGGCAGGGGCTGGGAGCCAGAAGAGCTGGGAGTGTGACCCCATGGGCTGGAGGTTGCTCCAGCCAGGCTGGACTGGTCCCCAGCCCGGGATCCCGCTTTAGTTAACCAGTTAAATTTTGGGCAAACCGATCGTTTAACTGGTTAACTGATTAACAGGGATATTACATCATTGAGTAAAACTATGTTGTCCGGGGTGTGAAAAATCCACACCCCGAGCAAGAAAGTTACACCAACTTAACCCTTGGTTTAGACAGTGCTATATCCTCAACATAGCTACCAGCACTCATGCTATACCGATTGGAGAAGCTCATATGTCAGCATAATAATATCTTCGCTCAAGTGCTACAGTGGTGCGCAAAGCTTCATGTGAAGACAAGCCCTTCGATATTGCTAAGTGAGGGAACCATGGCGGAGGCCTCAAATACTAACTATTGAAGTTTTATGGAGCTATGGAGAAGTTTGGCAGAGTTTCTTATTTAGTTACAAAATAAAACCCTGGACTTTTGTATCTAATGCATTTGCCATTCATATTGTAGGGTTCATACCTACCCATCATAAGTATTTGAGTGGAACAACACAAATGTTTTCAGGACAGTCAGCTTTGCCACATAGTTGTCCAGAGCAGCGGTTCTCAAGCTTTCCAGATGACTGTGCACCTTTCAGAAGGTTGATTTGTCTTGCGTACTCTTAAGATTTACCTCACATTAAAACTACTTGATTACAATATCAGACCTAAAAGTACAGAAATGTCACAGCTTGTTATTACTGAAAAATTGCATATGTTCTCATTTTTGCCATATACAGGCAGTCCCCGGGTTACATGGATCCGACTTACATCAGATCCCTACTTACAAACGGGGTGAGGCAAACCCGCACTAGCTGCTTCCTCCCAGCAGACCAGGGAGAAGCGAAGCTAGCGCCGCCCCCTTCCCCCCAGCAGACCAGGGAGACGCAGAGCGGCTTTTCTCAGCAGACACCTCAGCTTGAGAATAAAGGACTGAGGGAAGTGAGGTGTGGGAGAATAAAACTGAGCTCTGGAGAAATGTTTGGCTAGAGCTTCCCCTACAATATGTACCAGTTCTGACTTACATACAAATTCAACTTAAGAACAAACCTACAGTCCCTATCTTGTACGTAACCCGGGGACTGCCTGTAATTATAAAATAAATCATGACACCCTCCCCCCACCAGGGTGAGAAACACAAATAAAGTATATGGGACACTATACGCAAGTCAGTGTATGAAATATTAGTACTAACTTTGCTAGTGCTTCTCATATAGGCTGTTGTAAAACTAGGTAGATCTCTAGATGAGTTGATGCACAGTAAGCTTATGAGAACAGAGGGAAGACCGCTGCGTACCCCCAGGAGTACGTGCCTTTGGTTGAGAACCACTAGGTCAGAGCCTTTGATCAGTGGGAAAGAGAGAGACTCTTCTCTTCCATAGGCACAAGTATTATCAATTCTGCTGGAGAAGTGTGTTGTCTTTTTCTCGCCCATCTCACAATGGAATCTTAAAAAGTATGTCTGCCTCAGTTTGTGTTCTGTAAAATCACAGGCATTTTATTTTCCTCACCTGTGGATCCCATGGTATTCCTAGTGGCTCTGAGATAAAGGGAAATTGACCTGGTATGCCATGTGCACTTTGTGTCAGAGGAAAGCATGTTAACAAAAGGAAAGCCTTGCTAGCATTTTTCATAATGCCCTCTAAAAAGGGCTCCTTGGGATGGAGTGTTGATGGTTCACATGGGAGCTAGTTGAGCAAGGAGCTGAGTTCACACTGAAGTCTGGGATTTGGAAGGGTGTCCAGCCCTTGGCAGGATTGGGCAAGCTAAGTGGCCCTTGTTCCCTAAACTAATAGCCACCATCTCTGTGAACAGCGAAGGCTTCCATGCCTGACATCCTGTCTCCAGCATATATCTGATGCTGAAGACTGCTGCTTTTCCACCTTCCCAAAAGAATGCTCCTTGCAATGCTCTGTAGGGTAAATTCCTTCCTGGCCCTTGAGGTGATATAGTTTGAACCCTGAAGCATGTGATTGTGTTTGATGTCAGAAGACTAGTTTTTAGAGCCTGCTCTCCTCCTTCAGTAAATGTCAACTGAGGAGTGTAGAGGGCCATCAGACATGTATGCCCCATCCAAGGCCATGTCTACAGGACAGAGGTGTGACCAGTGCAGCTGTGCTGGCAGAGCCCTCTAGTGGCAATGCCATGTAAGTGAACAGAAAGAATTTTGCTGGCATATTTACAGTCTTTCCCTATTAGGTAAATTGATATAAGTGATCTAATTATGCAGTGTAACTACACTGAAGCTTTTGTCAGCATAGTTATGTTAGTGAGGGGTGAGATTTCTCCCTTTCTCCCCCCCCCCCCCCCACCCGCTCATAGCTGACATAGCTATGTTGGCAAAACGTTGCAGTACAGACCAGGCATTAGCTCTCAAAACAGGACTCAAAATAGTGCAATAGACCTTCTGCTAGCCCTTCACACGGAGGTGGCTTTTGGCTGAAGAGGGGGGGCAGAGTGTGAGTTGCAGATAAAATATGTGGGAAAGGAACTTCTGTTCTCATAAGCTTATTGTAGGTCACTTAAATCCAAAGTCCAGTAGTTACAGATTAACCTGTATTTCATTCTGATTTATTCATCTCCTTCAAGTGTTACATATCTCCGGTACAGCAGTCACTGGTTGCCATTTCATTGCATTGCATGGAAAAGTAGAGCTAAAAAGGTGCGATAATACAGCTTCTGAGGGTGTGCTAGTAGCTGCCCAAATCTGGAGCTGTATCATGCTCTGTGGTATGCAAGGGGCTATTGGCCTTCCTTCCTGAAAAGCCCTTTGCAGTCGGATTGCTGGGCCCATCATGGAAATGCTGCCATGTCTGGGGTGGAGATGGAGCAGCTTTTCTGCACAGCGGATTAGTGTGAGGTTGGGAAATGAGGGAGGAGAACTCTCTCACTTGAGGCGACAATGCAGTTTACATTAACTACCTGAATTGGGATCTGGCCATTATAGATGGGTTAACCCCATCTTATGAGGCAGAGCCAGTCCATAGGATGGTTCGCGGTTGGCCACCCCAGGCCTTGCACTTTTGGCACCCCTCAGCAGCCACCCCAAATGTCCTACGGACAGGACCTATGGGATTATTCGGAGAAGCAGGATGCAGCAGAGCAGGCTGCTAGGCCACTCTGCTCCCAGCACCACTGGGAGTCTTTGTGTGGTGGGGAAAACCCTGCTGCTGCTGCCCTATGCCAGGCCCCCCAAAATTTCCCCGGTTGGGCTAGCCAGGGCAGGGGGAAAAGAGGAAAGGTCTGTGGGGGAGGGGAGTGCCCCAGGTCCTATCCCTTCTCTCCCTCTTCCGGCCCCCCCCCCCCCAGCCTCCGCCCAGGGATGGCTTTGTGAGAAAATGACTATGGGCTCTTAATCTCCAGGCTTCTGACCCACATGTGTTCACCAATACATCACATCCAGTGGAACAGAGCCCCCTCCCCATATGCTGGGGAACAGCATTTGTTTTATGTGGGTTTTCATTGCATGCCACCTCTTTGGGTATTGACTTTGTCAAACTGGCACCCGTCAAATCACAGCCTGAGTTGATAGGGTTGTGATCTTCAGCATTTGTAGTCTTGAGTCCTTCATCACTTTTTGGTAAAGGAAGACCTCTTTTGCTGCTTCACCGTTATTATGCGTCAGATCATGCAGCATGTTGGTAGGATGGGGAAGCCATCCCAGTTGTGAATTAGGGATGTTAAGAAACGGGTATTTAACTATAATCGTGTAGTCGATAGAATTTTTTAGTACACTATTAGTCGATCGGGGAAGGCACTCAATCTCTGCAGGTTAAATGTAGTAGGAGTTGGGTGCTGGGTCTCGGAGCTACCCCTTCTGTGGCTGTACAGGTTAAATGTAGTAAGAGCTGGGTGGGCAGCCCGGCTCCTACATTTAAACTGCAGAGCCGCAGCGGGGGGGTCGCTCCCGAACCCAGCGCAAGCTGGGACTGAGCCGGGGGAGGGGGGGGGAGCTGGGACCCCCTGCGGACAGGGGCTGGGAGCAGAGGCTACTTCACGGCAGCCTCCCCTGTTTCTCCTCCTGCCCCCATGCTGCTGCCTCTAATAGAGGCAGTAGCAGGGGAGGGAGGTGGCACTGTGGAGATGGTGTTGGGGGAAACTGACTTTTAAGTTGGCTCCCACCAGCTCTGGCTCCCCCTGCTTCCGCTGCCTCTGATACAGAGGCAACCGGGGGGATGGGGGAGAGAATGTGAGTAGTCAACTCAACTACTTGCTTACATCCCTATTATGAATGAGACATGATCTCAGAATACCAAACCACTAGTCTTTTCTCAGCACAACTGAATATACTGTTCATGGACTGAACCTCTAAACTCCAAGGCAGTCTTGTTCTATTAAATCATCTGGCTGGTGGATCTGTTCTCAGTAACCAGCTGCGTACTTTGAGGCAAACTGAACCTAAGTTCTGTGACGCATCTCCCCCTTTCCTCAATTTCTTAAGCCTTCCAGTATAGCAGACTGAAAACTCTGCTGCAGATTTTAAAATGGAGGGGTGTAGGGAATGAAATGAACCATGCATCCCGCTTATGTGTAAATGATTCTTAATATTCACTGCATGAAGCCAGACCACTGGAAATCCCAGTTTAAAGGCGAGGGCACATTGCAGGAAGTGTGAAGGATGTAGGATGGTCATTTATTCCCAAACTTGGAGCATGATTCAGCAGTGTGCTGATCCATTTTATCATCCAGCAACTTTAATGAGAGGGCCTGTGATGGAGAGGAGGTGGTGAGGGGGAGAATATTTCAGGGTATTGACCTGGTTGGTTCTTGTTTCACTCTTAGTATCTTTTAAGGGGTATTTTTGTTGGGTTTCTTACTGGCATTTCTTTGAATATTTATCTTTTTTTAAATTTCCAGTGTAGATATTTCTACAACTAAGCCCCTAAGAACACGTTTCTCTATTCCTGCAGAGAACAGCCCTTTTGTGAACATGTATTCATGTTTAAGGAAACCACCTCAGCCCCGTAATGGCTAGATAAATTGACTACCAACCAGTTGACTGAGCATGAGTCTTTTTGGATGAGACCCAGGTCCCATCTGCTCTGGTTTAGTTTTTGGAGCTGCCACGACACTTTCTAGAAGAGACCGGGTGTTCCAGTATCCTTGGCAAAATATTTACCTTCCCAGCCTGATGTGGAGCATGATGTTTGTCTCTGATGGATATCCCCTCTGCCCCAGTGCTATCCTTATTTTTGGTATTGTATATATTTAGTCAGTGAAGAGCTTCTGAATGAAATGTGAATTGAATGAAGCTGAAGTGAACTCCCAGTAGTTCCTTCCAGCCATACTCTCTTATTATCTTAAACAAAGCTCTAACTTTTAAAACAGAAATAGCCTAATTATCCATTGTTCTTTGTAGTTGTAGCTGAGGATCTCAGTGATTTATACAAGGATGGGTCAGTTCCATTATTCCTGTTTTCCAGAAATGGAGGAAACTGAGACAAAGACTGGTTAAGTCATTTGCCACTCGGAGTCAAACAGTCATATTTCTGTCCCAAAGATCTTAAATGGAGTCTTGCTTGTGCCTGGAAGGGCAGCTCTTGAGTCCAGTGTTGGATTTCGATCGTTGAGGTCTGGCTAAGCCAGTGAAAAGAAATTAGCTCAGTTGATAGGTTTTGTCTGGAAACCCTGGCAAATAACAAAGCTTTGCACTGCACCACGTACTGGAATATGTTCTTTCATTTAAAGAGAGGTGGATAAGGTTGGTAGGCCCAAAATGTCACTTTCCAGCCCTTTTTTCTGATTATGTATCCCATGTAACTTTCTTAGTGGACCCGAGCCAAAGTCCACTCAAGTCCATCGAAGACTTTCCATTGACTTTAGTGGGTGCTAGATCTGACCAACTATGTGCAGTTTTTTTCCCTTGCAAACCTGTCTCTTGATAGGTAACTTCAGTCATCTGAAGAAGTGGGCCATGCTCACGAAAGCTCATGATGCCATCTACATGTTTTGTTAGTCTATAAAGTGCTACCAGACCATTTGTTTTTGTTTTTTCTTGATAGAGTGGTTGGTGTTGCTGAGACATAAAATGAATCAAAAGTCCAGTTTGTCCCCTGCTCCTGGGCAGCCATTTAACATAGAGATGCATCTGTGAGATGTGAGGGCATGTCATAAGAAATAGGGATGTGAATGGTTAACTGGTGGGCTGGAGCAGCCCTACCTGATCCCATTTAATTGGTTAACTGGTTAAACATAACATTTAAAGGGTTAACTGATTAATAGGTATTTCATGTCTCTAGTAAGAAGCGTGCTCAAAGATACAGATTTCAGTTTCAAGCCAAGCCACTAAGTTATAGTTAGGAGAAAGATAGACCTCTTCAGTTGTTTCAATATCTTGACCACCCTTAAAGTTTTAATTGAGGAGACAGACACACAACCTGATTCTGCAGTGGGTGCCATACAAGTATGCAGTTCTTCCCACTCAAATCTTGCTGCAGGATCAGGGTCTTAGAATTGATAAGGTAGATGTTTGGAGGCAAGATTAATTGTAAAGTGTTTGGTGATCATGTTAGAGAAGTGCAACACACAAGATTTATGTATTTATTTGGTACAGAGTTCAGGGTTGTTAAAGAAAATCTTGCAGGGATGCGTCTTTTGTTCAATCTTATTTAACAGATTGTTGTCCTTAGATTTAAAACATGTGCATTTCCTTCCCCCATCCTTATTGAAAGTTGAAAAGCTCACATTTTAAAGGTTATCTTCGTAATTGTTAGCACTGGAAACAGCTGAAATTGTGTGTGTGTGTGTGTGTGTGTGTGTGGTGCACAGAAAAGGTTTGCCTGCATTAGAATGGTTTGACTGCCAATTTAACTTGAGTTAGTTAACAAGCTTGTACATACTCATGTAGATGATGCGCCACAATCCTTTGTTCCAATACGCACAGGAACAAAGGTTTGTGGAGCATCCAGACTAGCATGTGTGAATGTGTTAGCCAGCTCCCTGGAGATTAAAAACTCACATGTGACAAACTCTTGTCTTGTCTTGATCAGTGTACAGTAGTTTGTTTTCCTGTGTTACACAGGAGGTCAAAATCTGTAGAACTATGAAATGTTGCTTTCCTTCGTACTCCCTTCCCCCGTGTGCACCAATAGCTAGGCACTCCTATCTCAGTAGGGCTCTAATACACAGTGTTGCCATCTTTAGATCTATAGTAACATACAACATCCCTTTTATAACATTTCTGTTTTATAAGCCTTGCACCCTTTCTGGCCTAGATCAATTTCAAAGGAAGATGGTGGAGCTAAGGCAGTGAATCTTGGCTTTTAAGTGTTTTTCTTCCTTCTTTCTTTTCACCCATGCCCAATAATATCATTGCATACCAAACCCTGCCTTATTTTATTGTGTGGTTTGATTTTCATTTTACTTTTCAGAGGCTTCTTCTATCCCTATCCTACTGGGTGTATTCAGTTGAGTAGCAGTGTCGAAGTCAGTGGGCTAAATTACTCCATGGATGTGTGTGACTATATGAATGGAAGTACTAGGTGCTTTGTGCAAAATTGGTGGAGTTGATTCCTCTAAAGAAAGCCAGCATAGCACCTGTGCATCACTTGAATCCTAGAATCCCACTTAAGTAGCTGGGAGCTGTGACTCCCAATGCCAGCAGAAACCTCAAGCTAGCTCTGTTTGAGTCTATGCTGGGAATCGCATCTTCTAGCTGCATGGTAGATATACGCTTAGGGCTTAAGTGGGGGCATAGACCTTTTACTGGACTCTGGTCAGGGGATGAAATGCACTAGCTGTCATTTGCTAGCACTCTTTACTCCAGTAGGCAAAGGCTTATGGTGGCACCAAAGGTGTGTAACTTCCATTATCTTCCAAAGCTCTTCTGGCCTGGTTTTCAGATGGGCTGTGTCGCTACAATCCAGTTGAAATCCATGGAGGATGTATACACAGCCATTTAGCATCTTGAATATCAGGCCATTCAGTTCTCTGCTTCCAAAAAGATTGTAGCTAACCGCTAGTGTATCCAAGGCAGAAGGCTGTATGAGTCATTTCTTACACTTACCCCTGTATTTTTAATCTTGTAACATTTGTTGGTGGTGGGTTTTTTTTGGAGCAAGTAATCGAACAGGGAATGAGGAGCATAAAAGGTCTTGCAACATTCCAAGATAGCCTCATGACAGTGGAAGTCTTAGATTCCCCATATTGTGATTGTTCCCCTAGCAGTTGGCCGCATCATGGGAATAACAAAAAACTATTGTCCATATGGTTCATGTTAAGGAATGTGTCACCTGCAGGGTCTCTTTTCCCTTTCCTCCCCCCCCACCTCGACAGGTAACATTGTTTTGCTGTGGGGAACATAAGAACAAGCTCCAACAGTAATACTGACAGACTTCAGAATTATGATACAGTGGAGCTCTCGCGTAATTCTTTGTTGAAGAAGTTAAAGGCCTAAAATGTTAAGGCTTATTGTTATTCTGAGTTGATAATCTCTGCCTTGCTTTAATAATTTTTCCTCATGCCTGGATAGCCCGCGAGTTGCACAATAATCACTCACACAGCTTTGTAATCAATGCCCAAAGTAATAGGATTCCGCTGGCCAACGGCAATTAATAAATTTGTGTCTTTTTTAAAACACTAGCAAGTCGGGCCTGAAATACGACTGACTGGCTTTCCTCATTTGCATATTTATTGCAGTGGAAAAATTCTTGCCGAATGATTGATGTTGAGCCTGCCTCTTGAATTCCAAACAGCACATTATTATGAAATGAAAAATGCCGGCCATACAGTTGATTAAAGTTGAAGACAGTGGAATCGGTGTTTTTTAAGATTGTGGGAGAATTAAAGGCATATTTTAATAGATGTTGACAAGAAGTGAACTAACAAAAGCAAAGCAAAGGATTTGCTTGAAAAGATTTAATCAAACGTGTTTCTTGGGGGATTAATTGCTGGGGATGACTAGTGCAAGTGGCTGGCTTGTGGATATGAATGAGAAGTATTGTTCTCAGGCCAATGTATTGAGTGTCATTTTGACCTATAGTTTAACTTCAGTCTCGGAGTCATTTAAAAAGAACGAAAATACTCTCTTTTTATCTGAATGTTCAGATAAACACATATGTCTAATAAGATACTTTTTGTTTAATAACTGAGTTTAATAAAAACTATGGCTGTGGATTTATTTAATTTATTTATTGAATGGAAGCAGTTAGGTAGGTACTTTGCACATTCTTCAATGGCAATACAGGGCATCCCCACTATACATCCAAGATGCGTTCCAAAAAATGTCGATGTATGGCAAAATGACGTAAAGCAGGGAATTTTTTTTCCTATGGCTGACTTCCATTTACACAGTTTTGTTTGTTTATTTAGCACAGCATAAGAGCAGAGAATGGGAGGACTTATAATACATCAGTTCTTACAAGCATCAACGACGTTAGTGCGGAACGATGTATACCGGGGCGACTTATAGCGGGGATGCCCTGTATAGTACATTTCTAAGTTTTTCTCTCCTGATTTCAGAAGTTCAACTTCTGTTAAAGATATGAGAGTTGAAATACATGGGTTGACCATGTTTGTGAGTCTGTGCATGCCTTATGCACTCTGGGGGGGTATATGGAAAACATTAAAAAGGGTTGTGCTTGCAGTTCCAGATTAACAACTTTTTTCCTCAGTTAAAGTTGGGTATCATGGGGCTAGATATGGACTAGTCATAGAAAATTTAAGTCCATTTCCTTTATATTTGGTATTCTGTGCACAATAGTAGATTTGCTTAATAATTTCCATAATCAGGTGCATACACTGTATCCATATACATTACATAAAAAACAACTGTTTACGCATGTGCACCCATACTGTACGTGGACATATTGTATGAATTACAGTTGTGGGCTCTAGTCTGTTAGGGTAGGTGCAGTGACACAGTCCTTGCCTCAAAGAGCTTACAGTCTAAATCAGATGGTCAATAATTTTTTAATGGGGGGCGAGTCCAAGATTTTGGAGAGTGGTCAAGGGCCGCACTCTTCTGTGATATTGATGGAGGAAGTGCGGGGTAGGAGGTTGGGGTGCAGGAGCGGGTCTGGGAAGGAGTTTGGATGAAGGAGGGAGTTGTGAGCTGGTGCAGGGTCTGGGAGGAGGCATGAGTACAGGAGAGGTTTTGGCCCTGGAGGAGGGAATATAGGAGGGAGTGCAGGGTTTGGGAGGGGGTTGTAACCTGGTGCAGGAGGGGGTGCAGGGATTTGGATTGTGACCTAAGGCAGGAGGGGGCTGAGACCTCGGACAGGGGGTTGGAGTGCAGGAGTCTGGGAGGAGTGTGTGTGCAGGAACGGGGGTACAGAGGGTTTGATTTGTGACCTGGGGTCGGGGTGTAGGAGAGGTGGAGAGGGTTTCGGTGCAGGAAGAGGTGGAGTGTGGGAGGGGGAGGGGAGCCAGGTAGAGGTTCTGAGTGGGAGGTACTTACCTTAGGCAGCTCTCAGCCAGTAGCCCAGAGGGACCCTGCCTGCCAAGTGGCTAGCTGCAGGGGGCCATGTCTATGCATCCCTTGCGGGGGAGAAGCTTCCATGCCCTGCCTGAACCACAAACACTGCCCAGGCAGCTCCCATTTTCAGGTTTCTGGCCAATGGGAGCTGCGAGAATGTGCTGGGAGCAGGGGCTGCATGCGAAGCCTCCCCCGGGGGCACATAGAGACGCACGTGGTCCCTGCAGCCGACTACTTTGAGTGGTGTGTGGGGCCATGGCAGGCAGGGAGTCTCCCCGGATTCCCTCTGGACCGTGGGATGGTGACAGGCCACATCTGGCTTGCGGGCCATATGTTACCTGCTCTTGGCCTAAATGGACAGAGAAAGGGTGGAGGGGAAATGTACGGAGAGATGAAATGACTTGTCTAAGGTCACAGTAGATGAATGGATGAGCCCAAGTCTCTGGATCCTGTCGGGAGTTTTATCGACTGGACCATGCTGCCTTTTGAGGACTGTTGCGATTTTTTCATGCATATAAAAATAAGTTTTTCCACCAGGGTGTGACTGAGTGATTGCATCTCTCTAACCTTTGCCCTTCTGCACCCCAGTCTCTCATTTCACCCCATTCAGTGTATCATGTACAATATAGGCACCAATCAGGCCTGAAAAGAACTCTTCGTGGACAGACAGATCCCTGTGTATCAGTGGGGCTCCATATGGGTGAAAAGGACTTTGCAGAGTAGAGCCTTGTACTGAGGTTTGTTGGACTAGGATCATGCCATTCACTCGGGCTCTTCAGAGTAGTATATGGTATAAAATCCAAAACTGTGTGTGTTAAATTTCAACTACAGTAATTGCTACTGTTCACACTGTACCATGCCCCTGCTTATTTCAATATAGTAATGGGCTATATAACCATTGATGTAGAAAATAATCCTCTATTTTTATCTTTTGTTCTCCTCTTTGATTGCTGTCCCTCCCCGCAACCCACCACCCTACCTGTTCCTAGTCTCTGTGGTGGTATCTCATCTTCACAGACTGGAGATTCATGTATTTGTCTCTTCTACATGGTGTTTATCACCATGGTAACTGGGTGCTCATGGACACTAATGAATTTACTCTTGTGAGATAGGGGACTACCATTATCTCCATGTCACAGATGGAGAAAGTGAGGCACAGGGAAGTCAGTGGTGTGGCTTGGAACAGGGCCCAGATTTCCTGTCCTTCACTCGGTGCCTTACCCACAATACTGCGATTAGAGAGAATTTTTCCTCTTCCCGTCTAGAGTCGGTTCCACTCCTGGGCTTCGTTGGGTGGGGAGAGTCATGTGTGCTGTGCCCTATGACCCAGCAGATTTCTAGGGATGTTAGAGGTTAACCGGTTAACCGATACTGATGCTTAAACTCTGCCCCACTCCCAGGGAGGTGGCTTCGCTGCGGCAGCAAAGCCTCCTTCCCAGGAACGGACCCAGCAGGCACTGGTGGCCCTGCTCCCAGGGAGCCTTTGCTGCGGGCTCTGCAGTATGAAGCTTGTTTAAGATGTATACTGCAGTGAGTGTAGCCACTAAGAATTTTTAGCGGTTACACTGTGACCTTATTAAATGACTTGCAACATCCCTAGCCTCCAGGCAGAATTGAGGGCATCTGTTCATTGAATAGTTGAGTAATGTCATGAATTCTTATTGGTTAGTCGATTATTCTATACTCCCCGGGGGCAGGGCCAGCAGCAACCAGGTGCCAGGCAGGAGCTAGTGTGTGAGGGGAGCCAATTTAAAAACCAGCTCCTCTTGCAGACCAGCTGCTTGTTGCCCTGTGCTGCTGCCTCTGATAAAGAGGCAGCAGTGATGGGTGGCAGCAGCCCCTGTCTGCAAGGGGGGTGGTGTCTAAGCTCCTGGACCCAGCGCGAACCTGAAGTGAGCCTGGCTGCCTGCCTGCCTCCTAATACACTTTAAATGCAGAGCCACAGCAGGGGTAGGTCCCGTACCTGGCATGAGCCAGGACTGAGCTGGGCTGTTGGCCAGCCTGCTAAAAAATGTACTGGTTGGGATGCGGGGGGGGGGGGAAATGCACGTAGTCTATAGCATTAACCTATAAGCTTTTGCTAATCAGTTAATCGACTACCCTATTACATTCCCTTATCTGGATCTTTAGGCACCTAAATACCTTTGAAAATTTGGCTCATAAGCATTTACTAACTTTAAACACATTCTTAGTCCCATTGACTTCAACAGCATTGCAGAGACCTCCCCCCTCACCCTTGCTGCTACACTGCTGAGTGTAAGGGGAGGTCCTGTTTAGTGCTGGGAAAAGGTGACCAAGTAATTTTCTAGGTAGAGATCTTTCTTGTGGCAGTGATACAGTACTCTGCTTACAGTGACAGAAAGTGTGAAAAAATGCCCATCCTCCATGCAACACCACATTAGTGATACAGGTTGAACCTCTCTAGTCTGGCACACTCTGGTCCAGCAACATCTGTGGTCCAGCATGATTTTACTTAACCAGATGTCCACTTGTCATCGATGTGGTCATGTTTCCCGTGGTCCCATCAAGTTTGTTTACAGCCACCAGTCCTGGCTCTGTGTTTTGTGCTGTTGTTTAGCTCTCATTTATCCCCTAAATGTCTTCTACAAGTCCAGGAAGCAGTGGAAGTGTTGATAATGCTGCTAGTGAATATTGATCTCCCGTGGTCCGGCAAATTCTCTGGTTCGGCACCAGTCAGGTCCTGAGGGTGCCAGACTAGAGAGGTTTAATCTGTACTTGGATATCAGTGTCCACTATAGCTGAACATCTGGCTGCATTCTGACTTTAAATGAGGCTGGCTAAAGGATGGCTGCTTGGCCTGGTTATCCTTTATTCAGGAACTGGCACCACTGATTCAAACAAGGGGTAGGACCAACAACAAAGGTAGTGTGTGTGTGTGTGTGTGTGTGTGTGTGTGTGTGTGTGTGTGGTTTGAGAGCGGTAGGACAGATTTCATCTCTGGTGGGTCTCCTGACACTTTGATACATGGCAGTGCTATCCCTGAATGGAGCTTAAATACTCCAGGGCTCCTTTCTGACTCGGTAAAGGGATGTATAAAATGAGAACATATGAGAGAGTATTAACAGAAAGGCACACTTTGATTTACTGATATTGGCTTCCAGCTTTCTTGCTGGATTGATATGCTGTCTTCTGGATCCGCAACAACTTTTTCACTCCTGTACACAAAATGAAGGGGCTCGCACGGACTCTTAAAAGTGATTCTTATGAGCTGGCCGCTTGCTAAGGACAGTCTCAGGTTTCCCATTTAGACTGGATGGTAGGTTCAAAACATGTTTCACTTGTTCGCATGGCAGCAGTAAACGTTTCCTCTCACCTCGCTGCCCACTCAACAGGACCTCTCTCTATTCTTTAAATGGCACTTAGATTGGGAGTAAGTGCTACAGGGAGAATTTTAGCATTGCTGTGCACAACGCGTATGGAGCAGAAAGATACTTGCCCATGTTTTCAAAAGGGGCAGTGACCATGTTGGGGCTCTTTAAAGGCCCTGTCTTCTTGCAGATAGTGCTTAGCTTCTGCCCTGCGAAAATCAGTTTCCTTAAGTTGGGCACCCAAAATTACTTTTGAAAATTTAGATTATTAGTTTGAGGACTTTTCACAGATGTCTTGAGGTCCAGTATAAGGACATTAATTTTATAGCCCAATAGCCTAAGCAGGGGACTGGATTTGATGGCCTCTTGAAGTCCCTTCCAGGCCTACAATTCTGTGAAAAGGCACAGCACGGGCCCCAGGGAGATTACAGTGTGAGTTAAAAAAAATGCAACACAAAACACAGGGAAGAGGGGTGGGAGAGCAGAGGGTCCTGCAGCAATAGAGAGCTGCCCTGTAAAGTGCAGTCAGAATAGCTTTGTATGAAGGATTTTCAGGCTGTACTCTCATTGCAGTGTCTGTTCACTGAGCATTGGTGCCTAAGGTGGGGTGCTGCTAGAGAAGGCAATGCGGAGCCAGCCAACGCGTAGACAGTTGTAGTCATCTGCAGTGTTCCCTCTAACTTTTTCCATCTGTGCGCAGAATAAATTTTGTTTTGTGTACCAAGGCATGTGAAGATGTACATCACCAAAACAAACACACGCTGCTGGCTATGGGTGCTCTGCTAATCAGCTGGGTAGCACCTGAAACTTTCCTGGGTGGCTACCCAAGCGCACAGCTTACAGGGAGCCCTGGTCATCTGAACACAACAGGGCAAAACAAATCCACAGCATGGTTAATGCTGGTGTGGCAAGTCCAGGAAGTAAATTGCTTGTTAGAAATTCAGACCCATTGAGTAAATGGCAGAAGCTTTGTTATGCGTCTCACCCAGGTTTTCTCACTTGCTCAAACTGTATTGTGGCTGTCTGTCTGTCTGTCTGTCTCTCAAAAAATGTTAGCAATTGAAAACTGGCAAAGATTTGCTAGTCTGTGGAACCCACCTTGTTGTGTGGTCAGGTCCACACATGTATTATTGCTCAAATTATATGAGGGCTATTTGTGCTCTGTTCTCTGTGCCCACTGGCACGTAGTGAAGGCACTCTCATTTGTACCGAAGGGAAATGAGGGTAGGATAGAAGCGAAAGGATTTTTAAATCTGAAAACGGCTTTTGCATGCTGGTGTGCTTAAGAAAAACTCTGTGCTTGTGACGCCTCTCTGCTTTAATGGCCCATTTCAGACCAGGAACAGCCTGCTGAATGGGTTGGGGGGGCTTGTTCCCCCATTTCTTGGGTTGTGTTCATAAAACTGCTGTAATTTACATGCTGTCTTCATGCCTGAGTTAGAATGGTCCTTTCCCAAAAGCAAATAGGACAAAGAGTGGGGGTGAGAGGGTGGTTGTTTGGAAATCTGGATGAAAACAGCCCTTTTTGGAATTAAATGCTGAAACGGGTAAAGCAGTGCAATATTAAGGGAATATTAGCTTGTGTCGTTGAGTTTATAGCACACTTGCGCAGCCGTTGGTAATACCACGAACCCCATCGGATAACACCATGAAATACATAAGGACTGAAAGGATGGAAATTATCCAGCTGTAAGAGGCTCATGATGAAGCCCGTGTCTGGAATAATTAGCCCTCCCACCTGGGTAGACACATAGTCATTGTCTGACCTGCCCTCCCTACCCCCTTCTCTCCAGATAAAATTGCTTCCCATCCTCGCTTCTATTGGGGTCCATATCTCGTATCCGGAGGGAGCTTGAGCCTGTCTTTATGTCTTGCCTGCGTGCAATAGCCCTGACACAACTCAGAAGAGTTTGAGTGCTACTCCAGCTGTAATAGACAGGATCAAAGCTGCCTGGGGTGCATTAGCTTTGCCTCTGGAGGGTAGACAGCAGGTAGAAAATAAGCAGGTTCAGGAGCTCTGGGGATATTTAGCTGGGTTGCAGGCGGTAGAAAAGATTTTGCTGCTTTAAGCTGCGCACTTCGGGTTGGGAGCACTTGCCTCTTGCAAATGATGCCCTTGCTTCAAACACATACCACAGATGCATTTTAAGGGCTTTTGTCTGTTTCTCTCAGAACTGTTTTGATGCTAACACACGGCTGTTTCACAAGTGTGGCAACCTAATCTGTTAATAGGTTTATATAGAACAGCTGTCAAAATGTATCTGTAATGAGCCACATAGGGGAGGAAGATGAGCGTAATGCTGATCTGCCGCAAAAGTCTTCCTGGTGCCTTTTCAATGACATTACTGCCACGGAGGTCAGGCCATCGTTCATCAGAGTTCTGTGACGACAATAATATTGGCATTGGGAACATGCAAAAGATTTTGACCCCAACATGTCAGAGCTGATTTCCTTTTTCGTTGCCTTCATGTGGCTGATGAAGATTTGCTGCTCTTTTTATCCATGGTTTTCTATTTCCTTTTAAAAAAATGGCCAAGTGAAAATAAAATACCATCCCCCCCTCTTTCCTATTGCGCTAGCTAGTCAGTGAGGGTTTGTTTACACAGCAAAGTTATTTTGCAATAACGGCTGTTCTGAAATAACTGTGAGCGTCTACACAGTAATTCCGTTACTGCGAAATAATTTCGAAATAACGGACGGCTTATTCCGACTTCTGTAAACCTCATTCTATGAAGAATAACACCTATTCCGAAATAACTATTTCGGAATAAGGGCTGTGTAGATGCTCCACTCCTGCTATTTCTAAATAGCCCCTCACCAGGGCCATTCTAAGTTATTCCTCCTGGGGCTCTAAATCGTGATAGCACGTCTGCATTAGGGAAGCCTGCCTCTGATTAATTTTGAGGCTTCCTTGCAGTGTAGACGTGCTATTTCAGAATAACTGTTCCAGAATAGCTTATTCCAAAATAACTATGCTGTGTAGACGTAGCCTAAGGGAAGGATTTGGGACCAGATCCTCAGCTGCTGTCAATTGAAACGGCTCCCCTGATGTTATATCGGCTGAGGACCTAGTCCTTTGTGATTTGTTAGGAAGAATGGTCTGTAGTAAAAGACCTGATGCTCAGATAGTCAGTAGCTGCTTACTGTACTTGAATTTGTCAGGGACCTCAAGCTGTAAAGACTTACCATAGCGTCAGACATCATAGAGTGGTTGGAGTGACAATAGGGTGCGTGTTTTGCAAGAGGTGCCAGGTATGTGAGCATGGCTAGCTTCCCAAACTAAATCTGTGTTCTTACCATTGTCTTGTTAGGTCAGAAGGCCAAAATGTCATGTGCTTTTAACATTTACAAACATACACGTCAAATTGGGCTACATCTACAAACACTGCCCAAGCTGTCCACTTCCTCATGTAAGTAACAGTCGCATCTGATTTTCTGCTCAGGTACCAAATACAAGCCTATCATCAAGAATCATCTGGCTGGAGCCACAATAGGGAAAACAACTTGCTGAAGTGTGGGTTCTGGTGGCATTATGTGGTCCAGGGGTCGGCAGTGCACGGCACGCATGCCACAAGTGGCACGCAAGCCGATTTTTAGTGGCATGTGCAGCCGTAGCCAGCTTGGGGGCACCTCCGATTGCCCAGTTCCAGTGCAGTGCGCGCCGCCAGTGGCAAATCCCTACCATCCCCTGCCCCACCACCGTGCACCACATGGGCCCTTCTGTCCCCCTGTGGGACTGCCTTCGGCGTGCGGGGCCCTGGCCGCACCAGAGCCTCCTCCATCTCCAGATGTCCACTTGCAGAGTGCAGCAGGGGCACTGCGGGGCTCAGCGTGCTTGGGTTTGGCAGGTGCATTCCGTGTGCTGCCGCTCTCTCCCCACTCCGCCCAACCCCGCTGGGGGAAATGCAGCACATGGAACCTCTCCCCACACCTGTGCCTCCTGGCAGGAAGCTGGAGCTGGTGCTGCAGCCTTGGGGCTGTGTGGGCTTCCTGCTGTGGCGGGGGAGGGGCTGAGCTCCCTCCCCACCCCACTGGGGGAATGGCAGGACAGTGGCATGCTGTCCAGAAGCTTTCCCTGCTGTATGGGGGTGCAAAGCCAGGTAAGCATCCCCCTCAATCCCAGACCCCTGCATCTCAATCCCCCTCATTCACTCTCCTCCCACTGCCAAGACTCTGCAGTCCCAGCTTGTACCAATGCCCTCCCTCCTGGCCAGATGCCCTACTCCCAGTCTGCTTCTGCCCCCTACCTCCCACTCAGACCTCGCAACCTCTCCCTCTCCTGCATCCCACCTTCCTCCCACGTCCTTCACCCCCATGCCTATTCCCCCCCCCCCCACTGGCAGCTCTGTCCTGCCCACTGAGCCCCTTGTTTTTGTCCCCCTTCGGAGCCTAAGGGGGTGCACAAAATCCACTAACTCCAGAACCCCAGAAAAGTCAATCTGGCCTATAGGAAGCCAGAACCTTAGTCTTCTGTGTCCCTTCCCTTGCCCCATGGGCCTGGCGTGCCGGAGAAGTGAGGTGTCTCAGTTGGGGGTACATCAGTGAGGGTTGGGGGTTTTTGGAGAAGTTTTTTTTGCTTCCCAGTTGTGTGGTCCCCAACTGATTTTTCTGTGTGTCAGTGGCCCCTGACCCCAAAAAAGTTCCCCATCCCTGCCATAAATAAAGAAAACATTGAAACCTTTTGTGTTGGACATAAATTAATATTTTACTTTATTTAAAATGAAGTTTGATAAACGAACATGTGAAAATTAAAACGCTTAGTCTGTTTAATAATTTAAATTAAACCATTCTCCCTAGCTATAGCAGTAGCAGAATGGCTCGGGTGTAATTAATGGTGAGATTCCATTAGCAACTGGTGGTCCAGGAAAGGTTTGCATTGAGGCCAGTGGTCCACGGGGTGCACAATGAAGAGAGCCCGTCCCTGCCTCCCAGGAGTGCAGCATGGGCCAGTGTAGGAGGGTCAAACCTTGGCACGCCACTTCAGGACGGTTGCCGACTCCGCTGTAGCCACTTGAGTGGTTTCTGGAACAACAGAGCTTTGCATGGCTATGTTGGCAGGAACTGGAAATCCGAAGCACTGGGGTTCTCTCCCATCAGCACTCTATTGGAATCCAGTCTGTTGTGTTCTCTCCGTATTGACCATAATCTGTGGAATGGTTCCCCAGTATGGGCCCAATTAGACACCAGGATCTCTGGCTGCATGTTGGCAATATCAGCAGTGTGTGGTCTCTGAAATAAGTGATGCTTCAGCCTATATATAGAGCATGCAAGCCAGGCCGGGAAAGAGGCTCCTACTAACCTGGTAATGGAGAATTTTCTTGGGAAGCCTATTGGTGTTAATTTCTTACATTTTTAGGCGGAGCTGTGGTACCACTGTTGGACAAACCCATCACCTGGCTTGTGTCTGAGCTGGAATGCTTGTCCCTGTAGATTGTAAAGGTCTTTCGACAGGGAGTGTGTTCACAGCTATGTGAAGGAATTGGCAACTGGCCAGCTCTTGGGCTGATTGCTACCGAATGGGCTGCCTTCAGCATTTAGGCCTGCAGGTAGTCTGGAAAACAGCTGTCTGAGGATAACCCTTAAACTCCTGCCTTGATTCTCTTTGTTTAACTACACTCTGTCTTTTTCAGTGAATGTAGTTTGTGAAGAGTGCCCAGTTGGCAGGCCTGAGACTGACATGCTCTGTTTATAAACCTATAGGCCTGCAGTTCTGATTATCTGATCAAAATCCTCTCATTATTTGCTAGATCTTTATTTGTATTCCCCAGCAATCAGACCTTGCTACATTTAATTTTACTTACACGCCAACTTTTTCTACCTCCCGCATAGTAAACACAGCAGTGTAGAAGAACCTGTAGCCATCACAGCTCCTCAGGCATTCGTTTTCCTTTCTTCCTCTCACCTCCTGCTCCCTACACCCCACACACATTCAAAAAAAGAAAAAGAAAAAGGGGGAAGGGGAGGAAAAAAAAGAAAATCCACCAAAATCTGTAAGTGTAGATAGAATGCATAAATATATTTATTCCCTCTCTGGAATTGCTTCATATTCTGACACCAAACTTTTTGCAGCAGGCATTGGCTAACACGGGAGGGCAATGAATTAGTCAGCAAAAGGGGAAGTTGTCATATTTTTGTGCCATCAGATCCTTAAGCCCATAGTAACTTACTACTTCAGTATGCTAATCTTTTAGTATTCCAAGCCCAAACTTGTGCGTGTCAGTTAAATAGATTGATCAATGCATTCCCAGTGTGTAACTGTTTAGAAAAACTCCCCTTTCCTCCCTTTGTTTATAGGAATTTCCTTTCTCTGCAGAGGCTTTGGCATTAACTAAAGAATGATCTATAAATGTTAAATAGCATTTTTAATGGGGTTGAGGCTTCACAATACCTGCGCTAGCTGTGGGGGGAATGTAGGTTTAGTATGTGAAGCCAGAAGCTGTCACTCTAAGGCTTCACCAGAAGCTGGGATCAACCTGAAATTGTTACTGGTGTTTCTTCTTCTGCAGGTTATAAAGCCTTGAAGGCATTGCTGAGAGCGTTAGTGGACCTCCAGGATGAACTGCTGTATCAATATCCAGGCACAAGGTATCTGGTAGATGGAAAGCAGTCAAAAGTGGAGAGGTAAATACAGCAGCCTTTCTAAAATCCATCTGCTAGCTAACTTTTTAAACAGGGAAACATAAAAGCGTTGGCATTCCCCATCTCAGCGCTGCTTCCCCAGTTGCTGCTGTTTGGGTAATGGACATTGCGGACAAATGGCATTTGAACGTGTCCTGTGTTCTCTGGAAGCTTGTGCTTTTAATTTCTTTTGGTGGCAGAAGGGGGGGGGGGGTTTAGCTACTTGACATCTGAATAATTAGCAAAAGATGGCAAGAGAAGTGGCTGTTAAAGAGAGTTTCCAAATTGTTGCCTCAGTGTGATTTAAAAAAAAAAAATTTTTTTTAAATGTCTAGTGATGAGGAGATCCCCAGTGGTAGTGATGAAGAGATGGAAGGTGAGGTTCGGACGCAGAAAGGCCCTCCTAAACGGAAACTAGAGATGGAAGACTACCCCGAGTTCATGGCTAAGAGATTTGCTGATTTCAGAATGTATCGTAACAACACCTTGCAGAAGTGGCATGACAAGACAAAACTAGCTTCTGGCAAATTGGGGAAGGCAAGTGTGTATATACGAGAGAAATTTACCAGAGGCCATTCATAGATGTAAACATTCCTTGTTCAATCTAGCGCTACAATAGTAAGATTTAAAACACCACCGCCCCCCCTCTTCCCCCCCCCCACCCGTGACCAACAAAAATCCCCCCAATTTTTGGAAGCCTCATGCTCCTAAGGCATAAGCCAGACTGTAACTTGGCAGGATCAGGAGGAAATTTTCCCTGTGGGCAGATTACATCAGAACTGCCTCCTACAGTATTTCTCCCACCCTCCTCTGAAGTAGCTCTTATCCATCGCTTTGAATTGGAGACGGGATACGGCACTAGATGTCTGACTAGTGTGGTTCGGTATGACAGTTCCTACTTTTCTAATTGACTAGCTGTTTGTGTATTTCCCTATGTACTTCATGATTTATTGTAACTGTGCAGATATGAACACAGTTCGTTTTGTCCAAAGAGATGCCCAACATGCAGGGGTTAATATGAAACATTGAGATGTTTGTCTGAGCTAGGATAGTGAAGCCTGTCTATTAAGCCAGGCTTTCAGCTTGCCTCAGGTCAATGTCTTTTTGTTGGCTTATTTTTGTTGGATTTTATTTTTATATATATAAAATAACAAGAAAAATCCAAACTAAAACTGCTCCTGTAGGAACATTGTCTGCTTATCCACTGACACGGAAAGATAAAGGAACATTGCTGCCTTGAGCAGCAGCTTTCTGCATTATCTGACACTAGTTAATGTTGTTGCAGGGTTTCAGTGCCTTTGAGCGTTCAATCTTGACTCAGATTGATCATATTATGATGGACAAAGAGAGATTACTACGACGGACACAGACTAAGCGATCAGTGTATAGGGTGCTTGGAAAACCAGAGAAGGAATCTCAGCCGGTCCCTGAATCTTTGCCCGGATGTTCGGTAAGTGTTTTGTTTAGGAAACTCTCTTCCAATGGAAGTGATGGCATTCTCTGCAAATGAATTAGATGAATCCTTTAGCAGGTAAAGTTCTTGGTGGGAGAGTTATGTAGGAGGTGATGGAGTGCCTGTTTGTGTAATTTAATGGAGTAAAAGATGAAAGGTGCTTCTTGTATTTCACATTTTGTGTTGGTGCCTATACTGATTCCTGATAGACAGTGCAAACCTTGAGATGGGACCATGCTACCACTTTGACTTGGTCCCACCATAGGTATCAGTTCTGTCACATAACTGGTATTCTGCTTCTTAAAGAAACAAGTGCAAAATTGAAAGCTTTTGACCAAGTTGTTGGACTCAATCACATTGCATTTCACCTGCAAAATAAGTGTCTATATCAGCTTAGTATTTAAGGACTAGTAAACAGTCTGTGCTTGTTTCCTAGTTGGGGACTCATAAACCAGTTCCGTGTTGACAGTCTTTTTCTGCCAATGTATTATAAGTCCTTTTAATCCTATCTTTACAATAATCAGGTGCTTAAAAACTACTTTTAATAGAAGATGTTCACATGCTACCATGCTTATAATTGTTTATACACTTTACATGGTGTCAATGAAGTCAGATGGAAAAGAATCCACTGAATACTTTCATCCAACCTGTTGTTAATCTTTAATAGCTTTATATTATATGCTGCTTCATTTTTTTTTTGTCGAGTTAAGTAAAATGGCACTTCTGTCACTTCTCTGTGGAATTCTTTCTACAGCTTAATACATCTAGAGCTTGTTCCCCAAATCTGTAAATATTGAACACAAAATGCCGAAAATAAGGATCAAGGAGGCTCACAGCCCAAATCCACCAAAAGCGCATTAGATGTGTTTTAGGACATGCTACCGTGTCTGGTCGCTGCCCAAAGCATAGGCACATGTGGACTTACAAACATTCTCTCTGCTGTTCCAGGAGGTCATCCCTCAAGCCAAGTCCAACACGCACCTGAAAGACCTGGATGAAGAGATCTTTGATGATGATGACTTTTACCACCAGGTGGGTCTCTGGAAATCTCTTGGCTCCAGCTGGCTTTTTGTATATCTGGAATTAATGTGGTATATTCTCAGCCGTAAATTCTTTGGCCCAAAGATTTGTCTTTGAGAAACACCATGATAGTTGTTTGACTGGGCATCTGTAATCTCTACCTTCAATCCTTAGTTCATGATGTCCAAAGGTTTTAACTCTGAAATTGCTATGCAAGGTTATATAGATCAGTCCTTTAGCCCTGCCTTATGGGGGCGGTCTTATGGACTTCACAAACACTACTCTGCTCACATGGGTTTGGCTTGCAGCATGAGTCCTATGTCTGTCATTCTCATTGATTATTGCAGTATAAAGAGGAAATTACAGACGTTTCTGCAGCTGAATATTTTAAAGAGAAAACAAATGCTTATGTGGGTGGGAAAGCCCCATCACAAATAAAAATTTTTGCAGTTGCTCGGTGGCACATTAGTTATCGTCATTCAAACACAAAACTTGTCTAATCTGCGTGAAGATTGAAAATGCTGTTGGGCTTCCTAAGCTCTTTCTCTGCTGAGGCAGGGAGACTACACACAGTACTGTGGAGGCTGCAGGCTGGGGTGATCATTGTGTTTGTAATTCATTTAGCAGATGATAATGTCAGCCACATAAAATGCATACTGGAAATTACAGTGCTTTGAAGTGATTTGCTAAATTAAGTCCTGGACCCGTGCCCAAAAAAATATTGCTGGTCCGAGAATCCAGAGATGGTTTAAACATCAAGACTCAACAAATGCTGTGATATTATTAGAAGGCTGGAACTCCTAACTAGAGAAGTTCACTAGATCAGCAGATAAATTCACATGACAATTGGAGTATGGTGAAAGGAGGTGGAATTATTTGATTTTTAGGGCCTTATAACTCATTCAATCAGACATGTTTTAAGGGCTAGTAGACATTTCTAATACAGGCAGTCCCCGGGTTACATGGATCCGACTTACATCGGCTCCCTACTTACAAACGGGGTGAGGCAACCCCGCACTAGCTGCTTCCCCCCAGCAGACCAGGGAGACGTGAAGCTAGCCCCCCCTCCCCCCACCCCCCCAGCAGACCAGGGAGACGCGGAGCGGCTTTTCTCAGCAGACACCTCAGCTTGAGAATAAAGGACTGAGGGAAGTGAGGTGTGGGAGAATAAAACTGAGCTCTGGAGAAATGTTTGGCTAGAGTTTCCCCTACAATATGTACCAGTTCCGACTTACATACAAATTCAACTTAAGAACAAACCTACAGTCCCTATCTTGTACGTAACCCGGGGACTGCCTGTACATATTCTGGGCTCCCAAATAGAAAGAAAACATTTGTGAAGTAGGTAATTGCTAAAACCATTTCAAATATTGGAAGAGCACTGAGAAATTTTAAGGAGGTGATTTTTTTTTTTCATGAGTCCTCAGCATTGTTCTGACTCTGCTACTGTTGCAGACAATGGGAGTTTTATTATTGACTTCTGTGGGACCAGAGTCAGGACAAGGCTAAACACTTGTGAACATCTCATCTGGTAAACCACTTCCTTCAGATCATGCAGGAACTCTGGGTGGAGCAGGGAATGAAATGTGTATCTCTTGATTTCCAGGACTGTTTGTTACAGTCAGAGAATCCTTCCTAGCCCTGGGGTGAGTTGAACAGCATTTCCATGGCAAAGAGGGACTCAGCAATTCTTGCATTGGCGATTGGATTCTTTCACACACTCTTTAAAATGAAAAAGAGAGCTGTTGAGCTGCAGTGATTGGAGGGCCATATCTATGATGTTAGCGCTGAATATTTGTGCGAGAGAATTCTGAGATGCAATCAATCTGTTTCCATCATCAGGAGTCCAAGTTTGCAACAAGAGCGTATCGCAGATTAAATAAGCATAATAAAGTACTAAAATGAATAGGGAAAAATAACCTCCACTGGCAAACCTTAGGCCTATATAGTGTGTGTGCGAGCATATGTGTGTTGGGAGGGTTCTTGGCCCTGAAATGTTAAGTTTTTAAAGAAAAATAGCAGTAGTTGAATGGCCCTTCCTCCTTCCTAATAATTTGAAGTTCGATAAATTCTGATTTTAGAGTTATGACTAGTCACATTTTAGCTTTTCCCCTCACTGGTTAATTGGGGTGCCGGGGTTAATCTAAATTAAAACTTAAACTAATAGAGGTCATTGAGGGAAGAGGAACACCTGAGTAAAACAAATGGGGCTGCCAGGCACAACTGTATCTTGGCCATTTCCCAAGAGAGAAGCGGCAGCAAATTGGAGTTGTTTCAGCGTTCTGTAGAGGTGAATGATGGGTGACACTCGTTTAATGTACGGCATCTCCGGAAACATTCCAGATTGCAGTACTTGCTGTACCAACTGCTGCCGCCCGCACACAGCGAATAGGAACGGGACCAATCGACAACATCTGGCAGCACAGCAAGGAATGGGTGCAGCTCTCGAAACCCCATAGACTCTAAATATGGTGCTTAGGACTGTGGAGGCTTTAATCACTTACCACTCTTTGGCAGCCGGCTCCGACAGCTTATCCTAGCCTCGTACATCACGCACAGACATCTGCTGAGCCGTGAGGCAGCAACACATTCATTTTCCTTTCTTGCTTTTTTTTTTTTCCTTTTTCCTTTCTCCCCTTCTCCCTCCCTCCCTTTCACTCTTCTCCTCCCGTCCCCAATATGCTTATTGGGAGAGATGATCTGTAAAGATTACCGCTTCATTGTGTGCAAGTAATTGTGGGGATGCCAGCCCCTTGACAGACACAGCGTAGCACCTGTTCCGCTGACCTGGTTAATTTCTTCTGTTGAGTGGGATTTGGCAGAGATTGGAGCTGAAGCCAATTCAGTGATAAGGCTAAAGAAAATGGCTGTATGTTTTCTGTCACCTCCCAATTAAATTGGTTTCATAAAGTGCTTTCCTTTATTTGTCAGGGTAGTGAGCTGCAGCTGAGTGTTGCATTCAGAAGGGGTAGAATGCATTACAATAGACTCATGACAATAAAATGAATGTGGTTTTTTTCCGGTGGGTCATACCTAAGCATGTGTGTAAATATAGAAAAGGACTTGATGTTTCAGAAGTAATGAGCACCCATGGTTCTAATTGATTCTTGTGGTAGCTCAGCACCTCTGAAAATCTGACCTTGTGCCTTTCAGGCCTTGTCTATACTTATGTGGAGATTGACACTCCAGAAATCAATCTTTTGGGGTTCAATTTAGCAGGTCTAGTAAGGACCTATTAAATCGAACACTGATGGCGTCTCTTTTGATCCCAATACTCCACAGGGTCATGAGGTGTGAGGAAATTTAACAGGAGAGTTTTTTCCATCGACTCCCACAATGGTGCTGCCAGAGGAATTTGATTTAAGGCATGTCGACTCCAGCTACGCTATTCTTGTAGCTGGAGTTGTGTATCCTAAATCGAATTTCTCACATAGTGTAGATCTGGCCTTAGTGGTGGTGGTTTTCAATTATTTAAATTACAAACTAAGCTTTTAGGACTCTCTTTTTTAAAAAAATACTATTTTTTTATAATATTGCATTTTAGTTATCTATTATGATTATGAAGTAGAGATGTTAAATTTCGAGTAATTGACTAATCAAATAGTCAATGCAATTTGCATTGACTATTCAATTAGTCAATAGGGTGCCTCCGCCTTTAAAGGTGAAAGCGCTGTGGGAGGCACAGGGCCGGCAGGGCAGTCTGCCGCTGGCCCCATGCTCCCCATGGAGTTTCAAAGTGGCAATGTCGCATGGAGCCCAGGATCAGCTGGGGACCCCCTGGTTGACCCCGGGCTTCCTGCGGCACTGCTGCTTTGAAATGTTGTGGGGAACCCAGCGTCAGGCGCTATGCGGTGTTTCAAAGCTGCAGCGTTGCACAGAGCCCGGGGTCAGTGGGGGAGTTTGAAATGCCACATGAAACCTGGGGACACCCGAGCTGGCCCTGGGCTGCATGCGGTGCTTGCCGCTTTGAAGTACCCCCTTCTCTTTCGCCCCTCTTGCTGCCTTTTTCTGATAGAGGCGGGGGGAGGGGGAAGCGACTAGTCGACTAGTATTTGCTTATTGAATAGCTGTTTACATCCCAGTTATGAAGGGTCAAATATAAGTTCAAGTACAAGTTATTTCCCCTCTATTCAGTCACAGGAAGGATGTTAGGCATGTAAGTCAGTGACTTAACAGGGTTGAGACAGTATAAATATATATGCAGTATTGTTATAGGTTGCAGTCCTAGACTCTGATTTCACTTCTCCTATGGCAAAGCAGTATCTTCTATAAGCCTTCAGTGGCATTCAGTGAAATTCATCTTGCAGGACATGTGGAATTTTATAATTGAAGAATCCGCAATTTGTGTTTCATCACTTCATCCCACTTGCTTCATGTTTACTCCAATAACTCAGTTTTTTCAGGCAGCCAAGCCTTTCACTTTCTTAAATTATTTTTTATTGTGGTGACCCACACTTGAGTTTCAGCGTACAGTTGCAAGAGACGCGGGACAGAACTTCTTTATTTAAGCTGTGGTAGATGAGAATAATTCAGCAGCTTTAAAAAAGATCTTGATTACTTAGAGCAGGGGATAAGTTTTAAAGCACCCCCCCACACACACTTTTTTTTTGTTTGTTTTTTAAAAAGACATGTTTATGTAGAATCCTTCACATATGCAACTTTAAGACTTAAAAATCCTGCCTGCTACCACAGTACCACTGGTCCAACATGCTACAATAGAGATTTTATTGTTAGGATGAAATACTTCCCTAGAAGAGGAGAGAGCTGAAATTGCTTTATCTCTAACAGGAATTAGATTAATGTTCATATGCTAAGTGTTTTACTGGCAGGAACTCTGCCCAGAACAAATGTACATCACGGATTGCAGCAGGTATGCCTAGGAAAAATTAAGAATATACATAGTTTTATTCCCACCCTCCCTTTACCTTCAGTTAAACAGTTTGGCACTGCCTCATATAATGGCCTGGAGCCATATTATTTTGTGTTGTGATCATCTGGTAAGCTAGTTATAGTCAGTCCTTGGATGGGAGACCTCCAAGGAAAACCTAAGGTCTCTAGCCAGTGCTGGCGGTTTTTCATCAGACGAGACTAGTAGTTAGTACTCTTTCAGGGGCACTTGACCTAACCTGGAAAACATCTGCTGGGTTCCACCCTGAGGACAGATGCATTTCATCGTTTGGCACATGAGCCAGCTGCTGAAAGGTATTTAGGTATCTAACCCCGAGTTAAGTGCCCAAATATTATTGAGGATTTGGGCCATGGATCTTTATATACCTTAGCTACTCGTAGTTAGATTGTAAAGTGCTTTGAGCTCATCAAAGATTTATTTTATTTTCTCCTCAGAAAGGTTTGCATCTGTACATGTTAACTACCTTCCTAGTGTTGTTATTAGTGGACTTGTCTACATCATCATGTGTAACAGATGTTCAGTATGTATATCTTAACAATGCACATAAAAATAAGTTAAGTGTTTATCTCACTAAACCTCCTGTTCATATCTCGGTTTTTTTGCAAAAGAACTATTTAATTTGAGTTTGTGACAAATCAGCTTCCAGATCTCAAACACTCATTAGGGTGCTTCTGGCTCAGTTTACTTTCCTTCAGGGTTGTAGAGTCATTTAAATCTTAACAGTCTGGCTTTTTTTTAATTTGAGGGCATAAATTTATCCTCCTGTTCCAACTAAGGGTATGTTTAAAACTGTTACTGGTCACATGCTGTGCTTTTTTTCGTGTGTCTCAGGTATTTGATAATGCCATAAACAAGTAATTACTAATCCAGTGAACTATTAAAAGTCAATAATGGTGAAGAATAGAGAGAAGGCTAGTTTTCTGACAAGCTGGTTTACCTTAATTAAACCACTGAGTGATTAATATGGACAGCTGATCTTGTGGTTTTAATTAGATGCATTTAGAGTTTTGTGTGAATAAGAGATGTCTCGAACCATCCCATAGGTTAATGGCAATACAATACTCTTATCATAGGCATGTATCTTTCAAATGGCTCAGTAGATGGCTAATAACACGTTTTAAAGCTTGATTTGAAACTTCTCCTAATGGGGTGTTAGAAAACGGAAACTCAGTGTCATTAGCCTTTTTCCATATAAAACTGAATTTCTACGGAGTACTAGAAGATTTACCCGGCGTTGCTCGGGTCCTTAATTCAATTAATTTTTTTTTTTTAATAAAATGAAAATGTCCATGCTTCATTTAAATCACTGTTCTGGGATGGTGCTGGGGATGAGGGGTTCAGTAGGCAGGTTGCCCCAGGGAGAGAGGAATACCCCAGCCCATTCTCACTGCAGCAGCTTGGGGCCAGGTGAGAAGTGCTTCTCCATGGCCACTGCAGCTCCAGTGGGTACCAACTGCAAGAGGAGTAAATGTCCCGTGGCTGGGGCAGGCCCAGGTTCACCTGCCTCCTGCACGCCCCAGCCAGAGCGCGCCAAAGCAAACGGTGCACTTCTCCCTCGCTCCCTGACGAAGGGGAACAAGCAGCAGTGTTCCTGTAGAATTGAGGGGTGGGGGAAAGAAGAGGAGGCTCTGGGCTGGGGCAGTCCCACATACGGGTGGGACGCTTCCCCTGCCAGCCCCTTTCATTTTCCTGGTGATTCTGTCTGGTTCTATGAGAAGCAATCCCATTCCAGGCACATCCCATTATCCTGGAACAATCATACCCTGACCTTGCTTTAAATTATGATAAGAGGGGACTGGATACTACTGAATTTGCATCACAAAATAGGTTACAAAAAACCCAGTGCAAGTAGTTCCATGGTGATTTTTTTAAAAACAATAAAAGTTGTCAGTGGGCCTAAAATTTCCCCATCGCTACTGAAAACTCAGCGTTGTGTTCATTCATGGGAGCTTGAAAGAGGAAACCACAGTCCAGTTTTCTTGTCCAAGTAGAGTGAAGTGCAAAAAGTAATAGGAACTTAAAGTAGATGTTAATCTTTCACGCATTATGCAGTTTTAAATAATTATTTAATAATTTAAATAACACCATATTAATAACATAAAGGAAAAATGAGATTTTCATCTCTACAGTGTCCAGCCAAAGAATGGAGGGAAAAAATCTAGGAAATTTTAAAATCGAACACCTACTATACATACACTATGACGGGAGCTAATTGAGCTACAACTAATCAGGAAAGAGAGCTTGGAGTTATCATGGATAAGTCTCTGAAAACGTCCACGCAGTGTGCAGCGGCTGTCTAAAAAGCAAATAGGATGCTGGGAATTATTAAAGGGATAGAAAGTAAGATGAAGAATATCTTACTGTCCCTATATAAAACTATAGTACACCCACATCTTGAATACTGCGTACCGATGTGGTCGTCTCCACCTCAAAAAAGATATTTTGGCATTAGAAAAGGTTCAGAAAAGAGCAACTAAAATGATTAGGGGTTTGGAACAGGTCCCATATGAGGAGAGGCTAAATCATAGAACCATAGAGCTGGAAGAGACCTCAGAAGGTCATCCAGTCCAGCCCCCTAAAGAGACTGGGACTTTTCAGTTTAGAAAAGAGGAGACTGAGGGGGGATATGATAGAGCAGGGGTCACCAACCAGTAGATTGGGATCTACTGGTAGATCTTGGAGCTTCTGACAAGTGATCTTGACTAGTTTGACCAAGAGGCTATCAAGTGCCGTCACTTCAACTGTCCCTCCCCCCACTGCTGCTCATCTCCTGCCCTTTGCCTTGGAGCTGCCCCTCCCAGTGGGGAGCCCCCTGCTTGTTGTGCAGGGTAGGGAAGGGCAGGGGAGGGAGAGGAAGAGTGCTGATGTCAAGGTGCCCCCTCCCACTCTGTATCCTTTCTCCACAGAGCAGAGAAGGGGCACAACAGGACCTGGGATAGAGCAAGTTTGCTGGCTGCTTTAAAAAGTGGGCCAGGGCAGGGGTGAGCCTGCCTTAGCCCCACGGAGCCACCAGCAGTGCCCAGCTGGAGCCCACATCCTGAACTCCTACCCCAGTCATGAATCTCCTACTGCACCCCAAGCTCCTGCCCTAGCCCAGAGCACTCCTGCATCTAAACACCGTCCAGAGCCTGCACCTAGAACCCCTTTCTGCATGCCAACTGCTCCACCTGAGCACCTCAGAGCCCCTCACACTCCACATCTCTTAATCCAAGACCAGAGCCCTCTGCCCCAGCCCTCTGAAAGTGAATGAGGATGGGCAAGAGAGGGAGAATAGAATGAGCAGGGGCAGGGCCTTGGAGAAGGGACGGGAAGAAGGTGGGCAAGAATATTTACATTTGAGGTAGATCTTGGATTGCACTTAAAATCAGAAAGTGATCTCACGCTTAAAAAGGTTGGAGACCACTGTGATAGAGGTCTATAAAATCATGAGTGGTGTGGAGAGGTGAATAAAGAAAAGTTACTTACTTGTTCCCATAATATAAGAACTAGAGGATACCAAATAAAATTAATTAAAGAAAGTTCTTCACACAGCGCATAGTCAACCTGTGGAACTCCTTGCCAGAGGAGGCTGTGAAGGCTAGAACTATAACAGAATTTAAAAAAGAGCTAGATAAATTCATGGAGGTTAGGTCCATAAAAGGCTATTAGCCAGGGGGTAGGAATGGTGTCCCTGGCCTCTGTTTGTCAAAGGCTGGAGAAGGATGGCAGGAGACAAATTGCTTGATCATTCTCTTCAGTACACTCCTTTGGGGCACCTGGTGCTGGCCACTGTCGGCAGACAGGATACTGGGCTAGATGGAACTTTGGTCTGACCCAATATAGCCGTTCTTATGTTCTTACGAAATTTTCAAATCAGGCGCAATAATTTATCATATGCTTATCAACTTCAAGTTCAGAGCAGGAGTAATCCCTTTTCTGGATGTTGTTACATCTTTTTTCTGATGTAATTTTAGTCGAGGTCTACACTAGACATGGCAGCTCGGCTTAAGGTACGCAACTCCAGCTACGTAGAATATGTAGCTGGAGTGGCCTTACCTTAAGCCGAGCTTGGTGGCATCTGCATAGCAGGAGGCCAACGGGAGCTAATACTCTCATTTGCTTCTCTTGTTCCTGGCAAGAGCAGGAATACCAGACGTTAGCGGGGGTGCCCTCTGAGTTCAATTTAGTGAGTCTTAACTAGACTCGCTAAATTGAACTCCAGACAAATGGATCGTGGAAGCAGTGACCTTCTGTGTAGTGTAGATGTGGCCTTAGCAGGTAACAGGAGGAGCAGTGAATGTTGTATTATTACTGCTTACCTTGGAACAGAAACTAAGCAGACTTTTCTACCTGATTTGATTAAAAACAAAAACCTTCTCAGGAGATATTGGGGCTCTGTGGGACAAGAAAAAAAGAATTTATTGAGCTGTTGGAAAGATTTCGTGTTTAAAACAAAAGTGATGCACACAGAGTACAACTTTTAAATGATTAAAATTGCTTGATCTCCACTAACATACATGATCAGCTGGTTAATTTTAAAAGATAGAGTGTCCTTCTGGAGAAATCTAACTGTCCCTGCTACTAGATTTGGCTTTGCTTTGGTTAGGGAATGACAAAGTTTTTAATTAAAGATGGGTCTGTCCTGCTAAGTCCTAGTGTAGAGTGTGTCATGGCTTGGGCATGTACAGCTTGTTGGAGTTTTTTTTTTTAATTTTGTGTATTGGAACAAAAGTGTGTGTCTCAACTTTCTACTAAGAACAGTGAACACAATGTGAAATGTTGCTTCTTTTATTGTCCTGCGTTGTTAACTGTTATATTCGTTGAGTGTTAATTGGCTGGTAGACCTCCTGTTTCATATTACTAGTACATGGAACCTAACTTGGCTAAAGTGACTTTAACCTTAAAGTAACCAGTCTCAGAGGGGTAGCCATGTTGATCTGTAACTTTAAAAACAACAAGCAGTCCTGTGAAACCTTAGAGACTAACAAATACATTATATCATGAGCTTTGGGTAAAACCCACTTCATCAGATGAGTGATCTGATGAAGTGGGTTTTACCCGTGAGAGCTCATGATATAATAAATCTGTTAGTCTCTAAGGTGTCATAGGACTACTCATTTTTCTTAAAGTAACCAGAACACCATGGCACACCTCAGTACATACATGGCTTAGTGAATTAAAAGGGGGTGATACAAGAACTCAAACACAGAGCAGCTGGCTTTGATGTAGAGCAGTCTGAAGCCCTGGTTATTTTATAACAAGCATGCTCAGTGTGCCTTTGCTAATTGTACACAGGATTTCAATTGGAATTATGATAAAATAACTTTTTAGTCCCAATTATGTTTCGAATGATAATGAGCGACATAAACCAAACTAGTTCTTACAGTATAATATGACAACACCTTTGGGTAGCTACCAGGTCTGTTTCATCCTAACATGTCAGGTGGGGTTTTAAAAGGCAGCACTTGTTAGTCACACTTAAATGCAATGGCATAATGCTCAAAAGTGACTGTAAAGGACAACATTAGAAACAAAGCTAGCTTTGATCGACAGTCGTACGTTGTATATACATGAGAGTTCAATCATAGGTCACAATTGTTCTCGAATAATCTCCTAATGGTGTTTTCTAAATCCCTGTGCTTCTGGGATGTGTAGCTCCTTAACATTTTCCTCTATAGTGTTTTAAGGGTGACTTTTTTCAAAAGCTCTGTGGTGGTCCAGTTACCCTCACTGAAGTCGGTGGAAATTTTAATGTTGATTTGGAAGAGAGCAGAGCAAGGCTAACGCTGGCTGCGTTTGAAAATTTCACCGTTCATTTTTTTTTTTTTTCTGTGCCTGACTTGGTTATCTGTTTTGGTAGCAATTGTGGATTTGAGGCACACTCATATTCTGAAACATTTTTTTTAGATATGTGGAAGCATGGTCGAGAATTCTGGGTTCTGTTCCAGGCTCAACTCTTGATGTCATCTTTGGCAAATCACACAACCTCTCGGTGCCTATATTAAGAGCACATGATGAATTACGTGTGTGTGTGTGTGTGTGTGTGGAAGGGGGGATAACTAGTTTTAATTAAGACTTTGAGATGTGCTTGGATGAAAATATTCTCTTGGTGTGAAGTGGTGGATTATAGCACCAAGTCGACCTGTGGTGTGGGAGCATTTTTAAGAGCGAGGGTGCTGACACCCTCCCCTTACTCCTGTCTTCCTCTCCACTCCACCTCTTCCAGCTGAGACCAGGAGCAAAGCGGTGGCATGCAGGGCCAGCATCCAGGACTGGGCATGGTGAAGGCAGCAGAGCTCCCCATTGTGCAGGGCTGGCAGCCAGGACCCCAGATGTGGAGCTGTCAGCAGAGCCCCTGGATCATGGGGTGGGGGGAGGGGGGCCGGCAGGCAGGAGCTAGGTCCCTGGGCACAGGGCTGGCAGCAGAACTGTGACACATAGGGAGGCAGCCTGAACCCTGGGTCCTAGGCTAGGAACCCTGCACTGCTAGTTCTCGCACCTAAGGATCTATGTTATATCATCACCTGGAGTGCTTTCATTGCCTGAAGAGGGGCAGCATGAGGGCTTGAGAGCCAAGGCTCGCCGCTCTGTGCCTCTCCATGCTGGGAGTCCAGCTGTCCCCAGGCTCTCATAGAATCACAGAACACTAGAACTGGACAGGACCTCGAGAGGCCATTAAGTCCAGTCCCCTGCCCTCATGGCAGGACCAAGCACCATCTAGATCATCCCTGACAGATGTCTATCCAACCTGCTGCTAAATACCTCCAGTGACAGAGATTCTACAACCTCCATAGACTATTTATTCCAGTGTTTAACCACCCTGACAGTTAGGAAGGTTTTCCTAAAGTCCATCCTAAATTTCACTTGCTGCAATTTAAGCCCATTGCTTCTTGTCCGATCATCAGAGGCTAAGGAGAACAATTTTTCTCCCTCCTCCTTGTGACACCCTTTTAGGTACCTGAAAACCACTATCCTGTCCCCTCTCAGACTTCTCTTTTTCCAAACTAAACAAGCCCAGTTCTTTCAGTCTTCCCGCACATGTCAAGTTTTCTAGACCTTTAATCATTTTTGTTGCTCTTCTCTGGACCTTCTCAAATTTCTTCACAATATTCCACTTGAGGCTTAATCCATGCAGAGTAGAGCAGAAGAATGACTTCTTGTGTCTTGCTCACAACACTCCTGTTAATGGCTCCCAGAATCTTGGCTTCCCACTTGCAGCTGGGAATGTAGAGGCAGGTGCCTGGGATTCTTGACTCCTGGAGTGGGGAGCCTTCATGCATCAGCCCGGCTGGGAGTGGGGAGCTAGGACAGCTGGTCTTTAGCTGCCTGTCTTTCTTGTCAATTTCAGGGCTCACTAACTACATAGACATAAGCTTTATGCCTCCTGTGGAGGTGTAGTTATGATGTTGGTGTAGTAGGGCATTTAGGGTATGTCTACACTGCCACCCTAGTTCGAACTAGGGTGGCTAATGTAGGCATTCGAACTTGCAAATGAAGCCCAGGATTTAAATATCCCGGACTTCATTTGCATGTTCTCGGGCGGGCACCATTTTTAAATGCCCATAGTTCGAACTACCTGCCCGCAGCTACACTCGGCACGGACTAGGTAGTTCAAGTTAAAGCTCCTAATTCGAACTACCGTTATTCCTCCTGTAAGGAGGTTTCACAGTAGTTCGAATTAGGAGCTTTAATTTGAACTACCTAGTCCATGCTGCATGTAGCCACGGGCAGGTAGTTCGAACTACGGGCATTTAAAAATGGCGCCCACCTGGGAACATGCAAATGAAGCCCGGGATATCTAAATCCCGGGCTTCATTTGCAAGTTCGAATGCCTACATTAGCCACCCTAGTTCGAGCTAGGGTGGCAGTGTAGACATACCCTTACATCAGTGGCATAAGGCTGTGCTGAGAGACTGACATAATTAGATCAATATAAGCTGCCTTAAGTCGACTGAAATGTGTATTGTTGACTAGGGATGTGAATGGTTAACTGGCAAACCTCACCCTTACTGGTGATGCTTACTGGTTATGCTTAACCAGCAGGAGCTGGAGCATAAGGTTTAACTAATGAAACGGGATTTTACATCCCAAGTGTTGACCAGACCTGAATGCTAACAAGCACACTTGTAGCCATTAACCGCAGCAAAGGTCCCCACCTGGTAGCAAAAGCAGGTAATTTTCATGTGGATCACTTGATTTCATTCCTTTACAGCTATAAAATGCAGATCTGGTCCCCAGATTACACCTGGCCGGACCCAAAACAGTAGCACTTAGGTGGATCATGGACCTATGGCTCAGACTCACAAATGGAACTTTGATGGCTGCAGTTTTGTTCATGTATTAAGGGGAGAAGCGGTTGGGAGGCGTTGGTGGGTGGATAACAGCAAATTATTCAAATCAAAGCCTTTTACTGCTGATATTGCTTAACTCCAACTCTGTCTTCACACATCAGGGCTTAATGCTGATAGTGATTTACTTACACTTCCTAGTTAATAATTAGACATTGGGAGACACCATATATCACTCCTAATGGAATATATGGGGTCTGATGAGAGTTTTCTGTTTTGACTAATAAATTTTAGCCAGAATCACCAGGCTTAATGAAATATTACAGCTTTGGAAGTGTTTTAGGTCTTGTGCTGAAAAAACAGTGTTACTTTATTCAGTAAATGAATTTATCATTCATCGTGTATCCCAAGCCTTAGCTGGCTCTGTAGCATGGGCTGAATGCAAGACTGTGAACTAGAAAGCGGAAAAACTAATCAAATCCTTAAAGACCAGAGGCAGCCAGGCAGGTCTAGACTGACTTTTTCAGTGGTAGCCTCTGGCTACATCCACTTTGATTTTAGTAACCATTGTTAGCATGATTTATAACTTCAGCTTTAAGACTTGCACTATTTAGATGTAATAAGATGCTTCGTGGCTTTTATTTCCATTTCCTAATTTCCCTCCTGTCCCTGCTTTTCCCCCCCCTTCTCCTTTTCTCGGTCCCCCACATCCTCTCGAGTCTTACAGCTGCCCTACACTGAAAGAATATTTCACCTTCATTTCCCAGGTGAATTAAACAGACTCTTTCTTGACTGATGCTTATGGACCTGTTGGCCCACGGTTCTGCTGTTTACAAGCTTTAGCCTCCTCCTGTTGTTGCGTGTAACTTACCCCTGTTAACGCTAATGGGAAGGATTCCCTGTGCAGAATAATAGACCACAAAGAGAATAGAAAGATGCCTGCTGTATTCCAACAGCAAGTGCTCTTATTCAGTTAATTCACATAAGAGCTTCCGTGACCAGGGTCCCAACGTGCTGCAGAGTCCAGATTCTCTTGTCCTTGACACTCTCACTGCAGCACATTTGCATTGCCAGCAGGAGAGTGGTCTTGTCTAACCAGCATCTGTGGCCAGGGCTCTGATAGAGGGAGACCCCTCTCACTTGCCACTGCATCAGAAAATTCCTTCAAAGCTTGCAGTAACAAATGCTGCTTGTTGTCTTTCTTGAGGGTAGCTTTAGTTCCACCCTTTAGCCACCAAACTCCAGATTTGGTGAGCCACCCGAAGGAAAAATGCCCTCTGCTGAAAACGTCTTGCTGTGCATTTTGTTTGAGTTTAACGTCAGGGTATGGCAGTAGAAGTAGCCCAACTGATCTTGCCTGGCATGGCAAAGGCACCTTCCCAGATATTCAGGTCCCAGACTGCTCAAGGATGTATAGATTGTCCTCCAAAGCTAATGCAAAGGGCTGCACGGGAATGTTAATATTTGCAATGACCCATCCCATAATTAGGAGGCAAGCAATAGTGATATATACCAGGAAGCTCCTTCGAGAGTGCCATAGCGCAGTGTGGACTAGAGATGTGAGAGGTTAACCAGTCACTGGTGGGGGTGCTCTGCAGGGGGTTGGGAGCTGGTAGCCAGAGCTGGGAAAAGGAGCATCATGGGCCGGGGGCTGCTCCTGTGCTTAATTGGTTCAACGTTAACCTTATGTTTAACCGGTTAACTGATTCATCGGGATTTTACATCTGTAGTGTGGAGTGAATTTTGATTCCATACCTTATGGTCACAGTGGTGGTGTTAATCCATTCAAGAGCACATGTCCCTCCTGAGAGCGCTCAGGTTCAATGCAAATGTTGCGTGCAGATGGATATCTGAGGGTTGGCATTGTACCTTTCAGCAAAGCAACACAGTAGAAGCGCATGGAGCCTAGGGCATCTTCAGGAACTGTTTTTTTGTTTGTTTGTTTTTTTCTGATGCATATTAGCAATCAAACAATGACAGAATCATTTTGGAAGCTGTGTTGATAGATAATTGGACGATCCTCTTGTATTTATGTACTCCGATGCAGTCTTCTGTAAGTTAGCATTTGTAATGAAAATTATAATACTTTAGAGGCAAGGCGTTTGTAGTTAAAGTTTTGACTAGTGGAGTCCTTTCTAAATAGACCTTAGATTTCTGATGTTTGAGAAACTTTCTGCCTGAGTTTTGTCAATATAACAATACATTTTGTAATTATCCTGCAAGATCTTGTTTTCCTAATTTGGAACAGAAAGTCTCCACAGATGTATTCAGAGCTCAGTGCAGGTTTAAACAGTAAGTGATTTAGAAGTTAGCATGCACATTGGGCAGGTAATGAATAGAATATATATTGTGTGTGTCTCGTGAATCCGATTGATGGGATCCTGTCAACGCTTCCAAAGCTCCTACCATAAATTGCTGCCATTCTTACTTTGATGCTCTTTGGATATCCACAGTGCAGTCACACACGTACTCACGTATACTTACTGTTTTATAAGTAGAGGGAAGGTCTGTAACTTATCAAAAGGTGTTCATCTTTTTTTTGGGGGGGGAGGTTATGCCCCCATTTGCTTCTGGCAGAATTACAGCCTGAATCTAGTATAATTAGGGCCCTACCAAATTCATGGCCATGAAATCTGGGGGGGTCTCATGAAATCTGGTCTTTTGCATGCTTTTACTGTATGCCAGTGTTTCTCAACCAGCGGTACAAGTATCCTCAGGGGTACGTCAACACAACTGAAATTTGGAGAAAACTGAATTTTTGTTTTAAGTTTTACAGCGCTTTATTATTTTTTGTACTTTTTACACCCAAAACTTTCATCGCCCACCCTGCTACGATTAAGTTGTTTAAACAAATCTGTTGCAATGGTAGGAAAAAAAAGTGTGTGTCTGAAAACTGTAGGTACTGGGGGTACTTATAATTTTTTTTCTTTAAAAGGGGGTACTTTAAAAAAAAAAGTTGAGAAACACTGCTCTATACTGTACAAATTTCACAGGGGAGACCAGTGTTTCTCAGACTGGGGGTCCTGACCCAAAAGAGGGTTGTGGTATTGCTATCATTATTTCTGGGCTGTCTTCCGAGCTGGGTGCCTGGAGGGGAGTGGCTCTTAAGCTGGATGTCCAGCTCTGAAGGCAACACTCTGCCAGTAGCAATGCAGAAGCAAGGGCAATAATATTATCCGATGCCACTCTTACTTCTGCACTGCTGCTGGTGGCGGCACTGCCTTCAGAGATGGGCTCGAGTGCTGCAACTTCCCCCTCCTGCCATACACACAATAACCTTGCAACCTGCCCACAACTCCTTTCTGGGACCCCTACAATTACAGCACCATGACATTTCAGATTTAAATTTCTGAAATCATGAACTAGATGATTTTTAAAAAATCTTGTGACCATGAAATTGACCAGAATCGGACGGGAATTTGCTGGTGTCCAAGTACAGGCAGTCCCCGAGTTACGCGGATCTGACTTATGTCGGATCCGCAGTTACGAACGGGGTTTGCTGCCCATCTCCCTTGTCTGCTGGAGACCAGCAGACCAGGGAGACGGGGAGCAAAGCCGGGGAGCACGCGGGCAGCGGACAGCCCAGACGCGCCGCGGCTGTCCCGCTGCCGGCGTCCTCAGAGGCTTTGCTCAGCTAGTACGCGTCCCCCCCCCCCCGCCCCCCCCCCAGCAGTCCAGGCTTTTCTCCGGACGCCTGTGGTAGAGCAGCTGGGGTGCTGCTGGTTGGTCCCGCAGCGCCACTCTGGGCGCTACTGGACCAACCCGGCAGCACCACAGCTGCTCTGCCCCAGGCGTCCTGATTCAGCCGCTGCTGGTCAGTTTCAACAGGCTGAATCTGGACGCCAGTTCCGACTTACATACAGATTCAACTTAAGAACAAACCTACAGTCCCTATCTTGTACGTAACCCGGGGACTGCCTGTATATTATTCCCTTTGGGTGGGCTATAATGGGACCTCTGAATAAAGTTGGATAATTTGACATTGAAATAGCTTCCATGTGCAGCACAGAGATGATTCTTTTGATTAAACTGTAATCACTCACTAGTTTGCTTGTGTTTTTTGCTGCTGCGAGCCATCCCTCTATCTTTTGGAGTAAAATATAAATGTGGGAAACATGTAGAAATGATAATATGAAGTAGATGTATGCAGTTTGTGTATTTACACAATTGCATATACAGGCAGTCCCCGGGTTACGTACAAGATAGGGACTGTAGGTTTGTTCTTAAGTTGAATCTGTATGTAAGTCGGAACTGGCGTCCAGATTCAGACACTGCTGAAACTGACCGCCAGTTCTGACTTACATACAGAATCAACTTAAGAACCCCAGGCGTCCCCAAGTCAGCTGCTGCTGAAACTGATCAGCAGCTGATTCCAGGAAGCCCGGGGCAGAGCAACTCTGCCTGGGGCTTCCTGTAGTCAGCGCTGGTCAGTTTCAGCAGAAGCTGACTTGGGGACGCCTGGGGCAGAGCAGCTGGGGTGCTGCTGGGTTGCTCCAGTAGCGCCGCTCCTGGGTGCTACTGGACCAACCTAGCAGCACCCCATCTGCTCTGCCCCAGGCGTCCTGATTCAGCCGCTGCTGAAACTGACCAGCAGCGGCTGAATCAGGACCTGGGGCAGAGCAGCTGGGGTGCTGCCGGGTTGGTCCAGTAGTGCCCAGAGCGGGCGCTGCAGGACCAATCGGCAGCGCCCCAGCTGCTCTGCCCCAGAGTCCAAAACAAAAGTCTGGTCTGCTGGGGGGGGGGAAGCACACTAGCTGCGCCCCCCCCCCCCCCCCAGCAGACCAGGGACACGGGGAGCAGAGCCTCTGAGGCTTTGCTCTGGCAAAGCCTCAGAGGGAGGGACCCCGCCGCGGCTGCGGCTTCAGTCCGGGAGCCTGTGGTCTGCTGGGGACGGTCCCCAGCAGACCACAGGCACCCAGATTGAAGCGGCAGCAGCGGCGGTTCCCCGCGCCTCTGAGGCTTTGCTCTGGCAAAGCCTCAGAAGCGCGGGAACCCGCCCGGTGCCCCTGATCTGCTGGAGACGGTCTCCAGCAGACCAGGGGCACCGGAGCAGCTTACGAACGGGGCTTTCTCGCCCCGACTTCCGGGGCGAGAAAGCCCCGTTCGTAAGTGCGGATCCGACATAAGTTGGATCCGCGTAAGTCGGGGACTGCCTGTATAGTACTAGAAGACTTACCCAGCATTGCAGGGTCTTTCAGGGCAGGACCTTGGGGATGGGGAGGAGGTGCAGAAGGCTGGGGGCCAGGCGTATGTTCTGTCCCCCCTCCAGACCTTCTGCCTACCCGGGGCCTGTTTTCCTCTCCCAGGTCCACCCCAACCCACCTGGGACCATGTTTCCCTCTCTTTCCCCTCACTCCTCCTCTGCACCTCCCCAGCCTGCCAGGGGCCTGTTCTCCCTCCCATGCCAGCTCACCCAGGCCCTGTTCTTCACACCCCTCCCACTCTACCCCTGGTGCTGTGGCCAAGAGCTGAGGGGGGAGGGGGGGAAAGGTTTGGGGCAGGTGGACTACTTACTGGTGTGCTTAAAGGCAAGATGGCAGAACCCCAGCCCTGTTGGCCACTCCCTTGGTGGTATGGCTAACCCCCATGGTCGCTCTGCAAAATAGTTCTTCCTTGTAGGCTCGCTGCCTCCAGTGACCACTCTCATATCCTGTCCCTCCGAACAGCAGCCCCTCCCTTTGCATGTAATGGAAAACAGTCCTTTTCCCAGGGCTTCCAGTTGTCTTGGCACAACCAGACCCTGACTTTGCTTTAAGTTAGGAGAAGAGGAAGCTGCATCCCAAATTTTGTAGCTTTAGTTCTTACTGTTTAGGAGGAGTTTTTGAGCAAATGGACTTATAGACAGACACTCTTGAAAATATAGATAGATAATGTCTTAGGGGTAGATACTGTTAATGTGCATAACAGGGCTTCAGCAGTTCTCTTCTTACTGGTGAGGTAGATCATCTCCCGAGGGCCAGTGCCCTGCAATGCAAACCAAGGTAGTCTTAACACCAATGGCCTTGTGATATAGTTAGGGTGTATATTCCCAGCTTGTATGTGGGGGAAACCTGAGGTACAAAGAGATCAGGTGACTTTCCTAAGGTGGTGCAGTGAATTGGCATCAGAGTTGGGACTGGATCAGGTTGCTTAACTCACTGTCTGTGCACTAAACTGTGCCGCTCCTAAGTTTTGTATCAATGCAGTTATTTATACCTCTCCGTGCTGGAAAGGACAGTGCTCAGATAACTATTTTCCATGCTGTGGATAAGTGGTTAGTGTTCCAGAGAAAGGAATTGGGAATTTTCATAGTAGTAAACGGAAAAGGAATAGAACAGGAAAACTGCCTTTTATTCTTTAAATTTGCTGATTGCATCATTGGGCTGCAGTATCCCAGGGTCTGCCAGCCCTACCCAGTAGCTTTTCCTATGCATTTGTGTCAAAGAACCAAGAAAAGAGGGGAGGGTAAACGCGACATTGCTAGAATTGCAAGAAACCACTGGAACGTAGCCACACAATTTCTTCCTGCTTTTGAAACACTCCCTCCCACCTTGCTTCTGACAGAATATTGACTAGAAACCAAGATCCCATTTTTGCTTAGCCTTAAGGGCAGCCGTTTACAGAGTAGCAGTGTTACATAGGTTTACTGTGTCGTATGTCTGTGTAACACTGGATTTGGATCTTGTATTTAGCTGCCAGAAGTGACTGTGATGAAGTGGGAGAGATAAACTGATAGATTGTGTGCCAGAAAGATGTTGGGAATCAATCAGATAAACAGGGCAGAGAAATAGCTTGCTGTTTTCTAGTGATAATAAACCAGTGGCCTCTGGTCGCTGCATTTTTAAATGTAATTGCTGCAGTAATAATTTTCCAAAATAAGCAAATGAAAAAACATCATGGGAGGTGTTCTTAATTATGCTTGAGTTGTCTTTTCTCTTTTTCAATAAAATGTCTGACTTTTGAAGGTGGGGGATGTATAAATCTTCCTTTTGTTGTTGAAGTCTCTACTTTGTTTAAAAGAAAAAAGAACCCTCAAGAGCTATTTATAGATAAATGTTGGCAAACATTTTTTCCATTGTATACACACAAACAGATGCAAAAATATTTCTGATGATGATGATGATGGTAGAAATTCATGAATGGACAAAGTAAGAAAAATGCTGCTTGAGAACTTGTTAGAATTTGATTTGACTATTTGCTTTGCATATTTTGACATGTTTAAGTTGACAAAATTTGTGTTTAATGGTTACCAAGTTTAAACTTTTTGAATTTCCATATCTGCTGTCATTAAATAATGTGTGACTACCCCCCATAATTTTCCACTGTGGTTACAATTGATATAAAAATGTTAAAAATAAACATGCATTAATATTCACCAAAATTATATAAAAATAAAAATCAGATTCTGCCGAGTCTGTTTATATCAATTTTTCTTCTTTCTGTCTCTCTCTTCATTTTCACTTGCGTATTTCAGTGATTTGGCCATATTGTTAGAATCCACACAATGCAGTAATTTCTTATATAGAGCAGAGTTTGAGCATTACGTTGGAGTGTAATGTCACAGCTGTGTTGGATTTGGGGTACAGAAGCGCACTGGAGGCTGGCTGTTGTAAATGGCAGTTGTTTGGAGGTGAAAGGGCATGTGTACTAAGAAGCAGCATCAACTATTTGGCATTGCATCATGGTCTCACAATTCTTGTCCCCAGAGTTCCGGCTGCCCGTTGGGGGTCAGGTTTGTACTCATTCTCTCACCTTGCCTGCATGTAATCCTTTGGGCAGGGCAGCACTGAGACTGCTCCCCACCAAGGGCCACTGATTGAAATCTGTGGAAATCTTTTTAATGATTGCTATGGAACCGCATTTGGCCACTAGCCTGCAGCTGCTTGCTGTGCAGGAGAACAAGGTGGGGGATGCACTGCTTTGCAAAAGGCAAAAAGACTATGCGAGTCCTCAGTTTCTTTTGTGCATCGAATGCCATTTGAGATGGGACTTGTTTGTATTGATTTAGGTGAAATATGTGGACCAGAGGTTTTAACATAAGCCAGTCACTGTCATTAAACAGGGTCTGGGGTTTGGCATATTGAAACCTCACCCTGTTGAGTATCCTGGTAAATCCACCATTAAAATGCCTTTTAACTTTTTATTAAAAGTACAGAAAAGAAGTGAAAGAGTTAAAGCACTTGAAATGATAATAAATGATTAAGACTTTCATTTTAACACCATTTCTTGGGGTATGTCTACACTACAGCGCTAATTCGAACTAAGCTAATTCGAACTAACGCATCTAGAACTAAAAACTAGTTCGAATTAGCGTTTTGCTAATTCGAACTAGCGCGTCCACACTGATTGGACGCAGGGGCGCATTTAAGGGCGGCTGAAACCGGTTCTGGCAGGGCATCAGGTCAGTAGTTGCTTTGTGTGGCTGCTGTCTGAGGCTATCTGAGGCTCGTGCTTAAAGGGACCCCCCTGGACAGCCAGTTCTCAGCTTTTCCGCTTGTTTGCCAACCTTGCCGAGGGACAGCAAAGCATTGGTCTCTGTGCCTGTCTGTGTCGGTGCTTCCCTTCGGGGACGCCGCCGCAGGTGGCAACATGGAGCCAGAGCTCGCCCTGCACCTTCTGGTGCACTTTCTGGACTTGCTGCTGCAAGCCTGCCAGCAATGGCTGGAGGCTGCCTGGCACCACCTGGTGCACGTCAGCCCCCTGCCTCTCCGCCTGAGGGCCGTGGAGGAGCCGCGGCGGCGCCCAGACGCCGGCATGCCCCGCCGCATCTGGCGTCTGGACACCAGCAGCGACTGGTGGGACCGCATCGTCCTGGAGCGCTGGGGAAGACCGACAGTGGACCCAGAATTTCAGGATGAGGAGGGACACCTTCCTGGAGCTCTGCAAGTGGCTCACCCCTGCCCTGCGCAGAAGGGACACTCGCATGAGGCCCGCCATCCCCCTCCAGAAGTGTGTGGCATCACCCTCTGGAAGCTCTCCACGCCGGACAGCTACCGATCTGTCGGGAACCAGTTCGGCATGGGGAGATCCACCGTCGGAGCAGTGCTCATGCAGGTACGGCACTCATCGGCCACTGGACCCGGGGGGGGGGGGGGGGGGGGGCGCTGCAAGGAGGGGATGGGCCGCCCCAGGGAAAAAGGGGGGGGGGAGGGAGGAGGTGAAAGTGCCCCGCACCGGTCTCTCCCGGCCATATTACAAGCCGCCCGGGGGGGGGTTGCTTCCGGGAGTAGGGCACGGGGTACTGCCAGGGCACGAACACTCCCAGCCACCCGGGCGCCCCACTGATTCGCGCTTTGCTGTGTCTCTCCGCAGGTGGTCAGGGCCATCAACCGGGTGCTGCTCCGCAGGGTGGTCTGCCTCCCCGACCCGGATGCCGTCATCCGGGGCTTCGGCGCCCTGGGCTTCCCCAACTGTGGGGGGGGCCATTGACGGGACGCACATCCCCATCCGTGCCCTGGAACACCAGGCCTCCTGGTACGTCAAGCGCAAGGGGTACTTCTCCGTGATCCTGCAGGCCGTGTGTGACCACCGGGGACAGTTCATGGACATTAATGTGGGCTGGTCCGGCAAGGCACACGACGCATGGGTGTACCGCAACTCCTCCATGTGCCAGAGGCTGCAGGCCGGGACCTTCTTCCCCGGCCGCCACATCAGGGTCGGGGACGTGGACATGCCCGTCTGCCTGGTGGGGGATGCTACCTACCCCCTACAGCCGTGGCTGATGAAGCCCTACACGGGGCACCTCAATCCCTCCCGCCAGGCCTTCAATGCCAGGCTCACCAGGGCCCGCATCGTGGTGGAGGGGGCCTTCGGGCGACTGAAAGCCCGCTTTCGATGCCTCCTCACCCGTCTGGACCTCGCCGAGCACAAGATACCTCCTGTAGTGGCAGCATGTTCTATGCTGCACAATTTGTGTGAGAGAAAGGGGGAGGCTTTCCTGCCAGCCTGGATGGCTGAGGCTGACCGCATGGCTGGCCACTACGCTCAGCCCCGCACCGCCGCTGTCTGGGAAGCCCACCGGGGGGCCGTCCGGATCCGGGAAGTCCTGCAGGAGAGCTTCCTGGTGGAGGAGGAGGAGGACTGAACTCTCCCTGCATACCCCACTGGGGCCTTCTTCCACCCTCCCTCCCTTTCCCTTTCCCCTTCCTAACCACCCTTCCTAATGTCAAAGACACCTGTTTTGGCAAACAACATCTCTTTTTATTTAACATAAGTGGGGTGGGGGGACGGAGGAGTGAGGGTGGGAGAGAGGAGGGGGAAACCTGGGAGGAGGGAGCTGGAAGGGGAGGAAAGGGAGGAAAGGAATGGAAAGCTCGGGGGTGGGGGTCAGCATGCCTCTCCCGTATTGCAGCACTGCGGGTGCGGGAGCCTCGGGGGGGAATGGGTGTGGAGGTTGGGGCAGGAGGGACGGGGACTGCGGGGGGGGCAGGAGCAGGAGGAAGCGGGAACCGGTCGAGGAGGCTCTGGATGTGGCTTCTGAGGGCATGGCCCTGCTCCTCCAGCACCTCCAAGCTCCTCTGGCACAGCCGAAGGTCCTCCTGGACCCAGTGGTCCTGGATGCGGAGCTGGTGATCCAGGAAGCGGAGGTGCCGCCGCTGGTAGTCCTCTTGGTTCCTGGCTCTCCTGCTGGCCCGGGCGTGGGCGGCTGCTGCAGGCGGGGTGGTGCGCCCTGCAGGCCCAGGTGCTGCGGCTGTGGTGAAACAAGAGCAGCGGTCAATTCTCCCTGGGGCCCAGGTGGGTGAAACCCAGCCCCCCTCTGCAAGGCCAGGGCCCCTGCATGACACCCAGCTGCTGCTCCGTGGTGGGCAAGGCCCAGGCGCACGGTCCCTGGGCTCCCTCTCCCCCAGTCCCCCGTACACATAAGGGGAGCATGATGGTACTCATGTGGAGGCCTCCCCGGCCTTGGATGACACAGGCGAGCGGCTCAGTGGGGTGCCTCGGGGGTCCTGGGTCCTGGGAAGGCTGCCGCCAGGCTCCTGGCTCTCGGTGTCCTCCTCCTCCTCCGTGTCAGGGAGTGGTCCCTCTGCCCCGGGGTCAATCACCACCTGGGGGGCAGGGACGGCATGAGCCCCCAGGATGCGGTCCAGAGCCAGAAAGTGGAGGCAGGCCTCCGCGTCGGCCCCTGGCAGGCAGTCCCGGGAGTAGGACTGCCGCAGGTCTTTAATCTTGCAGCGGACCTGCTCCCTGCTTCGGTGGTGGCCTCTGGCTGCAGCTATGCAGCTGTAGACGGCCGCGTTCCTGAGGCTAGTGTGGAGATCGTGGACATTGGAGGCTTCCCCCCAAACCTGGATGAGATCCACGATCTCCGCACTAGACCACGCGGGCGCCCTCCTCTTGCGTCCCCGGGCAGGCTCCTGGGAGCCGACAGGCTGGTCCCGGGAAGAGGGGGAGGGCTGGGGGGCATCTGGTGGCTGGCTCATGGGGTGTCAGGTGCAGGGTCTGCTGGCACGGTGCTGGCAGCCTTGCAACTGGCACAAACGCTGTAGCCAGCCCGTGGCCCTTTAAGGGCTCTGGAGCCGGGAGGGGGGCAGTAGAGTTTGCCTGGTGTTGGCCAGAGTGGCCAGCAGGGCAAGCTGGGAAGGGCTAGCCTCCCACTAGTTCGAACTAAAGGGCTACACAGCCCTTAGTTCGAACTAGTAAGTTCGAACTAGGCGTTAGTCCTCGTGAAATGAGGTTTACCTAGTTCGAACTAAGTGCTCCGCTAGTTCGAATTAAGTTCGAACTAGTGGAGCGCTAGTGTAGCGCCTATCAAAGTTAATTCAAACTAACATCTGTTAGTTCGAATTAACTTTGTAGTGTAGACATACTCTTGTTTCCTTTCTGGTTAACTTTAGAGATTTTTAGAAGGAGCCCCCTTCCCCCACACCCTACCTTGTTTGACAATCTCTTAAATCATATTAAAGGTGGTGACATCTGTCTCTATGGGGAAAAGAGAGGAAGCTAGTAGAAATGAGCTGCAACTGTTAAAGTCTGATCCTATTTCCTCTTCGGTGACTTGGTACTTCACATTGGCCATGAACGAAATGGCGATCTTTTGAGATGTCTGCAACTTTAGACGTCTTATTGCATTTATGTTTGTTCTATATGAGAGCTATACAACATGTAATGAATGTGTGGCTTGTGACGCTAAACATACATTGGTCAGGCATCCCAAACTGCTGCATATGACACTCTACTGCTTGTAGGAAGACACACACCTTTCCCCCGGAGTTTGGAAAGCCTGTTTTAGCATCTGTAAATGGTCTGTAAAGCATGCTACTATCATGCCCATTCTCAGAGCAAGTGGGTTTGCCTTACCAGGCTGTGGCTCTTTATTTTGTGTAGGTTTTGGTCCTTTGTTTTAATATTAGTAGAGGAAAGTGTGGACTGTGGGACAGAGGGATCATTGCAGCTCCAGGCATATTACCCCCAAAACACCCACCATTAATGAAAGTAGTGACTGTAATTCTGCATAACCTCTGAAAAGTCTGCCCCTTTTCTGCCTCCCAGAGATCAAAGAACTAGGTGAGCCACACCCCCTGCTGGCTCTGATGGGGGGAAGAGTGCCCATATTTGTTTTTAATGCTTCCTTTTGGCCAAGGCTGTGTGGAAGGATCTAAGCATATTACTTTGTTGCGGAGTTACCACTCTTTCTTCAGGTCCACTTGAATCTTAAACTAAAAAGCTACTCAATATCATCCTTTCAGTTCAGACAGTGGAACTCCCTCCTGGATCACTGCTAAGTGTAATTATGGGAGGCACTGTATAGCCAGGAGTTGCAATATACTGCTCTCATGGAGGGAAGAGGAGTCCAAGGGAGATTGCTTGGCATATTGGACCAAATTCTGTAAGTGGGTGCAGTTCCATTCAAGACCGTAAGAACAATATTTACAGTGGGACTAGACGAAATAAAAATTTAATGTATTTGTGTAGACATAAACTCCCTGACTTGGACATGTTTTTACATATTTTTCTGATTTTTGTATGACACTACCCATGAGTTGCATTTTCGTACACCAGCTAGGACTCTACTGTTTGCATTGTAAGAGTACCTGCAGTCTTCAGCCTATTCCACTATTTAGCTCCCCTAAGAAATGGTGCTGAATTCTGAAAGACGACTTTGTGTTTTCAGTTACTGGCCAGCACTGGCTGATTCAAGACCATTCCGCTCATGTAAACTTAAGATCACTAGTTCATTGTCCCATTGGAGAGAAATGAGTGTTTGATCCAGTTTGCTACAAGCATCCTTTCTTTCTATATCTGCTTGACCTTCTCAGTTGATACAGATGGGGCGGGCGAAACTAATCATAAAATGATGAAGGGAATGCTGCACTAGTCATTGATCCATCTGAAATTAACTGTAGCACAATAAGTCTTCCTAATGGCATTCCGTTATAAGCTCCAGTCATGGGTGTTTTTTTTTCTTTCCTAAAGAAGGGGTTAATATGGACTCATCTGCTCTTTTGCCACTGGGTTTTGTTTTATTGATTTTACTGTTTTCAGAGCAGTTTCCGCCATGTCACTCAGATTTCCTGCTGTCTTTTAGAGCTAGTTGGGGCTAAGAAAACAATAATATCTTTTGGTATTTGGACAGTGTTTCTCCCCCTCCCTCCAACCTTCCCTAAAAAAGTGTCATGAGGCACACAAATTCCACCTATCTTCCTTAGGCTCCTTTGAAAGTCTCACACTCCATGCTGACCTCCGTTGACTGTGATTTTACATTTGGTTATTCTCATCCCTCTTTTAGCTTCTTCGGGAACTCATAGAAAGGAAAACCAGTTCACTGGACCCCAACGATCAGGTGGCGATGGGCAGGTAAGTGTTAACCAGCTTCACCCCACAGTCACTTCGATTCCATAAGTGCAGAAATTCCCCAAAGTTCCCCCTCCTGTTTCTGTATGTTTTTGCCATTGACTTCCTCAGGAAAAGTTGGGCATAACAACAAAAGGAATGGTGGCTGGTTAAAAGGAATGGTTCAGTATCAGCTAGGCAGCATATTCTCAGTGAGGTCTTTATGGTTCTGGGGCTCATTGCCAGAATTTGTATTGGCTGGTCTTCAAGCCATATGGCAAGGCCCCCCTTGTTTTGCCCAAAATTGGAGTGGCATGGGGGTTTGATTAGGGCTGGGAAGAAGGACGAAGACAACTGGGATATGCTGGAATGGGAAATGCTTCTGGGAGTTAGTATGTTAGGTAAGAGCAGCAGTGCTTGTACTGCCTTGTAGCAAACTTTGGAACAGTCAGATTCAGTTGTTGGTGCAGCACCTAGAAGAATGGCAATAAATAAACCAACTAAATCACCCCAATAATAAGTAATGGCTTAAAGACGATGCCTGAAAGCATTATTCCTCTTGCAGCCAGACTTATTTCTTTTCACTGCCCCTTGCACTCTTTCTTGCTTTCAAGACCAGGTTTTCCTGTCTCTACTTTCTGACTCCAAGTGTGAGGAGAAGAATCTAACTGTAGCTTGACAGATGTGCTCTAGATTTAGCGACTGGTGAAATTTGGCATCCGATTAGGAGCTCTGATTTGTCATGTAAAGAATCAAAGTTGGCATATTAGTGCGGTTCCCATGTGTGTATCTTCCCTGCTGTTTTATTTTAAAGGTGAAGTACAATTAAAGCTCCATGCAGGAATGTTGTGCACCAAAAATAAAATGTATGCTTTGAGGGGAAGCTCTTACTACTTACTCTAATTCTGTAGTTAGAAAATGCAGAAAATTCCACATACTGCTTCACGAACAGTATACATTTAAAGAACCACAAGCCATAATTTTAAAAGCATAAAAAGAAAGTAAAACTGAAAAGGCTAGAATAAAATTCTCCACTGGAAAATGATCCAGGAATGTATGTGTATGGGGGGGAGAAAGGGAAAATGCTTTATGAAATTTTGTGTTAGCAAAATAAATTTTATCCCTGTGAAATATTACTTGAATTTTAGAACAGTAGGTCAAATTTATTTTGTGTATGTCTGGAATATTATGGAAAGCTATTCACAATAATTTAATGTGGTATAACCAAAATTACATTTAAGTGGTGATTACATTGTACATTTATCTGACTTTACAATAAAATAGATTACAGTAATTAAGATTATATTAAGATTGCGGTAATTGGATTTTGCTAGATTTTTTCCTCTGATATTGAGTTTTCTTTGTATAAATTAGGTAAGATGACGCTTGTTTCTTTTCCTCCCCCTTCCCTCCCCCCCTCCCAAAAAAAGTAACTAGTAGCCATAAAAACTACTTTGACTTGGGCAAATTCTGTATGAGCAATTGAACCCTCCCTTCTAAACAGTGTTGAGAAATAAGCAGCACTTTCGTAATTTGCATGTTGTGTTCCTTTTTTTTTTTTTTAAACAAGAAATGCACTTGACACTATGCAATGATTTTTAGCAGGGGATTTGCCAGTTGCTGTAGTTACTGGTTATGGGGAAAAAACGCTTGCTTGTCATTTTATATATGCTTTCTGAAAGCCTGGAAGGAAACTAATTCAAATGGAACTGCTGTATAATGTTAAATCTGTTTATAAAGTTAGTTTGACCCTTCCCACTTAAAGAACCAACTGCATATATTGCTTATGATAAATGAAGATAGGTAGACAATCTATTCTACTGCATGCTTTCTTTATACAAAATAGAACTCCTAATAGCTGTTGAAACAAAAGCAGTACACCTTTAAGGCTTTTTTTACAGGCCTCAACATTTATTTTTGAAGAAGAAAATCTTTTGAATTCTAAAGATTATTATTATTATTTTTTTAAGAAAAAATTATCCATAGCCAAGGCAGAATAAAAACTTAGGGCCAGATTGTACTCTCTCTGACTTTTTCTTGCACATGGGACGTGAATTCCCACTGAATATTGGTCATTGCATCAAGACCAGGCAGGTTTATCTGTCTTCCAAAGAATGACTGAAGCTTCAGCCTCTGAGATCTGCCAGAGTTCATGGTCATCTGTATGTAAGCCCTTCATCGCTAACATTTCCTGTGCTCTCCCAATTGTACCTATGTATTCGTCCTCGGGAAGACTGGTGTTTGCTAATGAAAGTTAGGGCAGCATTCTCTTGCCTTGGAGTTCCAAACAGGGCTTGGGAGAGGGACAGTGCCACAGTTATTTGGGTTTAGAGTACCCAGTTTTGGCCAAAGAACAATGCATTTGATGTTTTAAAATTGTATTTCTGTTTTTACCATTGTCATCGTCTTCCTAAAAACCGGCATGATAAAACAGCCCTAGCAATGATACATAACCACCACTTTGGATTCCCTAGGCAGTGGCTGGCCATCCAGAAGTTACGAAACAAAATTCAGAAGAAAGTGGACCGAAAAGCCAGCAAAGGAAGGAAAATCCGGTGAGTGGCAGCTTCTTCCAACTACAGAAAATTAGCTCTTTGCACCCATTGTAACCTGCCCTGCCTTTGGCACCAAAAAGATTTGCTAGATTTGTTTTGTCACTGCAAAGTAGAGGATGTTGCTCTGAGACATACCTGTTCGGAAGGAGGGAACTCTTAATGAACCTAGATCTTGCAATCAGTTGGATATAATTGGAGTGGAAATTGCCCAAATCAGTCCATACAAGAATGTTTCATTGGGCATAAAAGTGTTAGGGAGAGGCTTTCAGAAGTGCATAAGATATTGAGGAGCACGAGTCCAAATGAAAGTTAATAGGACTTGTGCTCTGAAATCCTTTAGGTCAAAATTTACAAAAATATTCTAGTGGCAAAAGATGTGGATAGGTATGTATGGGAGATTACAAAATGCCTGTGTTAGACACCTGTGATAGACTTTCAGTGGGAGTTAGGTGGCTAATGGAACTTATTAGAACACCTATCTGCATTTTTAGGCACTTAAATTCTTTTGCAAATTTGGCCCAAAATCACAAATTTTTGTGATCTTCTCCTTCTGATATTTGATTTGCAAAGTCTTCCAGATTGTGGGGTTAGAATGAAAAGTATGGGGAAGAGCGGGGCTTTGTTTCCCTTTGCAGAATAGATGCGTTACTCTCCCTGAGTTCAAAGTGACTGAATTGTAGAGGGAGAGTTTTTTGTGGCATGAAGACAAGCTAGAAAGCTGAACTGTTTCTTGAAAAATCTGCAACATTAACTACCCCTTTGTGAGTAAACTATAAATCTTGAGTTTAGATGACATCTGATAGAAAGTCAGTGGAGTCAGCGTGGGTCAAGCCTGGCATAACCATTTTTAAGATAGATGTCAAAAGATAATTTATTAAAAGAAGGAAGAGCTACTTTGTTGGCCTGAAAACCCTGTAATTATTGACTATCAATATTCTTTTCTGTCAGCATCACACATAATTGGATATATTCATGATTCAGTCAAAACCACTGACAACATCACATAACTGAGTCAGATTCAGAAACCTTTAGAAATAATAGGGCAAGTTTCTCTGAGTGTGAACCAGGAATTTATTCCTGAGAGATCAGAAATACGTCCACATTCGTGGCTTTGTTACTTGTTAGCTATCTTTTTCAGTGAGTTGCACTGACACAGGGAGAAAATATTAACTATTTTCTTATTTCTGTCTATTATTTGCTGATGTATGTAATTAATACACAATTAAATCCTATCATCTTTCCAGGGCAGTCTGGTAGACCGGGTTGGCAACTGGGAAGGAGGGGGGCTTCAATTTTTGGCTCTGCTACTGGGACACACTGTGTGTGTGTCTCACCTTGAGTGATTCACTTAACCTTCACATCAGCTTCCTCCTCTACAGAACGTGGATAAATGTCACTTATCTTTTGTAAAGCACTTGGAGATCTGGGTGTGAAATGTGATGTGGAAGCAATAAAGATTAATTGCTATCACATGTCATTGTAATCCAGTATCATTATGCTACCTCTTGTTTGGACGAAGGGCACTGTGTAAGCATAAAATGCTATCTAGGTTTCTCAAAGCACTTGTAGATGCCTCAGGCCTTTTACCACTGAGGAAGATGAGAGCTATCTCTATTTAACAGATGGAGAAACTGAGGTACCAGAGGGTGAGGTGAGAATTGCCTATGGTCACACAGTGACTCTTGGTGGAAAGCGAACCCAGGAATCCTGTCTCCTGAATCCCTTCCCTAACCCATTAGACCATATAGATTCCTGGGGTGGATATCTATGAGATGTATATTTCTGCTTCTCATGGAATAATTTTGCAACCATGAATTGGGATGTCTCACTGTGTCTCTTTTAATACTTTATATCTGATAAGCTGGGGTTTTGGAAGCTCACATTTTAAAAGTATGAGAGAAACTAGAGCTGGGCAAACAATTAATGGTGGACAATTTATTGGCGTAATTAAGCCCTTTTTTCCAATTTACAAATTATCCCTGAACATACTGCGATTTGGACCAATGCATTCATTGTTAATATCACTTAAGTGACCCTATAGAATGAAATTTGTTAACTTATTTCATCCTACTGATTTTTTTTGTTGTCTGTGGCATATGTTTGCCCTAAGTCACGGTAATCTTTCTGCTCTCTGGTTGGATGACTCTGCCGCATGATAAGCAAGTGGTTGGTTCTGTTAGGAATGACAAAGACCCGTGTTTGTGCACAAAGGTCCATGTTCAAGGGTGAGTGTGGTTATTTGCATGAAAAGCCGTTTGGTGATATTCATGCAGCTAAAATGCTCTCCAGGGAATGGCCCTGGATACAAGAACAAAAAGGAGTGCAAAGATGCCCAAGTGGATAGGTGGTTTGTGAATTCTTTCGATGGCTGTTCATCAAGGTGTAGGAATACAAATGATGCAGGCAGCCAGCAAAATAGCTTACACAGAAAACTATTGGGTTGGAATCTCCTGCTCAAAAGACAAAGGGTTTAAAACCAGTGGTTGGTTCTGAGTGTCTCTGTAGCCTGTTTAGATTTTATTGCGCACGTCCCAGAGCAGGCGGGATGGACAGGCTTTTGTAAGCTTCTGACCTACTGGGAAAAACAAACTGGGGATTGAGCACTCACAGGGGTGGTGTATCTCTGGGAGGCAGCTTGTTCTAGTGGACAGTTAACTGGAGTTGGAAGCTCCGCCACTGTATGACCTTGGGCAAGTCCTTTCCGTGCCTCTGTTGTTGCCTCCCCCTTTGTCTGTTTTGTCTTTTTAAACTGGAAATTGTTCAGGAGAAGGGTTCTCTCTTACTATGTTTATGTAGCAGCTAGCCCAATGGAGCCTCAGTCTTGGCTGGATGGGAGACTAGTATTGTGGGAAAGCCGCTAGTCATCTAACCGTGCTTCCACCGATGGCTTTTTCTTTGGACACCAGTATTGACGAGTGACAAAGACACCGTTAGTGGAAGAAGGTGCACGTGGCGTCTTGGATGCCTCAGTCTTTTCTGTCTAGGGATAAAGTTCAGGTGCAAATAGCTGCTTAAGGACGCTGTTGTATTGCGCTTTCGGCTGTGATTAAGAAGTGGTTTGTTTGTTATTGCTCATGAACCATGTGGCATGTTATCATCTGACATTTTTTTCCTTCTTCTTTGGAAGAGCAATAAAATTACCAGCTGTACATAGGGAGTCTTTAAGCACTAGCCAACAGTGAAGCCAGCATTTCCTTGTTGGGGAGTGGGACATTTCTGAGCAGGGAATGACATTTCCTTTTCTTTAATAGTTACTAATGTGCTGTCTGTTTCTTTCCTCCCTTGTTCAGGTATCATGTCCATAGCAAACTGGTGAGCTTCATGGCACCTATTGACCACTGCACAATGAATGATGATGCCAGGTGAGTAATAGATTAATTATGTTTCTCAAATGGCTTCAAGACAGCATGTTATTGACCTGTTTTTCAGATTGTCGTCCTCCCCATTTCTTCTTATCAGTTAACCATTTGTCACTGGCATCAGAGCTTGGATGTCTTGGCCCATGTCTGTCTGTGCAATCTAGCTGAGCGCTCACTTCTGTAATTACAGTAAAACCAAATGAGATGTTTCTATAAATCTCGATGCTGACTCCATGATTCCTGCTTTAAAAATCCCCCAGATTTTGAAATCTCTTAATTTTGGGGCACAACTATGGCAATAGAGCCAAATTCTTCCGTGTCCATTGGCTGTAATCCCAGGTGAAAAAAACCAAACAGGCCCTTTTCTGCAGGAGTGGAGAGTGATACACTGTACAGCCTCTTCCCGACTTACGAACCAGTTACCGACCAAGCAATTGGTCGTAACTCAGTTCATTCATAAGTCGGACCCCAGAGAGTTATATGTGACCGCGCTGTTCGTAAGCGTGGATCGCGTTCATAACTTGGGGTCCGCCATTTACGACAGCTTTGGTTGTAGCTGCGAACGGTCTTAAGTCGACCGTTTGCAACTCAGGGACCGGCTGTAGTCTTGTGAGTTTTACATACTATAAATGCTGTCAGTGCAGCTCTTAATTAGAGGTAATACCAACAGAAGGAAATTCACTTAAAAGATCTAATTGAGATCTATTGTTTATTCCTATTTAAATAATAAAAATGTCTGTATAAAGTGCTAGGATCCCTAACATGTTTATTAGTAAAGGGAAAGAGTGTAACTATGAGCTTGACAGCTTGAGAGTTACTTTTTTTTTTTAAAGTGATTTCTATAAAATGCAAATTCCTGAATTATTTATTGAATGTTAAGAGTTTTTTTTGTGGGAAGGAAGTGGGCTTAATTTACCAATGGATGTATATGTGGTACTTGAAAGACACTTTTCTTCAGGTTCATCGGATATGCATTTAATCTGAACAATTAGAATCACAGAACTGGAAGGGACCTTGGGAGGTCATCAAGTCCACTCCCTTACCCTTATGGCAGGACCGAGCACCATCTAAATCATCCCTGATAGATGTCTATCTAACCTGCTCTTAAATATCTCCAGTGATGGAGATTCTACAACCTCCCTAGGCAATTTATTTCAGTGTTTACCACCCTGACGAAAAGGAAGGTTTTTTTTGTACACTCATCTGAAGCTTGTGGACATGAGTTGTACACTCATCGGTCTGGAATATGGCAATCATGCTTGTGCTGCTTCTCATCCATATCCTTTTGGACAGAATTGTGGGAGTAACAGTCAAAGAGTTCAGGAGTCTGGAGAGGTACCAATAAGAGCCACGAGTGACCTGGAAAGGGCTGCTTTGGGGTGGCTGATAAAGAAGTTGAATATTGCTCTATTTTAAACACATTTAGGACCCCATTTATCTGAACAGGGTGACTGGTTGTTTGGATAAACATGTAGGAGGCTCTTTCTCTGCAAATCATGCACAATGGGAGACCTAATACAGTTTGGGGTAAGAGGTTTTCAGGTAAGGGATGTTTAGAGTGATGTATGTCCACTGTACTTTCCAGAAAGAATTATTGCCTTTGTGCAACACTCGAGTTTTAAATCTCCAAAAGGAAGTTTTCTTCACTCCGTGCAGTCATCCTGTGGAACTCCTTGCCAGAGGATGTGGTGAAGGCTAAGACTTCAACAGGGTTCAAATAAGAGCTAGATAGATTCATGAAGGTTAGGTCCATCAATGGCTGTTAGCCAGGATGGGTAGGAATGGTGTCCCTAGCCACTGTTTGTCTGTAAATGGGTGACAGGGGAGGGGTCACATGAGGATTACCTGTTGTGGTCCCTCCCTCTGGGGCATCTGGTATCGGCCACTGTCAGCAGACAGGATACTGGGCTAAATGGACCATAACATTCTTATGTTCTCCATGTTTCAATTCCTTCCTTGGCCTTCTGAAAAAATAACTGAGCGGTGCATTCACAAGGCTTTCTGGATGTGACCAATCTTAAGTGAGTTTTGTGTAGTAGTGAGTCCCTAGGGTGAAACCTTCTGCTCCTCTCTCCCGCTCGCATCACTTGGAAAGTGTAAGCACAAATGATGCGGAGGAACATGGATTATGCTGCTTTACAGAGGGAATCGTGGTCGTTGTGGGTGGCCTCCAGGTTGATTTACTACTTTGTAGATGGCATTTGGCATCTTCACAAGTTTGCTGGCTGCCAGCAGGCAGCATGGGTGTAATGCACTCATGCCTTGCTACCTTGCCCAGAAACTCTTACTGGCTTCATTCTATGCTGCTCAAGTTTCTGGGTGACTCTGGAAGGGACGCCTGTCATGACTTATTGCAGGAGTAACACCTGCTTTGATCTCCGTGACAGGCTCTGCACTGTGGTGGAACAATCACAGTCTTTTGGCCAAAATTTGGTCATTGCTAGATTCTGTCTGGAAGAAAATTCTAGAGTCTGACTCTTCTCTTGGCGTACAATAAAAGGGAATGTGTTCCAATTCCTTGATCTACAGGTCAGCCTGAAGAAGGCTCATTTCATAGAACCTGGGCTGCCTCTTCTTCCATCTTAATGACTTTTCTGTACAGAGAAGGGTAGATGCTTGGTTTATTTTAACTTTTAAGCTTGATTTTATGGCAGGAAATTCTCCATCTCTTGACTATTTGGTAGTAAGTTGCTCACCTTGTCACAGAGACAACGTAGGCGACTTGCTTTTCGTAGGTTATTTTGCATTCTTCTGTTGTTTTCCGATGACCTTTTTAAAATGCATTCCCCTGTGGGTTTGTGAGAGGTGGCTAGAGGTGAGGAGAGCTGCATGAGGACTAGGGGAGACATGAACACTTGTGGGTTTTGATGGACCGGTGCACCTATGTACTACTTGTATTGATGCAGATCATGATTTGCATTCCAGTGCTAGCGTTGGCATTATCAGTAAAGATACGCTTACAGTACTGGGATTGGGTGCTTTGCTTTTTGGGATAGCTCCAAAGGATAGCATATAGGAGATATTAAAATCCATATATTTCTATAAACCTTGGAAAAGCAGCACCTCTTGCTTTTAACTTGCAAAAGTCAATCCTCAGCATAAACGTGTCCCTGAACTAGTCTCTATTCTGCCTATGCAAACCTTTTCTTGTAATGTACTTCTCTCACTACCTATGTCTTTATTTATCATATTTTCTTGTAGTTAGCGGGTGGCATGATAGGAAAAAACCCGTAAGAACTGGTATACACCTTGTGCATAATAATATGTTGGATTCTAATATTTCTCTATCCCAGTATTATCTCCAGTTGACTGACTGTGACTTATGCACTGGGAATTTTAAATGAGGCTGGGGATGTTTTTCCTTGTGTGTGGTGTGTGTGTGTGTGTGTGTGTGTGTGTGTGTGTGTGTGTGTAATATCTGCGTGCATGTTAGTGTGTGTATATATATTTTCCTATAGGTTAGTCATGCACACACCCCCATGCCCCTGAAACGAAAGATCCCGCAACTTACGTGCGTGTTTGTGTGTGTAAGTCTAAAATAAAAGGGCTGATTATAAGAACATGGGAATTGTCATAATGCGTTAGCTTGGCCCTTAGGTGACATTGCTGCCTCTTTGTCAGAATGCAGCAGTTGTGTGTGTTCCAAACACGGTGCCATGCCAATGCTAAATGCCCAGGAACAGGCTGGATAACAGAGTGGTTCAGAGCACCAATAGCCTGTCTGAACTGCTGCATGCTTTATTGGCCTCCGTTACCCTCCCCCACTACTTTTCAGAGAGGCACCTTGCTTCCCCAATAAGCTACATGGGGTCCAGCAACCCTCAGAAGCTATGACAGCTGATAGGATGTTATCTGTGTTACGCTGTGTCAACACAGTTATCATTGTGGTAGGGGGAGAGAGTGTTTGACATTTGGTTTACTGAAAGCATCTCCTGGGGGCTTTCACCACTTACTGCGGGTTATTCCATTGCTTGCATGTTTTACAGGTTCTTTCTCTGGCAGGAATGTGAGCAGCAGCTGCTGCAGCTGGCTGTCTGACTGTGAAGTTATTTCTGTCATTAAGTTTATCATCCACTTTGGGCATTGTGTACTTTTTAATGGCATTTAAGTTACTCAACTGTGTTTCTAGCCATACCAAAAGCCAGCGCGCCAGCTTGTCACCCACAGTCAGTTGCCAGAGTGGGGTTTTCCAGCAAATTTGCCATGCTTCTACAGCACACAACAGTCTAGCATGATTATACATTCAAAATGTACACAGAGGCAGTGCAGATGGGTGCTGGACTGGGACCCAGGAAGCCTAGCGTCTGTTGCTGGCTGCCCCGCTGGCGTGGTTTTTTTTTTTTAGTGCAATAGTGTGAACTCAGGCCTGTAGCCCTAGGCGCTGAGATACACTTTTGTCAGTCTTTTTATTTTTATTTTTTTGCCGTGTGAGCATACCCTAGAGCTGTGTAGCAGCATGTAGCAATGTTAGACAACAGTTGAGGAAAGGATGAGAGAACTCAGCATCCAATTTAAACTGTGAGTGAATTTAAAACAGGAAAGACAACTCTAGGCTTGAGCAAGGGAAAAGTAAAAATAACAGATGGTAGTAACGGGTAATTTTATTGTTTGCTAGTGCGAATCACTAAATTACTCAGCTGTCCAAAGGCATGATCCCAGAGTAAATGAGACCCTATGCCACCATATATTATAGTCTGGAAAGTTTTAAACCAGAAACAAGTTTTTAAGCCTAAAGGAAGATATAGGGAGGATCTGAACTAGTTAAATTTACATGTAGGTCACTTGACACCACTCAGACAATGTAAAGGGGCCTAAAATGTAAGACTTCTGCTTCTATATACAGGTGAATTGTGCTTACATCCCACGTGCCTTGTAAAGGACCCATCTAAAACAGGGGTGGGCAATAATTTTTGATGGAGGGCACTCCCAAGATTTTGGTAAGTGGGCCGCACTAGAGGGTGAGGGGTCTGGGACAGAGGTTGAGTGCAGAAGGAAGCTCGGGGTAGAGGATTGGAGTGCAGGAGGAGGGGGGTGGGGTCTGAGAGGGAGTTTGGGTGAAGGAGGGGGTTGTGACTTGGGGCAGGGGATTGGGCTACAGGGTCCGAGAGGGGTTATGGGTGCAGGAGAGGATTCTGACCAGAGGAAGGGTTGTAGGGCAGGAGGTGCAGGGTCAGGGAGGAGGTTGTGACCTGGGGTGGGTGCAGAGGGTTTGGGTGGTGACCTGGAGCAGGAAGTTGGAGTGTGGGAGGAGTTGGGATGCCAGAGGGAGGAACTTACCTAGGCTGCTCCTGTCCAGCTGCCCAGTGGGATCCTCAGGCAGGCTCCCTGCCTGCGGTAGCCCCAGGAAACTTACAGTGGCTGCTCCATGTACCTCTCTGTGCTGCGTACCGGGGGTGGGGAGGTGGGTGGGAATCATCATGTGCTGTCCCTGCCCAAAACTCAGTCATCTGGCTAATAGGAACTGCGATGTTTGGGCTGGGGGGGGTGGGGGTATTATACGAAGTATTGTGCTTCCCCCCCCCCCCCCCCCCCTCCAGCACTCAGTGCAGAGAGGCACATGCAGCAGCCAGCCACTTTGAGCAGCTTGGGGCTGCAGCAGGCAAGGAGCCTGCCTGTGGGCCATATCTTGCCCGCCTCTGATCTAGAATGATGTAAATAAAAGTCCAGGCCTCGTTGTGTCTCAGTCAAATTTTCTGTGACAAAGAGCCAATCCCTTTGACAAGAAATAACCTTGTGCATGTGGCTACACCAGTGTTTAGTTCTCATCAGTGTTTAGTTCTCAGTTTAGAATCTTCTCTGCCTCTTAGAAACAGGATTGGGTCAAAGCACATTAACAAAAGTACGTCAGAGGCTCTATGTGGACAGTCAGTACATGGCAAGCTGGTACAGGATAGAGTCACGCTCCAGTGTGCCGTGAACTAATCGTTCATGTAGACAAGCTCCTGGTCTCCTGCTGGCCAGTGTGCAAGGAAAGGGATAAACGGTGACTCCTGAATGGTAAGCACCAGAACAAGAGGGAATTTTGTTTTGTGTCCTGGATCTTCGAAAAGAAATGTACAAATACAATACAGCCTCTTAAAGTGCTTTGTCAACATCACTGCCACATTCCTCCCTATTCTCGCCTCTGCTTGGAATAATAGAATTCATGCAGGCAATTAATCTTCAGCTTGCCACTTTTTCGTGCACCCAAAACATGGACATAGCTGTTTAACCTCGTATTCCCATACATTATGTGGTAATATATGGTACACTGATGGCCTCTGACCTTTGATATTTTAAACCCCTGCTTGGTGGTGTTATTACTATTGGAAAGGTGAGTCTTTTAAATAGATCTTTTAGGGTGTGCATGTGTGTGTATAGATTTAGATTTAAGATTTAAATGTATTGATAGTATCTTCACATAGGTGTACAAATCCCAGTTTTAAGTGCTTGTCTGACCTCCTCACCTGATGTACTATCGCCACATCCCTGAAGGATTATAAATCCCCATTCTACTGATGGGGAGCAGAGAAACAAGAATGGCTAAGTGACTTTCCCAGGGTCACACAGGCAGTCTGTGGCATAGCATGGAATTGAGCCCGGGCCTCCCAAATCCCAGAATAGTGCCCTAATCACTTGGCCATGCATCCCCTTGAGGAAGACTAAGTGGTTAGGGACCCAGCTCCCACTGAAAGGTAAGTAACTGGCTTTTTACAGATGACTAGAGATTACAATTCAGGACTGGAGGCACTTACCTGAAATGTGTGGTTTTTGTGAGGGGTGACTACCCAGAGTTATTAGGCCCAATTGTGCTATTGACATACCCTCAGGAGTAAACACTTCCAGGATTGGGCCCTTCATTAGTAGGATTGTTTATATTATGCATTTTTATTAATATTGTTATTGCAGGGTTGGTGTGTGCGTTCCTGAATATGTATATATGTGGACATGCACCCCTCCCTGGTTGTGCCCGCTTTTCACCTGGCCCCAGCAGCTGTGGTGACAGAGGGCTGGGGTTGTCCTCTCTCCCCAGGGCAGCCTGCATCCTGAACCCCTCCTCCCAATCTCACCCCAGAGCAATGATTTAAATGAGGCGTAGACGTTTTTCATTTTATTTCCCAAAAACCAAAAAGAAATTGAGTTAAGGACCTGAACAACGCCAGGTAAATCTTCTAGTAATACGTATGTTGTGAAAAACCAAGCCACTTGCCTCAGTGTTTCTAATAATGGTACTGTCTTAGTCAAGTATATCACTGCTGGAAGTTTGAAAACTTGCCCAAAGCCGTTCCTTAAAGATATGGATGCTTGGCCCAAACCTTCTTATCTCTCAAGAAGACATAGGCTGTTCTGAGGGGTGAAACAAGACTGGCCAAATATGCAACATTGATATAATCAGTTGGAGCAAGAGCAATATTTTAACTGGTGCTACCTTTTAACAGCGTCATTAAGGGTTCTCATTACTCTTTTATTAGAGACTCACTCTCTTTCTTATCAGATTACAGAATGAACATAACTCATGGCACTGATTTGATCTCTTGTTAAAGAGGATTACAGCTTTGCATTAACTCGGATTGACACAGTTTATAATTCGCTTGTTGGTTCCCCATGATGACGGTGTCACACACTTGACCCCCTCCTCAGCTGTGCTGCAGGAAAGGACACCCAGACATCGTCATTAAAGGTGCCCCCCCCCCCCCCCGCGCTCAGAAAAGGGAAACAAAACAGGGAAGGCTTTTCTGCACTAATGTCAAGAAGAATAAATCCAAACAAACATCCAACTACGCTCTCAAGTGCGAAGTGACATTCAGGGCAGGGGGAGGGAGGACATGTATTAGCTTTGGGGTAGATTATTTAAAGAGGAAAATGGTTTCATTGTTTCAAATCAAAACTTCGCACTGGCCGCGAGGTGGGTCCATGCGAAGAGTGTGCACATAGACGTGTAATTGGATTCTATCGCCCTGCAATATCTTCTCTGCTGGGACAACTTCCTTCTCTTAAGGGAGCTGAGGCCCCATTGAGATGATACAACTTTGTTGTTGAGTTTGTTCCTAGTTAGTGCTTTGGGCTGTGTCATCACATAGGGTGGCTAGCATAACTGTTACTTACTCTGGGTATTTATGCCACGTGTCTCCTTGCTGTATAGTAAATCCTCTTAGGCTGTAATACCAAGTTCCTCCAGCTATGTCTGTGCCACTGGATTAACTGAAGTGCCCTTCTCTCCACTCTTGGCGTAGTTGTATACTCCAGTGCATTGCCCAGATGTTGTGTGTATCTTGCATGCACGTGCTCGCCTGGTATGGGGGGGAGCTGGCCAGGTTATGACCGAATGCCCTGAAATGCACAGGCACTGTGTGGTTATGAGATGCGAAATGGTGCCCCCTGGGTACACCACATGCCTGGTGATCAGATCTGTGGAAGTGAGCCATGGCCTGGTTGCAGGAATGTGGTTGGCCTTGTAATGTAGAGGGGGCCCAGGACACTTTTCCATCTCTGACGACTGAGCCTAACTATAGAGTAGATATATAATACGTAAATATAGTTCTATAAAATAAGAGAGTTTCTGCCTGCAGGCCCCTTGAGTCTGCGTGGTTTCCTTCCCTCTCTGTAGGAAGTAGCGTTCTTGTAGTGCAGGCTTCCTCAACTTCCATTCAGCCCTCACATGGCCTTCTGCTGGAGGTTCTAATTTGCAGCATGTGTAGAGAGAAGAGGTGATGGCAGAGGGTGCAGGGTAGTTTTCTGCTTCCCTTGGTCCCAGTGTAAGTAATGAAACTGATATTGATGGAGCTTATTTTAATGCCCTTAATAGTAATTCTGATGCCCCTTCCCTCTGAGAAGCCTGTTACTAGGAACCAAATTGTATTCACCTTCACAGCGCTGCGATGAGGCTGGAAGACATTTATGGATGGGGAAATAGAGACACAGGTGATGGGAAAGATTTTCAATATGCTCAGGGATTTAGGAATGCAAGTCTCATGGAAATCCATGGGGTTTGTGCACCTAGATCCCTTAGGTGCTTTTGAAAACTTTGCCCCTCAGTCATCCTTGCCTAGGGTAACTCAGGAAATCCTTGGCAGAGTCAGGAATGGAGTCCAGATTCTATTCTGGTGCCTGGTCTCAAAGATCATCCTTCCCTTGCGTGGATGACCATTGTAGGAAAACACATAACATCTTTTACTACTGGACTGTGAAACACGGGGGTCTCCTTGTCGTGTTCACATCCACAGGGCGTGTGTGTGTGGACAGTCACCTCTAAAATGTCCTGCAGTGAGAAGAGCTCAATCTGTTGAGCTTATCAAAAAGAAGACACTTGATTATGGTGTCAAGTGTCTCCCCAGGGAGGAAATATCAGGGACTAACGGACTCCTTAATCAGGTTAACAAGAACCAAAGGCTGGCACGAAAGGCATACAAATTCAAGTTAGAAATGAGTCACTAATTTTTATCAGTCAGGATGATTAACCACTGGGACAAACTCCAACAGGGAGTGGTGGATTTTCCATCTCTTGATGTTTCAAGTCAAGATTTAGATGCATTTGTAGAGGGAGACTTCAGTCTAGTACATGTCGTTGGGCTCAGAGCAACGACTCTGAGGTTCATGACTTGTTACGCAGGATATGTGGGAAGAGTCTCAAATCCCCTCTGGCCTTAACATCTATTAATCTGTTCCAGCCATTCGGTCATCCCAAATTCATTCCAACAACCCCCCGATGACTCCCTAGCCCTTAGGGTGCATGCCTGTGTAATACGCATATTTTAAAAAAAGCAGAATAATGGAATCCCCTTCCAACCCTTTAGATCCCAAATGGCTAAGAAATATAAACTTCAGCTGACACCATTCGTGGGCCTGTCTTGTAGTGCAGCTCTTTTGTACACATTCCAGGTGTAGGAGCAGGCTGGCAAATTATTCTTTGGTCAATGCTAATAGCATCTATGGCATCATCAGAAGGATGTATTTGCTACGAAGGTTTGACAGGTTTTTCTCCTCACAGTGAGAGAAGTCCAAGCCAGCTCTTGCAGCATGGTAATCAGTATGGAATACAAATTAACTCTTATAATTGGTGGCTTCATCCCTTCACGCAATAACAAACTCACATTGTGCTTAAATTAGGGAGGTAAAATCTCGTTTAATTGGTTAACTTCCAAGTTAATTGGTTAACTTGTTGAGCAAAAAAGGAAAAAAGGAACTGAACTGGGCAGCAAAACTTGATGGGGGAGGAGGGGAGGCTGGGTCACCTCTCCTCCCCCCTCCCGGAATTTCTTCCCACACACCCAGTTTGGGAACCCATGCTCTAGAGGAAGCCACCTCTTGCCTTTCACCAACTCTCTGCTACTGCCTGCTTCCCTGGGCCACTTCCTCGTAGCCCCAGCACCTTCTCTGCCCTTTGTGTCAAGGCCCCAGTCTGGCAGTTGTTAGCCTAGAACTCTCCCCGTCTCTTCAGACCCTGCCCAGCACTGCTCTGTCCTAGTGCTGCTTCCTTTCCCCCCCTGGGAGTGACTGAGCTTCTTTCAGCCTTGCAGCTGCCTTCTTATAGGGCTCAGTCTGGCTTTGATTGGCTGTTTTCAAGCCTCCACTTGATTGGCTGCCAGCCCCTGATATGCTGGGGCTTTGTGCAGCCTGGTTTAACCTCTTTCATGCCGGAGCAGCTGCCGCACTAGACAGTTATATAAAACAGCAACATAAAAAACCTTCCTGGATTTGCATATGCCATTATTAAAACACCTGATTCTTATTTTTGTTGTCTGTCTACTAGGCATGTTAGCATGTAGTCATTTACACGCGTAACCAGTCAGCCTGGGCTTATTGGTTAATCATAACGATTGCATGCAACTTCCCCTTCCCCACTGCCTCTGGGTCAGAGACAGCAAGAAGCGGGGAGAGGTGAGAGCTGGTGCCCGTAGGGAGTCGGCTCCCTTGAAGCTGCCTGTCCCTCCTCCCCCTGCTGCCTTCCACAGAGGCAGCAGTGTGGGGGCGAGGGGCAGGCAGTAGCTTGTGCTCCGGGCGAGCTGGCTTAAAGCCCCTGCCCCCCCAAGTAAACGTGCAACTGCAGTGGTTACACGTTTACACAGTTAACATCCCTAATCCCTACTATCATCTGGAGAACTTTGGGTGGTGGTGGTAGACAGTTGTATGCATTACATGTGGTTGGTGTGTATATGCCTTTGGAGGGGGGTGTTGTCCCCCCCCCACACACACACAGAGTGTTATGTGTTCTGCATGATATGCGTGAGCATGGTTGCAATTATAAACACAGGTCATACTTCTATCCAAGATTGTTTTAACAAGTCTTATCACTCTTCACTTGTATACACTGAAAGGTAACTGTTTTGTTGTCTTAGTAGATGTCCACTAAATATTTTTCCTGTGCAGCTTGAGATTGGAGTAGCATGGAGAAACCCGTTTATCTTTCATTGCACTGTTCTTAATTACAAAAAAAAAAAGTACAGACTTTCTCATACAGGTACTTACAGCCTCGTTTTCTGTCTTATTCAGTCTTGCCAGTTTCCAAGCATGTATGGGAAAAGTTGTATGTATAATGCTGCAGACTATACTAGCTTTTTGTCCAAGAAAATACTGAAGTGCTAAAAAAAGCAGGCTTCTGCAGTATTCCCTGTAATTTTCCCTGTCTGTATGCAGAATAAATTTTGTTTTGTGCACTAAGGCCTGTGCAGATGTGTGCAACCAGTATACATTGTGCTGGGAACTTTGCTAATCTGCTGGGCATTTGAACCTCTCTTGGGTGGCCGCCTCAGCACACATCTTACAGGGAGCACTGGTTCTCTAAATTCAGGGTTAGATCACAAAGCATTGTGGTGGACTTGTTACTATTGGAAAATTTTAAATCCTCAATGGCTGTTTTTGTAAAACATTCGCTCTAGTCTTACCGCAGCGATTGGGCTTGAAGCCGGAATTGATTCATGAAAGTCATGTAGCTTGTGCAATTCAGGCTCAAATATGTAGTTATGGGTACAAACCCAGTATACTGTGAGAAGGCTGTTCTAGCACCAGTGCTTGCCAGTGTGTTGAAAAAAAGAGGAGATTAATTGGCCGCCAGTGAGGTACTGACTCAGACTGTTTTGGTCAGGTTTGACCTGGGTGGCACATTCTTCCTGATCCTCCTTCCTTACTCTTGAAGTTAGCACCAGTGCTCTGTCAGTCACGGTGCGTCTGACTGTGAGCGGTGGGGGGTGCGTAGTAGGAGATCCTGGCATTAAAGGATTAATTTACTTCCATTACATAAGAGTTTAAAAAAAAGTTCATGAGATACCAGCCTTTACTCAGCATGCTCCGTCTGTCAGGTATTAAACCACCGAAAGACTGGATTAATGGAGGAATTTGGGCGCAAGGGCTGTCTTATCAAGCACCCTTTGCAAGTCTAGAATTTACTAAAATAAACCAAAGTGACACTTTCTGGCACTAGTGAGCCAGATGCTTCTCTCTTGCACATGTGTAAACCCAAAGGAATTCTACAGACTTCAGCAAAATGACTCCAGATTTACATAGGCATCACCAGGAGGAACATTTGGCCCATTCTGTGTGGGTTTAATGTTGATTAATGCTAATATCTGGGCTAATTCCTTTGAATATTTAACTTCTCCCGACCTCAGCTCCCCCACCTCCCCCCAAAAAATCTGCTAGCTTGTAAATGAGCTCTGTTTCCTAAATTACATCAAGACTATCTTAGAAACAGGTTCTTTTCTGGGGCTTGTTGACATTACCTGGGTATTCTGTTTAATTATCCATGGGGGACTGTCCCTCCAACACCCTTGCAGATGTCCCACCTGGCTGATGCCTGGAAATGCACCGTTAATTATATTATTCTGCCCGAGCCATTAGGGAGAATGATTTAATTTAAATTATTAAACAGATGAAGCATTTTAACTTTCTCATATTATTTTATCAAACTTCATTTTAAATAAAGTGAAATATTAATTTATGTCCGACACAAAAAGTTTCAATGGGTGGCAGAGGTGGGGAACCTTTTTTGGGGCGGGGCACACAGACCCATAGAAAAATCATTTGGGGACCCCACAAATGAGAAGCAAAAAAACTCCTCCAAAAACCCTCAATCCTCATGGATGTGGCCCCCAACTGAGACTCCTCACTGGCGCTCCAGCCCCACGGGGCAAGGAAAAGAGACAGGGAGGACTGAGGTTCAGGGCTTCACTGGCGCTCCAGCCCCACGGGGCAAGGAAAAGAGACAGGGTGGACTGAGGTTCAGGGCTTCCCAGAGGCCAGATTTACTTTTCTGGCATTCCAGAATTAGTGGATTTTGTGGATTCCTCCTTAGGCTCTGGGGTAGGGACAAAAATGAGGGTTTCAGTGTGCAGGGCAGGGCTGCCAGTGAGTGGGATAGGGATGGGGGTGCAGGATCTGGGCGAGAGGTGGGGTGCAGGAGAGAATGAGGGTGTGAGGTCTGTGTGGGAAGTAGGATGCAGAAGCAGACTGGGAGTAGGGTGTCTGGCCGGCAGGAGGGAGCAGGAACAACAGTGGATGCAGGAACAGGGTGGGAGTAGGTGTCTGGCCAGGGAGGTTGGTACAGGAGCAAGGGAGGGTGCAGGAGCAGCTTGGGGTAAGTGTCTGGCCAGGGAGGACGGTGCAGGAGCGGGCTGAGGGTGCGGGGTCTTGGTGGGGAGTGGTGCATGAAGGGAGTGGGGGGTCTAGGGTCTGGGAATGAGGGCGGGGCAGTTACTTGCTTTTGCGCTGCACGCAGGTATCATATCCCAAGCACAGCCTCCCGCTGTTCCTATTGGTCAGAACTCGGCCAATGGGAGCAGCAGGGAAAGCTTCCAGGCACTGCATCCATGCGCTGCTGTTCTGCTTTTTCCCAGCTGGGGAGGGGGAGGAGAAGGGGAAGTGGCAGCGCACGGAACCACTTCTCGCCCTGCTTCTTCCCTGCAAGCGGGGAGGGTTGGGTCTTTCTCTCTTCCCCCCCAGTGGGAAGCCAGTGCTGGCGCTCCAACCTGCTGGAGTGTCAGCATGAGCTCCCCATTGCTGCGGGGAGCGGGAGGGGGCTGAGCTCCAGAGACTGTAGTTTGAGAACCACTGACTTAGCTGTTTGCTCTGAAGCATGCTCTTTCCACAGCTCCTGTGTATTACTTTGTTTAATGGGTGGAGGGTTTTTTTACCAGTAGTTCCTGCTTTAGAAGTTGTTTCATGTATAAGCAGTTAAGCATTCAATGGCTTTTAACTATAGTTGTGAAAGGGCAGCCCTTGGTATTTGAACACAGAGCTTCGTCTTTTCGAATCCGGCAGTCACGAAACAGAAATTGTGACCCTGGCTAAAGCCCGTTCTCTGAAATCATCAAGACCTTGTATTTAATATTCAGCATATTTAGCAAGGAGCCAAACTCCTGAGTTATGAAAATTGCCTTTTTAAGAAAAAAAAAAACTGTTAAGAGTCTGCAAAATGATTTGTGAGATTGCAAGATCTCCTTTGTAAGACAATTTGTCTTCTCTTGCATCAAATCTGTTATAAAACAGTCAAGCTGTGAAAGAGGGAAATCATCCCAGGAACATGAAGTATTAAAGTACACAAAGAAAATTCCCCTCCTTGCATTGTGTATACGTACACAGACAATGTTACTGACCAATCTACTCAATGGGCGGGTAAAAAAACCCAAGGGATATCGGGGAGGCAAATTTAAAAAAAAATGTATTAAGGAAATTTATGATGGGAATTGGAACTGCATACAATGGTGATGTAGTACATCAGAGATTTCTCCACCTCCCCATAGCTCATTGCTTCAACTACTAATCTGCACCCACATTTCTTCTGCCCTCACCTACTTCATCTTCAGGTATCTGTCTAGTGCTCCTCGCAGTGCGAAGAGTAGACAAACCAAAACGAGAGGAGGTTCTCTCACTGCCCAATTTCCTGCTCTCAAACACTGAGGGCAGATAGACTGTTATTTAGGTGGCTGTAAACGTGCAAGATAGAATAAGGGAGAATATCTAGGTTAATGAAGTGGGTGACATTCTAAGAAGATGCATTTGAACCCCATATCTGGCTTGAGTGCCTGGAGGGGGAAATACCTTGAGAAACAATCCTTCTGTGTGTCTTTATTCTCTGCCTCCTTCTATCCCTCCTCTATGCGATGTGCAGAGCCCCTTTGTTTAGGGCTAGAACTGGCTTTCTTAAATATTTATAAATCTTGCGCCTGGTCTCATGAGACAAGCCAGAGGTCACATGTCACCTTTTGTAATTTAAAGCCGTGGGGCTAAAAGCATTTGCACTGGCTCGAAGGACCCAATCCTGACCCGACCAAGAGAGAGGGAATTGAAACAGACCTTTCCGAATCTCCTTCAAGCACTGAGCGTGGTGCGGATAGCTGTCTTGCTGGGTAATTTATAGCTTGAGTTTTGCACTCCTCCATGGACAGGACTCTAATGGGGAAATGAGTCAGACAGTGCCACCTTGTGGCCAGATGCGTCTTAAACTGGAGGAGTCGGGAGTTGCATGTATATCTGACAGCAGGGACCTGGCTGTGTGGGAATTAACTGCACAATAGCCCCAGTTGCTTGTTTTAAAAGACACTAGTAATTTAACGCTAGTTTGGTGAATGCGAAGCATCTTATTCTGCTAAGCATATTCAGCCAAAGCTAACTTGCTGCTGCGTAAATACTGAGCCAACTCCAATACAGAAGATGCTGATTTTATAAAGGGGGGCTTGCTTTGTCTTGTTAGGTATCTGCCTTGCCTTCCAGGGAGGAGCTTGTAATTTGACGTGGGTGAAAGATGACTGGAAACAGAAAGATCACTTTCAGTTTTGGTAGAGGTTGTGCGCCCATGTTCTCTCTCTCTCTCTCTCTGTGCTTTTCAGACTGCTGTTTTCCCCCTGGTTTGTATGGATTTATAATTTCTTGCTCCATCACTGGAATCTCAGAGTCTGTTAATTTGAATATAAACTCTTGCTTGGGCCTATCCTAAGTATTTTGTGTCTTTTAAGTAGCTGGGTAGGACTGTGTAGATGGGGCAAACGGGAGGTAAATAAAGCAAAGAACGCTTTTACAAGAACACAGCACAATGAAGAATCACTGCTACATTAATATAGCTCCAGAAACAGGGAGAAAACCCCTTTTAAATATGAGATTTCTCTTTCTTCGCCATCACTCTCCTGTCATTCAGCAATATTGCAGACAAATGCAAGGCCAATGGTTTAATACAGTAGTAAAGAATCCTTTTATTTTCATATAAAGCCACAAACTTCCCCTTTCCTTAATGAGAAAAGTAACGAAAATAAACCTATCACATAGACTCTAAGTGGAATTGAAACCTGACACCTAAAACTTTAAGACAGAATTGACCACATGAAATAGTGTTTTGATTAAATGTTTAGCTTTTGCATGATTCTAAAAGGAATATAAAAGGCATTTTTTCCCACAGCTTTGTGTAACTGATTGGTGCAGTGTCATCTGGCCAGATGTGTTTATGTATATTTTGTAGTTGCTGTTTTATTGTAGCCTCAATATTTGCAATGTAGAAAATAATTGTGTGTTGGCTACCTTAGCTGTAGGACATCATTCATCTAATTTATGCAGCAGATGCAATGCACTTGCTAGTTAGACTTCCATTGGCTTCATTATTTTGATGTTAATCATAGATTGTTGGACGTTTCATGAGATCTCATCGAGACGCACATTTTTATTCTATAACCGAAATTATGGCGATGAAGGGCATTCTTTATGTAATCAGACATATAAGTGATTTAAAAAAAGAAATTAATATTCAAACAGCATATCCCTTGAGTATCCATTTACCTTTTGCAAGGGGTTGCTTTCACCTATGCATTGAATTCACTTCGGATGACGAGGGCCAGTTTATATCACATGTATATTTTACAAAAATTAATAGCATGATTATAATTATATTTAAATATGGCATTACATTATATTATAATATTAGCTCTTCTGTTGTGTCTTTTTGCTGGCCAGCTCTCATTGAAATAATGCCACGAGAAATCAAAAAAGTAGTTTGTGTGGGTATCTTTTGAAATTTTACACTCATTTTAGACTCTTTTTAGACTATTTGTTAGATGTGTTTTTGTAACTAACGTTCATTAAAGACATTCTAACCCTGTGTGTGCGCTTGTCTGCTTTTGTTAGGAAAGGCTTTGCATGTAAACAGCCAGTCAAAACACTGTGTTAATATTAGGAATTTTGAGGTTGGCAAAGTCTTGTCTGCTGGGGGAGCAGGAGAAGCATATGTGGAAGATGTGCTTTTAGGTTTTTTTTAAAATAAAAAGGGTTATGCATTTAATCACTAGCAGTGGTTCTCAACCTTTTCTTCATTTGTGGACCCTACACAATTTGAAATGGAAGTGCAGGTCCCTTTTGAAAGGCTTACACATAATCTAAGGAGCCCCCAGGATCCAAGGACCACAAGTTGGAAAAACCTCTGCTCTAAAGAAAGTAATTGTTTGATTTCAGCAGCTCTTGGGCTGTGTCTACACTGCCTCGATCTTGCACAAAAGCGGCCACTCTTGCGCAAAAACTTGCTGCCTGTCTACACTGGCCGTGTGTTCTTGCGCAAGTAAACTGACATTCTAATGTATGAAATCAGGGCTTCTTGCGCCAGAACTGACGCTCCCGCTCAGGAATAAGCCCTTGCGCAACTGTTCTTGTGCAAGAGGCCAGTGTAGACAGGCAACATGAATTTGTTGCGCAAGAAAGCCCGATGGTTAAAATGGCCATTGGAGCTTTCTTGCACAAGAGAGTGTCTACACTGGCATGGATGCTCTTGCGCAAAATCACCTCTCTTGCACAAAAGCACATGCCAGTGTAGACGTTCTCTTGTGGAAGAGTTCTTGCGCAAGAAGCTGCTAGTGTAGATGTAGCCTTGTTGTTTTGTAGCCTGTTTGCATCAATATGGCAGTGCGGCCGAGGGGAATGAGCCCAAAGTTGGGTGGAGATCCTGGGTTCTAATCCTGCTGTGCACTTGGGCGAGTCCCGTTTCTTCAATTTGCAAAATAGCAATACTTAATTTCCCAGGAGTGTTTTGAGGAGCAGTCAGTGTTTACATGGCTCTTTACTAGGGGAAGGTAAGCAAACCACTGGTTTGAGCCCTGCAGGAATTTTACTCCTGCAACCCCCACCTCCACCTGGTCTGTGCGCTGAATTAGGATGACCCTAGCAGCAGAGTTTTGTTTTTGTTTTGTTCACATGATCCGCTGTTGTGAGAGATTCCTTCAGCTCATTCATTTATATGTGATATTAATGTCATTAGACGACTGGACTCTTTAAAGTTGATAGGAATGCTGAATGAAGAGTAAGATGAAACATAGGCACATGCATGTGCACAGACCGGGAGCTCCAAGCTAAGGAGCTGGGATTGGGGGGAGGGCGTGACACCCTACTGGATGTATCTAATACAGGAGTGGGCAATACATTTTGGTCGGGGAGCATTCCAAGAATTTGGTACATGATCATGGGCCGCATGATATTAATGGAGGAAGTGCAGGGTCTGGGAGGGAGCTCGGGGTAGGCGATTGGAGTGGAGGAGAAGGTGTGGAGTCTGGGAGGGGGCATGGCTGCAGGAAAGGATTCTGGCATGGAGAAGGGTGTAGGAGGGAGTGCAGGGTCTGGGTGCGGGTTGGGATGTGACAGGGATTGGGGTTTGGGAGGGGATGTAGGGTCTGGAAGGGGGTATGGGGTGCAGGAGAGGATTCTGACCTGGAGGAGGGATGTAGGATGGGGTGCAAGGTCTAGGGAGGGGATTGTGATCTGGGACAGGAGTGTAGGAGGGGGTGCAGATGGTTTGGTTTATGGCCTGGGGCAAGGAGCTGGGGTGCTGGGGGTGGGTGGGAGATGGCAGCCGGCTGGGAAGTGCTTCCCTTAGGCCACATCTGCCCAGCAGCTCAGCAGGACCCTCAGGCAGGCTCCCAGCCTGCTGTGTCCCCACCTGCTGCTCAAAGCAGCTGGCTGCGGGGGCCATGTGTGCCTTTTGCATGGGAGGCCCTCTGTGTGCTGCAGGCATTGCCCAGGTAGCTCCCATTGGCCAGAAACCAGCCAATGGGAGCTGTCTGGGCCATGCTGGTGGCTCAGACAGGATACGGCGGGCTCTCCTCCCTGGGGCGCGTGATGGGTGTTGAGCAGCTGGGCCTCTGGAAGGCTGTGGGCCGGATCCAGCCCATGAGCCATGTTTTGTCCCTCTCTGATCTAATACCCCCCTCTCCCTCTGTCTTTGGAGTAAGCATGGAAAAATGCATAAATAATTAAGCCAAGGTACTTACACACACATGTTTTATGGCAAATGGCTGTGTGGTTTGTGGTAATTTTTTCCAGAAACAGGTTTTATGATAATACAGTAAAAATATTAAATTAGAAAATGCCTCACTAAGGGTGATAAAACCTTACTACAGTGGAAATAGGTAATTATCCCCTCTACAGGCTAAATGACAGTTTAAAAGAAATAAAAATGTTAGTGCTCATTACTTCCTTTTGTGGGTTGCAATAAAGGGTAAGTTAAATTTTAATTCAAGGAAGACCCCTGTATCGACCTGCTCTTTCAACACACTCTACCTCAGGTGTAAGTACTATTAATTACTCCGTCTCTGTTATTCTTCAGCACATGGCTAATACCAATATCCTTTTGTGCTCAAGCCACCTTTCCCTTGCTGACTTGGGGTGGGGTGTTTTGACTCACTAGCTCAAATCTGCTTTTTAATATATGGGGGGGAGGGAGAGAAATTACGAATTTTTTAGCCAAAATCTGAGTTCATTATACATAGCCTTCGGGGGCCTGAAAGTATTAAAAGCCACACTTACCCCGGTGAATTGAAACAGAGACAAGGTTAAACCCGGAGGATTGATGAGTTTTACTCTCGGCATGGTAAAATCCTGCGGAGGGGAGATGCTGCCGGGGAAAGGTAGCCTATGTAGCAGCCATAATAATAATAAAAAGGTTGGCTTTTTGGGGAGGGAAGCTGGCTGGCTAAAACATTTCTTCCAAATCCTCCCCCTTTCCCATTTGCAAATAACTATGCTCAGCGGCTGTCAGTCTGTGGAGCGGGCTGGAATGTGCAGGTAGCTGTGCTGGACTTCTGACTTCAGGAGGGAGCACGCGTGCTTGTGAGCCTGTTGGGCTTTTCGCGATCCACTCTTACAAGCGAGGGGCCCCACAGCCGAGCAGCTGGGCTGGCGTGGCGGGACCGCGCCTTGTAGAACTTGGCGTTCTGAGTGCTGGAGCTTCTCAGAGCCCAGGCAGCATCACCGAACTGAGCACGAGACTGTTCGTGCCCCTGTTGCACTTGCTTTAAAAACCATTTTGCTAATTTTGGCCCCTGAGTCCAGTGTTAGTGGAACCCCCCCCTGCCCAGGGAGTAAACCAAGCAACCAAAACAAATTAGAGAAACCTTGAGAAATCCCTGCTGCACTGCTAGAGAGAGAGTCACTTCTCAGACTGATAGCAAATGTTCAAGTGAGGAGTTACTGCTATTGGCAGGTGCCTGCGTGCTGCCCGGCAAAAATTCACTGCTGCTGCAGCTACTTTTTTGGGGGAGTGGGGTTGTCCAGAGAGAAAAAGCGTATGTGTGTGTGTGTGTGTGTGCGCGTGCATGCGCGCGCTTTTAAAACTTCCTTACAGCACTGATGAATGGGAGAAGGCACTCTCAGTGTGTAGGGGAGAAGAGGCTGTAAATTTCAAAGTGCTTCTCTGGTGAGCTGAGTTTGCCTGAGATGTGACTTAGCCTTGGTTTTTCTGGGCATGTGTTTGTGCCCTTGAAAACAACCAAGTCCAGAGGTCCAACATTCAAAGCAGACCGTGTCCTTAGCACAAGCCATCAGCCTGTTTTACTGCTTGGCTGCCAGGTACAGTCAGGTAGGTCGCACCTGCTGTGCCACTGAATGTCCTGAGGATGTCGGCGCGCTCTTCTGTGGCCATTGGCAGTGTGAGTGGATGATGAGAGCTCAGCAGGCCGTTGATGGGCTGGCCTCTGATGATTTGTGTGCACAACTGCAATGGGATGTGGATTCTGGTAGGAGAGGAGGCAGGTACGTGACTGATTTTGCTTTTTGTCATAGTGTGATGGCTCCCAACCAGGGCTAGCTGCTTCTTGGGGAATCTGTTTTAGATTGTTCCTGCATACAGGGCTCCGTTCCCATTTCCTGTTCGAGCTGTTCCAAAGTGTCCTGCTGCAGGGATTCTCGGCCTTTCACATCCTGTCACTTTAGTGGTACTTTCCTCCCATCTAACCCCAATGAAAGGAGTCTCATCTCCCCTATGTTGCCAACCCACGTTCTGCTGAAAGGGTTGGTGACTCCATTCCCTCTTCTGCACCAGGTGTACGGAGCCCAGAAAGTACCACAGTGGAAGGGAAGCCTTGTGGGAAAGGCTCTGGCGATTCGGTTTCCAATCTCGGTTCTGCCATAGGCTCCCGCTGTCACTTTTGATGTCAATCCCTCACTCTTTCAGTTCCCCGTCTGTAAAATGGGAAGGGCACATCTCTAATTCACAAAAGCATAAATTTCTTAGTGACTGCAATTCAGCTACTGTAGCTATGAACCGCATAGACTTACCCCAGAGAGTATAATAGCCCACTTCAATCCAGAGGAAATAATATTCTGCCAAAGCTCCTTGGCTCTCAGAAAGTTTGACAGTAGAGTCAGTGCTGCAGGTAGGACTACTTCTGTTTTAGTGCTATAGGCTCCCCAAAATGTGCTATATGGGGTATATTTGGTTGGGAACTGTTTTGGTGACAATAGAGGTGTTTGAACGTGAGTTATATGGCCGGCTTTGTACCCTTAACTGTGATGTGGATGGTGGATAAAGAAGAGAACAGCGTGCTACAGAGCAGAATGTGTGTGTGTGTGTGTGTGTGTGTGTGTGTGTGTGTGTGTGTGTGTGTGTGTGTGTGTGTGTGTGTGTGTGTGTGTGTGTGTAGAGGCTGTTGGGTATAAGCATATTGAAGGGCAGGGTTGAGGTGGGTCTGGTCTCATGGCACTATCCAAAGTTATCTTATGCCTGCTATCTCCAGTGCTCCCTATCTGATTTAGAGGTAATGACGGAGTGAACATTTCCGTCTGATGGTGGCTTGGCCTTTTGCAAATGAGTCTGATGGGTCTTAGCAACAGAAAAAAACAGGACTGGGAGACTCTCCCGCACATCCTGGAGAACACAAGACTGGATCTTATCAAAGAGCCCTAGAGTAAACACAGGGTGCGTCTAGACTACATGGCTCCGTTGACGGAGCCACGTAGATGAGTGTACTCAAAGGGAAATGAAGCGGCGGTTTAAATAATCGCCGCTTCATTAAAATAAACATGGCCGCCACGCTGTGCCGCCAATCAGCTGATCCAGCACAGCACAGCAGTCCAGATGCTCCGCGGTCAACAAGGGAAGCCTTTGTCGACCGCTCCGGTAAACCTCATTTCATGACGCATACCAGAGCGGTCGACAAAGGCTTTCCTTGTCAACTGCAGAGCGTCTAGACTGCCCACTGTGCCGGATCAGCTGATCGTCGGCACAGCGTGGCGGCCATGTTTATTTTAATGAAGCGACGATTATTTAAATCGCCGCTTTATTTCCCTTTGCCGAGTACACTCATCTACATGGCCATGTAGTCTAGACACACCCGTAGAGTGGGAAGCCTGTGACCCTGGGGAAATGGAGTTGGTCTCCCCACGTGCTTTGATAGAGAATAAGTTCCGGTCTTGCTTTTGACTTCTCCATTCTTTAGTAACTGGCAGTTGTCTGTCTAATGGCTCTTGTTGGCTCTCCGTGCCTGGTGGGTGGAAATCCAGGGGAAACGGGAGCAACTGCAGATCATTAAGGGCTTCTCTGGGTTGGGGTTGGAGTTGGAATGGATAGGTTGGGGAAAAGTGTATAGAACACTAGAACTGGAAGGGACCTCAAGAGGTCATCAAGTCCAGTCCCCTGCCATTGTGGCAGGACCGAGCATCATCTAGATCAGTGGTCTCCAACCTTTTTACACCCAAGATCACTTTTTAAGTCTCAGAACAGGCGAAGATCTACCGCCCCGCCCTTGAAGCCCCGCCCTCTCTATTCTCCTCCTGCCCATCACTTGCTATCCCCAGCCCTTATACACTCTGATAAACAGTTTATTTTTAAATTATAAAATTAAAATCACATGTTTATACTTATGAAATAAATGGTCTGTTTTTAATTCATGCTATTTAAATGTCAAATGAAGCATTTACAATTATACATTTTGTTCTCTGCTATTTTGTAAATCTAAAATCAAGTATTGATAATTATATATTTTTTCTTCCAATAACAAAGTCTCAGTGTGACACCTGTGATTGAACAGTATCTGCCAGTGTCTTGAAGTCTGAGTTGTAGTCTGAGATTACTAGTTGTATATAGTCTATCAGATGGGCATCTGTGATCCTGCGCTCAGCCTGGGAAGCTTGCTCCAGCACAGCTGGAGCTAAACGCAGCCTCCCTGGGCTGAGTGCAGGGCAGCCAGGCTGGAGGGAAGAGAAGTGGCTGCCCGGCCAGCTGGCTATGGCGCTCAGCCAGGGTGCACCAAGCTCCATATGGGCAGGCGCAGAGGAGAAGCCGCCAATCAGCTGGAGCATGGGGCAGCCTCTTTCAGCTGAAAGCCAGTCAGCTGGCTGGGGTGTTTCAGCCCTCCCGACCTCCCAGCTCCCACCATTCCTCGCAGCTACCCACCTGTGTTGTTGCTCGGTGAGTAGCTGCTCCTCAAATGAGGAAACCTAATGTAAATGTACTGCACAGTTCAGAGAGGGCTCAAGAGCTACTCTTAGAGCCCCTGAGATCTACCGGTAGATCGCGATCTACTGGTTGGTGACCACGGATCTAGATCATCCCTGACCAACATTTATCTAATTTCCTTTTAAGTATCTCCAGTGATGGAGATTCCACAACCTCCCTAAGCAACTTATTCCAGTGTTTAACCACCCCGTTAGGAAGTTTTTCCTAATGTCCAACCTAAACCTCTCTAGCCCATTGCTTCTTGTCCTATCCATGAGTATCTGCTGGCGTGAGTAGTGGAGTTATTCTCTGCCTGGAAGAGCCTTCATCTGGACAAAAGGAGGCTGGGGACTATAGGAAGCCAGTAATTAGTGCATATGCCTCTGTTTTTCTGAGACCTTCTGTTGGCACGTGTCCACAGGAAGGCTGCAAAGTGGCCACATTTGGCATTAGAATTTCTCTTTCTGAGGCCGTTGGCTGCAATACGATTAGTCCTCTTCGGTGTTTAAAATGAGCGGAGGGGAGGGAGGAATGAAATCGGCGACGTTTCTTTAAAAGGTTCCAAACCACTCAGCCTTTCAAGTTACTTTGACATGAGCAAACGGCGGCGTCTGTGTGTCAGCTTTGCCCACCTGAGTGTGAAATGATGTTCTATCAAAACACCGGTTTCAGCATTTCCCTCTCCACTCCTGACATGTGAACCCTGCTGCGGACAGTAACTGCTGCTTTCTGCCCAGGAATTTCACTGATATTGCAGTACAAGTGGAAACATTTGCTCAGTGGTAATGATGGGGTCTGGCTCGCGCAAGCAAGGCAAGGTTGGAAGGCTATGATTGTGAAGGACTAAATAGCATCGCTCGCTGCATTTTTTTCCCCCAGTCAAACGATGGAGTCTTAAAGTCACAGCGTCCTTTTTGTCAGAAAAACTGCCTGCTTTATGCTATCTAATTTCTCAATTGAAACTGCAAAAGACAGTTATACTTACGGGTTAATAGGCAGGAAGGCTGCACAAAGTGCAGTAAAGGCAGGGGAATGCAGCACTCCTTTTATTTATTTATTTGAAAAGGGTGATGAAGATGCTTCGGCTTCAAAGCCACAGGCTGTGGTGGTTCAGAGGGATGGTTTGTGGGTCAGGAGGTTTGTGTATTCCACTGGCTGTTCTGCATTTGTACAATATAAAGAAGAGGGTGAGGGCGAGGGCTCCCCCGTGTTATTAAAAGGCAATATGGAGTTTTCACTCTTACAGCAGCTTATTTCTTTCTGGCCTACTGACCGTGGCACATTGTCGCGGGAACAAGCTGTGGCTCTTCAGAGCCCCTGGCCACCTCCTGTCGTTCATTACACAACTCCCGTTAGTTCTCGCCAGACCCTAAACTTCCCCCTTCCACCTCTCTCCTGCCTCTCGTGCTGACTGCAGTCTGCATGGCAAACAAAGCTTGTCTCTGGCCCACTGAAGAAATGCTCTTCCTTGCTCCTCCTTGCTGTGTTCAGTCTCTGGTAATGTCTGAAACCTCCTGCTTTGGTTACATTTGAAGAAAGTGTTTCAGGATTAGTGACCATTTGTTGCTGCTGTTCTCTGTAATTTAAACTGGCCTCAGCAGCAGAGGCTGGCTGATGGGTAGTTCCATGAATTCACCTTTTTCAAAATGGCAGCCACCTCTTATTGTTTTCAATAGGGCTGAAGATAGAATGGCCTTTAGGCAAAGATGCCCTATTCAAAATGGCCACCTGCCCTAAATTCGTTCTAAGCTGCATGACCACATGGTTGCGCAGAGGAAAGACGTCTCTCCCCGCCAGCCCAACGCTGGATCTGCACTGAGCTCCAATGGAGCTGCTGTAGCCACAGAGGCGCCTTTAACCTGGCCCTGTGTTGAGAGAGGGCTGGGGATAGTCCTCTCTTCCTGAGGCAGCCTGTATCCTGAACCCCTCATACATATCCCCCTAGCCAAAGCCCTCACTCCAACACCTCAGCCTTCTGCCCCAACACTGAGCCTCTTCCTACACTCCAAATCCCACATCCCCAGCCCGAACCCTACGTCCCCTCCCACACCTCAACCCTCTGTCTCAGGCCTGAGCCCCCTCTTCCCTCCAAACCCCTCATCCCTAGCCCCAACGCAGTCCCCAACCCTTAGCCCCCTCTCATACTCCAAACCCCTCATGCCTGGCCCCAACTCAATCCCCTACCCTTAGCCCCCTCTTCCCTCCAAACCCCTCATGCCTGGCCCCAACGCAATCCCCTACCCTTAGCCCCCTCTCATACTCCAAACCCCTCATGCCTGGCTCCACTCGACAGCCCTACCCCCTCCCCCTTCTGTCCCAGCCAAGCCCCCTCCTGCACCTGAACCCCTCATCCCCTGCCCCACCCCAAAACCTGCATCCCCCTTTTAGTGGGAGTTTTGAGCGCTCCTCCTTTCCTGATTTTATTTAAAATTCTCAGTTTTAATCATCCTAGGTGATGTTAGCAGCTCAGGCCAAGAGATAGTTTCTCTGTCATGAGTTTTACCTGCTGTATCTCTGGGTCCTTTCTACTTTGAGAGTCTGTTTGGAGCTCAGGAGCGTGGAACGCAGCTTTTCCCTTCAGTGTTTTCTAGGCTGCCATGCCCATATGAATTTCCGTGTTGCAGCTGAAGTTTGTAATAAATGTGCCCTTCTCCCTCCTCCCCTCTACCTTCCCTGACTACTTAGGTTTTAAACTTAAAAACAAATAAAGAAAACCAGTCTCTGATGTGGGGGTTTTTTTGAGGGAAATTCGCTTCTCTTATCAGAACTGCTGCATGTGTGATATTAATTGGAATCTTGTTGCTGGGTCATTTTCATTGTTTTTCAAGTACCGTCAAATCCAAGCAAATGTATGAAAACTAAATTATAGTTCCACATAGGCTGTCTGATTGAATCCTCCTTATGGCATTGCAGTCTCATGCAGCCTATTAAAATATTCAATCTTGTTTTCTTACTTGAAGAGCCTGTCTGTAAAGGGCAAACTTATAGAAAACCTCATTCCCTAGAGAGATGGTATCCAGCCACACTGAAATATTTACATATTTCTGTACTGCCTGTGATTGGTCTTGCGCAAGTTCTTCCCTACACTTGTATTTATTAATAAAGATTGTTGAATGCATTTTTAATTACACACTGGCCTTTTCATTTGAAGCAGCGGCTGGTAGCACTGCCTGCCTCTTGCTTCCAATTTGACCTTGAAAAGTTACTCCCCTCCCCCTCTTTCTCCTTTTTTTTCCCAGGACGGAGCTTTATCGATCGTTGTTTGGCAAAATCACGCGTCCTGAAGAACCCAAGCAGAATTAGCATCGAGCCTTTGCAGAAGGAAAACATATGCACAGACTTTTGTTCTCTGCATTTGGCTCATGCCCAGGGGATCCTTTCTGTACATTTTGGACTCATGCCGCTATGCTGCCAGAAGCTGCCTCCGCGTTGTCACAGCTGGTCCGTGGGATACGTGGCAGTTTGTAGATCACTGCTCTACTTCTGTGGGTCACTTGATGATGTAACCTTGGCTGCAGTGTCGTTCACTGAGGCTTTTAATCTGCGTGGAAGCCCAAAACATGGATTTCAAGTCCTTGAAATGTAGTGGGCTGTTGGGAGGGGGAAGTGCTTAACACCTTTCTTTAAGTTTGTCAGAAAGTGTCATGTCTGTTACAACGTTTTGTAATTTGCTGGGGATTGTTTTATTTTGTGCAGACCCCATAGCTGAATTGTATCAAATCAGAGTTAAGAGGAAAAGAAGAACATGTACCCCGGCAAGAGGACACCTCATACATATTTTACAGTTTAATTTAGAATCTGTTCATGCCTGTTAACGAACATAAAATGCCCTTCCTTATTTGATCATCTTGTATTTCTGGCCCTGATCCTACACTCTTATGCCTGTCTAGAATCGCCTTGAAATTAGTGGGGTTCCAACTGGGACAGCGTAAACCTATCATACTGCAGAACCTGGGTCTGTTACTCCAGCTTCCTCCACCTTCGTTTGAAAGATACGATCAACTGCTGTGGTTTAGAAGGCTGTAGCTGTGCATTTACTGAGCCTCAAGGGCTAAAATGTTGCTAATGTGACCCAAAATAAAGGTGCCCTAGAGCCCACCAGTAGCTTGAATTTCAGAGTTCCAAGAGGACAGTTTATTATGCACAAACGGTCAGTCGTGGAATGGCTCCCAGCCGAACACATGCGCACGACCAGGGGTATTTTTGCAATTGGAACATGTGAATTTTCAGTCCAGCATTGATCTTACACAGAATTATTTCTGCTGATCAGGATTCTTTGAGGTATCTTCCCTTCCTATCGACTAGTGACACACTTTCTAGAGAGGTTAGCACCAGTGTAAATCTGGCAAGAGGAGATGATTCACTTTTTTTTTTTCCATCAGAAGGTCAAAAGCTGAAAATTAAAAACCCGTAAGGGGGATTTATTAGCCTGCTGTGACCAATCTCAGATGAAGATTATCTTGCATAAATAATGTGTGCATATGTTTGTAGTATAATAGCGAGATAGCCATTGCATTGGCTTCTTTAACTACGTTGGCTCTGTTTTGTTCTTTAAATAACCTGATTAAAATAGCTTGTAAGTTGACTAACCAAGGTTTGACAGTGCAGTGGGTGCATCTGGTGTCTGAAAGTGGATTTGAGGGGTATATGCTGGTTTAATTAAGAAACTCTATTCGGTAGGGGTTTTTTTTTAAGTCTTTAAACTGTTGTTTTAATAAATAACAAAGGAATCTGTATCCTTTTGGGTCATTCATTTACATTTACAGAGCATCTTGTGTGTCAGGATCTTGAAGAGCTCTGTGAACACTGCTTAAATGTCACGATACCCCTCAAGACAGGAAGCGTTGTTCTAACCGTTTCACAGCTGGACTGAGAATCGAAGAGGATGCTGACACAAGGGCAGTTTGAGAGTTGGTGAGATGAGTCCTGGTTTTCACACCCCTGTTTTAATTGGTAGAGCCACCACGAATCATCAGTCACATTGACTAGGTGGCTCCTAACAAAGCAGATTGCAATACTGTTAATATAGTCCCCATCTGAATATGAGAGCTTACCTCAATTCTTTGGCTTGCTGTAGTATGTGGCAAATTAATAAGGACCATTAGTAGCATGTGCATAGGGCTTTTCATCTGGAGGAAGTCCAAAGCACTTTTACAAAAACTTACATACATAATTTCTCTTTTTGCGTGTTTGTTTGAGCTTTTAAATCTGTTTCATCTGCTTCGGTGTTTTTGTAGAGGCTGTAATAAGGCAAGGGCTGCAAGGACTGTTCTGTTTTATCACCTCTAAATTTTCATCCAAGGGGGGGGGAAGGCTGGATGAAAGCGCTGGCCAGAATTTTCAAAAATACTGACAGGAAGGTTCCTAAGTAGGTGGTCGGTTTTGACCTCTGTGGGAATTGTTGAGAGCTTTGCTCTGCTGGAAAAGCAGGCCAGTTACAAACTAGTACATCGCGGCAGGAACAATTTAGGCTTTCTTTCTAACATAACCTCCTTGGGAATTTAAAACATTAGGTGACAGCAAGTGTGCTCATTAATACTGGCTTTCTATAAACATGACAGTATACCAGCATTGATGGCAATATTGGGTTTCCCCACTATGGGTACACCTTCCATGACACTAAAACATCAGTTGCTCCAAAATATTTAGAGCAAATAGGCTTAATTAACTAGAACAGATGAAAGGTAGGAGGCAGCAGAGATGGTATAAAATACATAATCATACAAGGTTGTTTTATAATTCAAGATACCACCCTCCTTCCAGCAAAGAATAAATTGGAAACTATTTTAATTGACACGGATCCTGCTATTCAACTGTTACCTGAAAGACAGATTAGTTGATTGATTTGCATTTTAATAAAATCGAATACTTTATTTTTGTGTGTATGGCTAATGCTGATTTTTAAATGAGTTCCGAACTGTTATCAAGGCTGAATTCAGAGAGTTTTTTTAATGATGACTGAAGCAGTCCTCTTGTTCTTTTTCCTCTAGTTGACTTATTTTGCTAGGAGGGCATGATCCAAATGCTATACCCAAGTATCATGAAATATGAAGAACAGAAAGTTACCAGTAAGCAAAACCTTTTCTTTTTTTCAAGTTCATACTGGAGGCTGACTGAAAATGCAGGAGATTGAATACTCGTTCTCTTAGTTACAGCATAAAGGCACTTATATTTTAGTGAAACCCAAATAGATTGTTACATCAAACTGATCTTATAACCAAGATAGAGTTAGAAAATGGATCAGTTCTTGGGCAAAGGGTTTCCAAAATTCACCTACCCCGGTGCACTGAAGCCAGGCAATAGACACGAGCTCTATTTTGAAAAATAAGTTGGCACCAGTCTCCTTTTCTCTTTTACACTAGGCCTCTGAGATTTGTCAAACATCACAGCTGCAAGCAGGCATTGTGGAACAGTAACATGGTAGCATAACGATATGGAAATGTCAGTGCTGAAACTTATAAGTGTCTTGCATTACGATCCTTTGCTGGCCACGGTCCAATTGTGGTCCTCTTGATAAGTGGGAGGAGGACAGTTACCATCCCTTGCAGAAAATATTAACATTTTCTTAGGTTTATAAAATATCTGTGTCACGGTGAGTATTGACTTTGTCTTAGAAAATGTATGTAGCATGGATGTATAGATCTTCATGTCCGCTTGCAGGAAAGCAGGATTCGTAGATATCAGAGAAGCATATTGATTTTTTTTTCCGCCTGTCTTTCCAGCTCTCTGGTCAAAATTTTCCAGGCAGAAACTTAGTAAATGTCACTGTTGACTCCTTACTATTGCTCTTTCTATTCTTGGATCCAAATCATGACCTTATGCTGTGAAGTTTGCAACAGTCTCAGGTCTCCCTGCAGCGTACCAGGGCATGGGTGGCTGAGCGGGGAAATCCAGCTACAAAGAATCAACGGTAAATAGTGCTACTTAATCAGCTGTTTCGGGGGTGGACAAAGCCTCTACATTTGTACTGTGCCCTAGGAGGGGGAGGAAGAGAAGCATTACAACACAGTATAGAGAAGGCTGGCTTTATGGAAGCAGGCTTCAGCAGAATAGTGTGTTGAACAGTAGTATGTCAATTAACAGGCTAATGCTTAGTAGGAAGCAATTTAGCCTACTGATCAGTGTCTGATAGTCCTAAAACTACAGGCTGCAGAAGTAGCCATAGCCAGTCACTGTGATCTGTCTTACAGGATGACAGTCTTCTGTGATAAATCCAACTCCTTCTCATAAGCCAACACCATAGCAGATCTGATTCCCCCCCTCCCCCACCACACACACACAGTCCCATGTGACATATCAGCAAGACAGTGGGCTGACATTGGAGAAGTATTTTCCCCACACGTTGAACAACACCCGTACTTATTTTCTGAACAGCTAAAAGTCTCTGACGTGTGGTCTGCTAACATCATTTAAAAAAAAACCAACCTCACGGTTTAATAGCCACAATTCTGAAGGACATCAAGTGGAGTAAATTAGCCGCTTCCCAAGTTTGTGTCAGGGAAATGGTTCCATGCTGCTTACGCAGTCAGAGCAAACATTAAGGATGTGGAAAAGGAAGCCAGACGCGCATCGCCTCCATTGGGTTTGCTGCTCTAACAAGTTGGCTGGCGTCTGTTCTCGGCGTAGGATTACGAGGCTTTGACTTGAGGGGCTAACTACACAATATACACGGTTTAAAATTCCCTTTCAGTTTGACTCCTCTGTCCTTTAAAGTTGTAGCGGCAGTGCTTGGCTTTAAGAGCTGGATGTAATGTTAAAAGGGTAATATGAAACACTTTAAATGTGATAACTTCTAGTTCATATTGTTTGAAGAGATAAGAGTGATTCAAAGCCCCACTAAGGATGCTTTTGAATTTACTTATCAGCATTTAAGCAGGCTTTTTCTTCCCCCCTACCTGGCTAGTGTGATATATCAAGGGAACCTTAGAATGGAGGGTTTAGCCTGCAAGGACCCTGTTTCATCTGCTAACCTTGCTGGTAAGGTCAGTTCTTTTTTCCTGATGTGAAAGTGGTACGTTTCCAGGATTTGAATATGCTGGCAGGGGAAACGCAGCCGATGTAATTCTTGAGCAGGTTCTAATCAGAGCCATCAAGAGGAGTGTCTCAAGTGGTTATCTGGCAGAGTCCAGGGTAGGGTGGCCTGCGGTTAATCAGCTCTGCCCTCGCTAGGAGGTGTTACCGTGGTCAATGTGAATTACTGCAGAGACCTGCTAGGACAAAGAGCTTATTCCGAGGGCAAAAAGAAAAAAAGGCAAATTACCCAAGGACTGAGTGTTCCATAGGCGTGGTGAGTACCTCCACGTTCTGGAATCCAGTTGGCCTGTTCATTCCATGTTGTAACCGAAGAGTCTTTTTTTACGGGGTCTCCCCTAACCACAGGCTCTACGGGCTGCAAAATTCACGCCTGAATGGAAACCTGCCACAGCCTTTCCGTCTACTAAATATTTAATCCTGATTGATTGCCATTCCACTGTTGGTCTCGTGGTGGATGGTCAATGCTGCGTAGGGCATGATTCTTGTGGGGGGCTCACTTAGTTGGATAACCTGCATGCCCTATAGGGATTCAGTGAATCTTTGTTTGACTGGGTCAAGCTATATTAGACAGTGTAAAAGTCTGCGTCAGTAGGCAACTCTTACTAGCCCCATTTTCCTCTATACTCACTAGTGTAGTGGTGGTAATGCTGAGTTTGGGCTTTGGAAACTAATTATGCCCGCCCAGAGTCCTATAGGACAGATGAGTATGAGGCCTAGTTCACAGGCAATTACACTGATGCACAAACAAATCAAGTGACCAGGTCATGGTTACTCAGCAAACTGAAGAGGAGCCAGACTTCCAAGTCCGGCTCTCTGCCATACAGCTTCCCAATGGCTAGTGAACCATCAGCTACCTACCAGTGGTTCTCAAACTTTTTGGCCCGCGGCCCACCCTGTTCCATGCAGACCTTTCCACGGACCACCAGCCAACCACTCCTGGCCACAAAACGGGTGCAGGACTGGGCTAGGGTGGGGGGGCTGGCCGGGAGGGAAGGTGCAGGAATTGAGATGGGGGGAGGGTGGGTACAGGAGCAGGGTGGGAGTGAGGGAGGAGGATAGGGTGGCAGTCTGGGCATGAGGGTGATGGGGGACGCTTACCTGGTGCCATGCCTCCCGCTGCTCCCAGATAAGGCCCCATGCAGCTTCCGTTAGCCATGATTCCAGCCAATGGGAGCAGCAGGGAAAGCTTCCTGAGGAGCAATCTCCTTTGCTGCTGTCCCCCCTCCCCTCCTCCTGCCAGGGGAGGGGCGGCAGCAGTGTGTGGAGCTGCTTCCTTCTTCCACAAGCCGGCTCTGGCCCACAAGGAAGCTGGTACAGGGGCTCCAACCTCATGGAGGGGTGATGGGGCTGGAGTGCCAGTGCAGGCTCCCTTGCCGCGGGGGGGGAAGGGGGTGAGCCCTGAGCCTGCGGACCACGCTTGGAGAACCATGGTTCTACAGAAGGGTAGCCAGGGCGCTGTGGAGAGGTAGCAGAAAATTCTCATGGATGGTCTTAGAGGGTGTAAATGGTTGTTAATAAAGCCGGTGATACCAGAATGGTTTTTACTAAGTTTTCCTAATACTGCCAATTAACAGTAAGATTTTTTTCCCAACAGACTATTCTTTATTAAGTCATAATATATCTGCTTATCAGTCCCTATAAACATGGGCATTATACTTTTTAACATCACACACCAGCTAGAGGTATGTGTACGTGTGTTTGGGCGGCGGGGTGTGTGTGTGTGTGTGTGTGAATTATTCCTCTTCCCCCAGCAGCAGAGAATTTCAAGTTTCAGACAAACAACTTCATTTACAAGTGTGTCTCTAATTAGCTGCAGAATTAGTAAAGCGGAGTTTTCCCCCCCTAGATCGGCTAAACCCCCGAGGGAGACTGTGGAATAGAGAGAATCGCATTTCCAATTATTTTGTTGAATTGCTAATTTAGTTATTGTGCCTGGCGTAATTGTGATGGGTATTGGGTGTGCAATTCAATTTGTTTTAAATATTTGTGGGAAGGCTGATCAGTAATGGAGCTGACCTATTTCATGGCCCAAATTGAGAAGAGAGACTAAAACAAAAACAGCTACAAAGCCACAGTTTGTTTCAGTTTTTATTTTGATCTCTCTCATCCCTCTTAAGACTGTTGCTGTAACAAAAGGTTTAAATTAAAAAATGATAGCACTTTGATCTTAGGCTTTTGAAAGCTTACAGCTTTGGTACTTTTCTTGGCATTTTAATATGTAGATATTTTAGGCTAAAGAGTTTTAAATGCATTTTTGGAGTTCAATAGGTTTTCCCCCCTCCCTTCTAAATTGTATTGTGTTTGTTAAAGTGATTTATCTTGTTAACCCTTGGGATTCTGGTTCAAGAAATGCGTGAAAATAACTGGAACTGCTGGGTTTTGTTTTGTCTGGCTTCATCCAGTTTAATTTGAAATTTTGTTAAATACTTACCATTAATTAGAGGGAGAGATTTTTAGAAACCTGCGTGGGGTGAAGTCTGTATTGAATTTATGTTTGCAACATAGCTGGCAGGGAGAAGAATTTAAATTAGCGTCTACTTGCAATTTAATTTCAGAAGCTCTAGGTGGGAGTTTTTATGAATGTATATCTCGGATGGGGGGGGCAGGGGTCAAAGGAAATAAATGTATAGTCAAACATCTCATTGGTCTGCGTAGCGGATGTACACCACTCACGCTGCAGTGAAAACAGACACTTGTAGAAGTGACAGGTCTGCCTTAGTTTGCCACTACAAATAACGCCGACACAGGTTTGAAAGCACTAGCTGGATTTAAATCTAGAACAGGACTCAGGCTGAACACTTCAAAGCTTCTCTCAGGTAGTCGTTTGCCACAAACCCATGCGGCAAAGGCTGTTTGGAACTGATCATGTGGAAAAGAGAAGTGAAATTAAAGCCCGGTCTGATTTAATTCCCTTTCTGCTTTACTGTGAAATGTTCAACCCTTCTCCAAGTCATCCTGTTGCTGGAGTATTCGCTCCTGGGTGTTGTAACAAGAAAGAGAGAATGTTAATGTTCTGGATGGTGCCTTGATTTATATTCCACTGAATATATTTGTGTGTTGACTAAAACGCATTTTTCTATTTCAGAACTGGGCTTTTCCTGCATCGACGTTTTAAAGGTTTGGCACGATGGAACGGATAGATGCAACAAATTAAACACTGGCTTCCCTGCCTGAGACGTTACAAAGGGGATGAAACAAAGAAAAAGGCCAGCAGCTTCTGAGAACAGGTGAAAGTAAAGATTCTTGTGCTTTGGAATATGCTGTAGTACAGTCTTTTCCCAGGCGTAAGCGTCTGCTGCCCGGATTAAAACGCTGTGTGCTCTGTGGGGCTTGAGTAAAGGTTGGAGTGAAAGGGGTGGCAGAATAGGCAGTCCAGCTACTCGCAGAGACGGGCCTGAACCTCAACGTTCAACTCTAAATGGGAGTTTAGCCAAAAGCTTGAGCTATTCTGAGTCAGATGCCTGGGTGTGAACTTAAATTCAAGGCTGTTTCAAGCTGGTGTTTGCATCCCTTATGAATAGGACCAATGTCACTGTTAGCGTCTTCTACCTACAGTTCTCAGTGCAGCAGCAAGCTCCCCCTTTAAAAGTTACAGCTGTGCCAGGGGTGCTTACCAGAATCCCTGCATAGGAGAGACATGGTGGACTGGGTTCCACCTGTAGCAATCAAAAGAGGCGTAAGCCAATTCTTTTTTATTAAAAGAAACTTGAGGTAAGTGAAGTACATCAGCAAGTACCATAGAGTGCAGCAGTAGCACTGCCATGATTTGGTTTTTACTAAGGCTGCCCCTTTCCCTACTGCATAGAACAACACCTGAAGACACAGTATGAAGCAGGACTCAGCGTGTACAGTAGACTTTGCTTTCTGGGGTGACGCGGTGGGACAAGGGTGGCTTGACCTGGGTAATGTGATGCTTCTAGTTTATTTAAGATGCTAATTGCAGGTTGGAGCCCATTACTAGTAGAGATTCTGTGAAACCAAGTTCACCTTTTTTATGAATTGTTCAGTTCAACCTGCTTTTAAGAACCATTTAAGCCCAAACCAGTCCCTTGCTCCCTGCACTAATTTGCTTCCACCTCTGCTTGTCAGAATCGCCTCGCCAGGGAGCATTAGAACCATGCAGGTTCAGGCTAGAAGAAACGACCAGCTCTTACCTCAGTAACAGCTCACCTGCACACTAAAACAGCACTGCTTACAAGCGTCTTCAGAATCCAACATCGTCAAGGCTCCTCAAAGCTGTGTCTGCAGGATGGACACGTGCTTCTCCCTAGCCCTTTTTTAAAAGGGGTTTCATAATTAAACTCACAGCAATGGCGCCACATTCTTCAGCAGTGAGCCCCTTAACATCACCAGCATCCTCCAATAAGGAAGTATTTCTAATGCATATGAGTGGGTGTATTCAACATGAGGGTAGTGCTTACAGCTTGCTTCACAAAGTACACCAAATAGTTGGTAGGCCCTGAAATTACGACTAACTCTTGGGCTCTTGTGGCCAGAAATACGCAAATGAGGCTGTGTGGACTATCACTGAGCCTCACTTGCATACCTGACCTGCTATTTTTGCAGAAGAGGCTCTTGTGCTGGAAGGAGCTGTCTACCTTGCAGTGCAGTTCTTAAAAGTAATCAGCATAAGGCCATTGGGCAAGAGGGTTCTGTTGCCCAAGAGCCTCTTTGGCAAAAAATGCAAATTTGTGCTTGTAGGAGAAGGTTGTGTCCTCAGTACAGTTGGGTGTGTCATTTGCAGCTTGCTAAAACTAGGGCTATAAGCAACTCCTTACTCCTCTTTCCCTCCCCCGGCCTCCTTTATCAGAGACAGCAATTGGGGAAGAGGTGCCAGCTTAAAAGATGCTTCTCCCCTGCACTGTCTGAGGTCCAGGGGAGGCAGAGCTGAAGCAATTCTGGGGGCAGCATTAACTGGGACTGTTCTGCCCCTGCTTACACTGCCCCTGGGAGCTAAGCCCACTGTGGCTCTTACAACAGTGTAGTGCAGCGCTGTAGAAGGAGGCCCCCGCCTTACCGATGGAAAAAGTCCATTGACCACTTAATTAGTCAACAGATACTTAACACAGCCCTAGCAAAAACTAGCAGTGGTGATGCAACAGCGGGGATGTGAAATGATTCTGAGCAAGTGCTCTAGGCTAACACCAAATAGTACTACGAATCACACCCCGTGGTTGCAGTTGTTAAAGCAGGGGGAGGAGTGCGTTGCTAAGCAGATCATTTACACAACTTTCAGCCAAGCTTTAACTAGATGCTACTAGCCTACCACTTTCTGATGCTGTTTGGAAGAGAGACTACTGTAGCAGCATCCCTATAAACACTGCTTTATAGCAGCTAGGGGGCAAACAAATTAATTTAATCAATACATGATGTATGGTTAATTTTAAAAATTTCTGGGCAAACATGACACCAGAAGAAAAGCTGAAGATGACCAGACAATTATTCACACAGGCAATCAGTGACATGCATACTCTGATGCAACATTTACATGAAACCAAGTTTCTCCATCCCATGGAAAACCATTAAGACTGGATGTGATGTCAGTCATCTCAGGGTTCTGCTGCTTAGCTCTCACTGCTGTATTTTCATCTCACCAGCAGGCTTCTTCATTAAAAAAAAACCAGCCTTGTGTTTGTTTTTTTGGGAAGGGGGTGGGGGGAGAATCTAATACCAAAAATTACAAATCTAGCTGCCAAAGCAATTTAAAATCCTTGGGCAGCACTCTCAGTGAGGAGCTCTTCATAGACTTCCTTCTACCCTAGCACAACATGAATTTATTATATAGACACTCAGGAAACAACTCCTGTTTAAATGCATAGAAAAAAATGCATGTAGGTGCAAAATACCATTTGTTATGTACAAAAGATCAGTTTGAGACCTTTTCCTATGCTAACCATTGAAAAGTCTGGCCCCCCAAAGTAGCTCAGCAGTTTTGAAACCTCTGCAGCAAAACAGCTGGGAAGTTGCACCTACCCCAGCTACTGAAATGGACACCAGCGTCTTTCTTTTCCTTCTGTGATTGATTCTCATCCCGTCAGTGACCCAGCTCCATAGTCAAGGGTAAATTTTAACACCTACCCCCCTTAAAAGCTTTTCAAAAAAGGTTTGGGATAAAATGCAGCCTTGACTTTGCAGGGGGAGTATTGAGCTCTTCAGTCCAAGGCTGGAGGGCTCCCACACATTTTAAATGCTCAAGAGGGGGATTTACAACACATGCAAAAACCAAGCGGCTCATTTACAAATATTACCCAGACTCCCATTTACGTCTGTCTAAGAGCCCACACCTGCCTCTGTACGCACAAGAGACTGTGCAGCTGAATGTTTCATTTTTAAAACATCACTTTTGGTAACAAAAGTACAAAGAGATGGACAGCCGGTTTCCAGTTCACTATTTCTGTGACTTTAACTAGTGCCACGTTCCCCCATATTTATGGAATGCTAGTTCACTGCCTAGGTGAGACAGAATAAATAAGTAAGGGAATTGCCAACTCAACCTTAACTACAGCCTACGAATGTGCAGCTGGAATATAAATATAGTTCTGCAGACACATGAGAGAAGGAACCAGAGCTGGGTGGGATCAGAATTAACCCATGAGACAGAAACGCTAACATTGACCATACAGCTAGTATCCAAGTTACGACAGCAAGAGTCACAATTATAACCTAAGGATTTTTCTTTCTGCAACAGACTGCTTCATCTCTGCCCTGAGACCGTGAAAGCCTGCAGTACGGCCCTTGGAATGAACACACTGAAATAACAGGATTTTTTCAGACATTACGTAAACAACCAAGACTGACATGTAATGAAAATTGGGACCATGAGATAGGAGAGGGCAGGATTAACCTCTTCCCAGTGTAACAGAAGCGCCAAAGAATATGATTTTTTCCAGTTCCTTACAGTGTCTTCCACGTGCATTTAATACACCCGACCAGCCTGCACGCCACTGCTGCAGCAAATGCCTCGCTCACGCTGATGCCCCGGCACATTTGCCTATTGAAATAAGATCACCATCACCAGATTTCTGTGGGGGGCAAGGAGCGGGCTAGAACTCTCCAGGTGGAGCGGCGAATCATGTAACAGAGCCTCTGCTTTGCTCGTCTAAGGCCTCATGGTACCACAGTACCCGTCATTGCCTTTTCCTCCTGCTTTCAGAGGCAGCCAGCCAGTCAGCCGATGCATTGGTCCAGTCACTCTTTGTTCAATAAATAAGGTTGTTAGACATCCATAACTTAATTCCTCAAGAGTTTGTTTTCCTTGTGTCTTTGGGGCAGAGAGCGCGCTCTTGATTGTAAAACCTGACCATTCTTCCCTTTGTCTGCTCAGTTATGACGACCGTGCTGAGACGAGGAAGCAAAGGGAAACTCGGAGCCGTTTGCCACTGGAAAAGGAAGAGGGTGGGAAATGGATCCTCTTATGTTGAAGGCGGCGAGTCCATTGTTGAGAGAATACGTACGATCTCAGCTCGCTGCGTAGGGGATATGTGCTGGGTCATGTGGACAATGGAATCCATGGCAACCTCGGGATTGGCCTGCACCAGGCTGGAAAGAGAAGAGGGTTAACAGCAGCACCCATCTCACCCCCACCGCTAGCCCCTTCCTCCGGGTCCAACTTGTCTCCAGCTTCACTTTGGACTGGGGAATTGGTGTGCAAGAGGCATTCTGGGGAGGAAAGAAAGCCTTAGAGTGCACTCAGGCCAGCGTCAAGGACTGTGGTGGGTAGAAAGACGTGAGGTGGGGAGCACTGAGAGCAGGGGCTGGATCCAGCAGGCTACTCATAAGGGTATCGTCTCCTTTCCAGAAAGCCCGCATTGGGATTCAACAAGCTGTCTGCCACCCTCACTTCATCCGCACCTGTCACCTCACATGCCCTCTGACGCTAGTTGTGTGGTTTTGGGGAAAGGCGGCTGAGCCTCGGGAGCTCTCCTGGCTACAAACTAAAGTCCCGTGTTCTCTAATGAGAGCGCACAGCGCCAGCATGTGCAAGGTTTCCACATTATGCAGCATACACTTGGAAATTCACAGTAGAAGCTGGGTCCAGTTTCTACTTTCCGTAGAGAAACGACTGGGGGCAGAAACTGAGGGAGGGAGGCAGCCAGGATATTGTACTTGAGCAGCAGAAGGGTTAGTGGAAGGGAACAGAAAGTTCATTCTTTAGGTGAGACTGAGGCCAGGTCTACACTACACCTGGACGGTCAGCTTAAGGCACGCAACTCCTGCTGTGTAAATAACGTAGCTGGAGCGGACGCATCTTAACCCGAGCTTGGCACAGTCTTCGCAGTGGGAGGTTGATGGGAGCAAATGCTCCTGTTGGCTTCTCTTACACCTCACAACTTCCATGAGTACCAGGGCTGATGTGGGGGTGGGGGTAGGGGGGAAGGTTTGTGCCCTCAGTGTTTGAATGAACACCAGAAGACCCATCTCCAGCGTGGCATGTGGAGACATAGCCTGAGAAACAGAAGAAATCCTAAGTGTATTCAAGAAGGCCTGTAACAATGTTGTCTCTGCTAAGTCTGTAACAGAAGAGGACGGTCGGCCAGTGTAGCTCAGAGATTTCTTTCCTCAGTACATATACAATCTCCACTAGATGAAAGGTGACCCACTCGTATTAACATGTAGAATAGAACCACTTTACTTTTCCTATATTTGTATCAATGTGGGGGAAAATCACAAATAACCACCCTTCCATGGCCCTGATTCAAAAAAGCACGTGCTGAAAGTCTGTGGGAGTGACACCAGGCCTTTGACGTTTTGAGTTGAGTGGGTTTCACAAACTACAGGCACCTTAAACTCAGATTATACCAACCCCCAAACCTGTGTTGTAAAAAATGTCACATTTAGGGTTTGTGTTGGTATGAATTTGATTGGATACAAGTACATGAGTCAACAGTGTGACACTATTGCAAAAAAACCCAAAACAAACAAACATGATTCTGGGCTATATTAACCGGAGTGTTGTGAGCAAGACACAAGAAGTCATTCTTCCACTCTGCTCTGCACTGATTAGGCCTCAGTTGGAGTACTGGCTCCAGTTCGGGGCACCACATTTCAAGAAAGATGTGGAGAAGGTCCAGAGAAAAGCAACAAAAATGATTAAAGTTCTTGAAAACATGAGCTATCAGGGAAGACTGAAAATATTGGGCTGGTTTAGTTTAGAAAAGAGAAGACCGAGAGGGGACACGATACAAGTTTTCAAGTAGCTAAAAGGGTGTTCTCCTTGGCCTGTGAGGATAGGACAAGAAGCAATGGGATTAAATTGCAACAAGGGAGGATTAGATTGGACATTAGGAAAAACTTCTTGTCAGGATGATTAAACATTGGAATAAATTGCCTAGTGGGGTTGTGGAATCTCCATCACTGGAGATATTTAAGAGCGGGTTGGATAGACATCTGTCAGAGATGATCTAGACAGCGCTTGGTCCTGCCGTGAGGATTCGATGACCTCTAGACCAGTACTGTCTAGACCATCCCTGATAGACATTTATCCAACCTGCTCTTAAATATCTCCAGAGATGGAGATTCCACAACCTCCCTGGGCAATTTATTCCAGTGTTTAAACACCCTGACAGTTAGGAACTTTTTCCTAATGTCCAACTTTTTAACATTCTTTCTGTTTTAACAATCTAAGGGATTTTGCTAGAGCTACGTGTATTTATTTAAATAAAACAAAACCTGATTTCAACCTTACTATGTCCCTTTATTTTAAAACCACAAATTCAGTGGCATTCTGAAACTGCAGTGAGGAGGGCCATATAATTATCTGGATGAACTGAAACCTTGTGGGGCAAAATCTAGTTCCTTTGCTTACATTAGGGCTCTCTGTCCCAAAATCTTCCACTGGTGCATCTCCAGATCTTATCGGAGCAGGGTTAGATGCACCAAGAAGGGTTACTCCTCTCCTGTAATGCTTTCACTGTTCCTACACCATCAGAGCTGCAATGGATAGCAACACTGGAAAATCCCTCATGAAATTAAAAGGAGCTTTTCGCCTTGCTAAGGTGAGGCGAAGATGTGGTCTGAGCATCGCACTCTGCCTCGTTGTGGGCAGCCAGTAGTCGTCTTACCTCCGTATCTGTTTGAGTATGTAGTCTCTGGAGATGTACTTGATGTTTTCATCTACAACTGAGCGAACGCCGTCTTCTTCTGTTAGCTGTTTCTCCAGCCACTCTACCAGATCCTTATTGTTATCCCACAAGTACGCCTGCAAACAAACAGCAAGTGGCGCTGAAATGGTTCCCAACTGTGCACTGGGGTCCTATGGTACTTCCTCTGACAGACGGCACCATCCTGCTCCCCCCGCTGCCATTGCTGAAATGTAATTAGCAATTACTGGCAACTGGGGGTAAAATATTAGCAGAAGAGCCTTTGTGATTTCCTGGTGCCATTAACGTTTATGGCTCTGGAATGCAACTAACAAGTAGTAGAAGTCGGCGAAAGATGGACTTGTTCTGCACCTCCTTCTGGAAAAGGGGAAATGGAAGCCATAGAGGCCAGAGCGCCACAGTTTAAAACCCTTATTGCTGAGGATTAGTTACTCTACGGTGCTCATAGGGATGGTGCCCTCTGCTTTCTCCCGAGGCCCTGGAAGGGCAAACTCTACCCACAATTTCCAGAAACCTCTTCAGCCTGCTCTATTTTACGCACAAGGCCCATTCCCTGGAGTTTCCACAGCAGCCTCCTTTCAGAGAGAGGACCAGTCTAGCACGAGTATTTGTCCCACAGCCATAATCCCCTACACACATGCAGGCAAACCTGCTTGTTTGGACATACGGCACCACTGTACTTGTTGTCCCCACTACAGTTAGTGCTGGGGGGGGGGGGGGGGAGAGGCTTGTGCGTTTTTTAGCTATAGGGTGCTTCTTTCAAGTTCTAGCACATTTAGCATTCATGAGAGTGAGGCTCTCTTAACAGTAGCAGGAGCAAAGCGCGGCTCTGCCAGAGACACCCCACTGCCAGTACACGCAGCCTCTTCGTACCAATTAACAGAAGGGCTTTGTTATGCTTATAAGACGCTCCCAGGATTTTTTAAGAGGAAAAGACAATACGCCGCTTTTAGTAAGAATGCGATAGTAAAGCAGCTAGAGTATGTTTTTACACACTCACACTCTCTCCCCATCCACGTCCCCACGTATCAGCTGCTGTTATAGTTGCCAGTTCAGGGTTCGGATCCTTCTGTACAGCTTATAAGCAGTTTGGAGATATGGGAGATGCTAAACCCACCCAGCTCACTTCCGATTCAAAGCAAGTTACCCAGAAACTAAAGCGTATTTATTCCATGAGCTCACTGCAACACTGTCTCCTCTAATGAACACCTTCATTGCTGAAAACATTGCCAGTGTTATTTTTTTTTATTAAAAAAGGCTGCTCACCTAGATTTGGCCTTTATTACCCACTGCCTTCCAGGCCAAAGCAGCAGTTTCCAAGAGAATGGAATATTCCTCCATGTCAGATTAACGAGGAAGCTAAAAAAACCTCGGAGGTTGTTTTAGCTTCCTCGTTAGAGAGGGGCTGGGCTCTGAACCAGAGCAAAGGGATTCTCTGTACCTTGCTGTCTCAGTAACTCAGCCAAAGAGTTTGGATGTATGGCAGGAAGGGGCGAGGTTCTGTTGACGGTGATGGGCAGATCAAACTATCTCATGAGATTCCCCACTGGCCTAAAAATCAACGCGAAATTGAACTGATGCCACTACAACCACATTGTCCATCCTCTAAATAATCTGGATCCATAATCAATCAAGCAGCCTAACCCCCACTGTAGTAAATGTGAGCATAACAGAACCGGTCAAGGCGCCTACAACCATGAAAAGCCTCAGCAACAAACCACTTTTTTTTTCTCCAAGATGATTTAGCCTGATATTCGCTAGGTAGTTGACTATATAATAATTCAGGAGTATGTTAGATACCTAATCACCTTCTCGCGCCTCTTTTCTCCTCTCATTTTCTTTACAAATCATTTAAGAATCATTTTGTTAATGGTTTCCAGAAAAACCAAGTACCACCATTAGCGCTCATTCATATTTATGTCATTGTATTTGGGTAATTAAACACAAAGCTCGCCATTGAAAGGTGCACTATCCTGCGCTGCTATCACTAGAGTCCACGTCGGCATGCCAATGAGCTCACCAGTCATTTAATAGGCGAGCGCATTAAAAAGCCTCACTGCAGTGGCGATGGGGTTGGGATCGCATTGCCTCTTGCTTGAGCACAGCCTTCACAAACGCACGTTAGCATCGTGACCACTCCTGCCGCACAGCAGGCCAGGGGGTGTTACTGGGCTAAAAGCACAGGGGAAGAAATGGATCCAAAAGCAAATCAACGCCAACCTGCTTCCTAACTCCCCACTTGGTATTTTAAAATTGGCACCACCCTGCCATTTGCTCTTTTACTCCATGTCCCCCTCCAGCATTTGCTTCCCACCTGCCTGGCTCTCCAGGGATTTGGTCTCCGACTCGAGGAAACATGGAATCCCCAGCTAGACCGGGAGACCAAAGTGTCTCCGTGCCAACCAGTTTTAAAACAGGGGTCTTAGGAGCTAGAAAAGTGTCATTGCGACCACGGTTTAGCGGGGACAGAGAGGGCACCGCCCAGCTGGGCACACATTGCAAAAGCAGAGCAAGTTTTCAATAGCTGGTCGGTGTTTCAATCTGAGGAAAAAAAATCATAATCAGCAACTCTCTCCCTTCCCCCCCCGGCCTTGTCTGAGGCATTTGCATGTTATTAGGCACCTGCTCTCAGAACTACCCTGCCCAAATGTGGGGAGGGCGTCTGGTGCCAGGGGCAGCGCCTGCATGTTCGGAAGAACAATCTCCCAGACTCAACCCTCCCGTTGTGGATGGGGGGGGGGGGGGGGGGGGGGGGGGGGGCTTGAAGATCCTGGACTACTGGGCGCATCCTCTCGTTTTCTTCACATGAACTAAACATTCGTGGGACCATGGCCGGCCCGAGTCATTAGTGCGCCCCGGGCGGTCCGGCAGCCCTGCAATGGGGCACCCCGGGCGGTAGCCCAGTCAGCCCGTAGCTTGCGCTGGCTCTGCATGGGACCCAAGAACGAAGCTTTGAGAAGCCTTCTGGGGTGCGGTGGTCAGGGCCTGCAGCCAGGATGGGGGGGAGCCTGGTGGAAGACCCACTCCTGCCTGCCAAGAAAGGATTTGAGCTGCTGCCTATTTTCAGTTAACTTGTTGTGGAGGGCAGGCAACCGGACCCCGTCTTTTGTGGCTTCATAGATGAGGTCTGCTCAGTTGAAGTCACGGCACGGCCAGCTCTGGCCTCGCCATTACACTGTTCTACCCCTGGGAGAAGCCGCGTGGGGCTCTGGACAACATGCACTACAAGTTGTTTGCAAAGGAGAATAAAACGAGAGAAACTGCCACGACCAATGGCCTCCCCCCACAGGCAAGTGATCCATCGTGCCCACGGACCCGGGACCTCCAGGCAGCTCCCGTCAGCAGTGGAGGTTGGACAGCGCGCAGGGGACTTTCACGTTCAGGTGCTGCCCCCTGCAGGAGAAGCCATCCCCACATTTGCGCAGGGCAGCTATGAGAACATCTGTGCAACAAGGCCTTGCAGGCCAGATGTGAAGGGCTCAGAGGCAGGGACTTGCACGCCAACAGCATACGGGCTCAGAGCCTGCAGGGGCTTACAAAGGGTTCAAGTGTCTGCAAACGACAGTGCTTGTTTTTGTGAGTAAACATTACTCAAAGGGGCGTTGCATTAGGAGCTCAGAGTTATATGGAGGGTTACATACGAGTACACGGGTTATTCATACCACATGTTCTACAGCCTTTCTATTATTGCCATTTAAATAGTCTCACTGGATTGCCATTGAAGTCGGTTAGAGCACGATAGTTACAACAGTACCATGTGTGCTTTAGATGTATGGCTCTGTCCAAAAATAGGTTTTACAATTCTCTTTTTGATGCTAAGCGGTAGATCAGCTTATCTGCCTAATGTCACAAAAAGAGCAGAGAAACAGTTCACTCCAGGAGTAATGATGTATTATGACATATATTCCCAGGAACAAAACAGTTGATATGGTCATTGAACTACACACTGGTGCTTTGGCTAAAGCCAAAAACATACAGGACAATGCATAAAAATCCTTTCCGAAACAGTAGGAAGAGCACAGAATTCCATTATCAATTATACTTACAAGCTTTGTGCCAATTTTGGTCAAAATTAGACTCTTTAAGTGATGGCCCTTTTATGCAATTTGTGTGTGTGTGTGTGTGTGTGTGTGTGTGTGTTGCACACTATGACGACACATAACATGCTCTCGAAAAACTGCACCACTCCTGGAATCTAAACCCACCCTAGTGATGACCAACAGGTAGGTACCTGACACGTCATAGCAATGGTATTTTTCTAGCCCCAAAGGGTTGGGGCTGGTGAACTTGGGTTTCTATGGGTGTGTTTGCCTAAAGGAAAAGTTTCCTGAATTCACCCCAGTATTGGCAGATGAAAATGCTTGTTTGCAACACATTAACATTGTTGCAGAAATAGTAAAATAACCTCAGTGTAACAGCTACCTCATTAAGTGAAAACTGGTCCTCTCTCAATTTCTACATAGCCTGCAACCATCAGAGGTTTTCCCACCACTAGTTGCAGTGTGCTCTCTCGTACTCGCATGGAAGTTTGGATTTTGAGCTGAGACCCGATCGAGCTCACAAGATAAATGTATTGATACGAAGAAAAAGTTAAGAGACAGCGTCTAGACGGACTAGCTTCCTCTTAATCTTGTGTCAATTTCTTACGTCTGTGGAATTCTATGGATGCTTTTCCCATTCCACAACCCAGAGCAAACGCTCTCTCTTGTCCTGCGTTGACACACGTATCGTCCCAGAACCGCACACCTGCGGGTGCAACCGGGCACTTACGAGCCGCTCCACAGTAATAAACCACTGTCAGTTGTGCAGAGTAGCGCGTGTGAACAACCCCCCAGGCTAGCACGCCCACAGACAGCAGAGCGTGCATAGGCCTGGGCCCATGAGCAACCGTACAACGAACAGTGAATGGAGGGGCGAGGGGAAGCGGTACGGCCTCCGGGAGCACTGAAAATCAGCAGGGGGGCGCGGATCTATTTTTTGATTATGAAAAACACTTGCCACGAGATCAGGGCCTTCCAGTGTCACAGTGGGATTTTGTTCTAAGCGCTTTGCATCTATTTATCTCAAACCAGTGATGTCACTTCAGCTTCCACATTGTGGCTATTTTATCATCATTTTAAACTTGCTAGTTTTTGCTCCTGGCTTCTGCCCCTCGATGTGAAGGAAATACCCACTGCATACAAAGTAGGGCACTTATGAGGATTTCAGGGGAAGGGAAAAACCCCCAGTAAATGCCTTTTGGTTTGCAGACCTGCATAAAGCTAGATTTACCCAAGAATCCCAAAGCTTTTAGTTTAGGAGAATATTTAATACTCTTATTAATCATTTTTAATCCGTTTGCTTTTAATTAAGAAACAGCATGATGCTTTCCTATCAACATATGCCAGGGAGCAGATTAATTGTGGCTTAAGATAACTCCCCTTGATTGGTGTAATGTATTAGCTAACGAGATGCCTGCTTCTAAAGATGCTCAGACACTACCTTGGAAAGCCTGCTACCCTCCAGAGAAAACTTTTTTTTCCTCCCCTTTTAGAGCCCCTGAGTGTTTCAGATTTTTATTTTATTCTATTTTAAAAGGCTCAAGCAGGAGCTTCAGAGATTCCCTCTCTGCCCTCCCCCCCAAAAGATTGCCCACTTCCAAAATTCAGGCACAATTTAAAAAAAAAAAAAAGGAAGGAATGCAGACAGAAAGACAGACAGAAAAGCGAACAAGAAAATGATCAGATGAAATAAAGCCAATGGGCTGGACCATGGAAGAGTTACTGTTCACGAGCTACCCACAACTTCCTCTCCCCACTTCTCTCGCCTTTGGCAGCCCGGTGACGAGAAGCCGCTTATGGGCAGCCCCAGAGGCAATCTGAGACCCCATGCTCCTGCTTTCCTAGTTTGCGAGGAGGGGGATGGGCTGATAAAATAGGAACATGTGCCTGGTCTGCAGAGCAAACCTTTGGAAACCATTAAGAGCGCACAGAGATCCGAGCCTTCCCCACGCTGCCGGCACCGGGCCGGTGTTTGGACATTACTCAGAACCATCTGCCCAAAAAAGCCACAAACCATCCAAGTTTCGACACCAGTGTCACGCAGGGGGCTTTCGGAGGCTGCTCTCCAGAGCCAGAGGGGGTTTCCTTCAGCTCCGGTGACCGATCGCAGCACCGTGTGGAATGGAGGTAAAACAGCATCACAATGACTGGGCCCCTCTCTCTCATGCCCACGCTCCATGGACTCGCAGGTCATGTCCACACTTGGCCCATACAGTCCCCAGTGGGGAACCCCATTCAGCCCTTTCTTGGGGTCAAACCCCTGGGCCTGCTAAGAGCGCCCCTCGCTGAGCCTCCAGCATGCCCCGCTCTCACCGGGGGCCCCACCAGGATGTCACTTGTTGTGGACGTCCCGGGGCTGCCACTCCCAGAGGGAACAATGCCCCACCTCTCCCTCCCCCTCCTGCAGGCCAGAGTGACTCTCCGTCAGCATAAACTAGGAGGGTCGCAAGGCCGGCAGGCGGGTCTCCCTGAGCACAGCGTGTCCGAGTCTCCGCGGGAAGGCGAGAAGGCCACCCCCGGCGTTCGGGAGCGCTCTGGAAGGCGCTAGGTCGGTGCCACGCGACGTTATTCCGGTTTGATTTTAATAAGACTTGTATAAAATGACTAAAATACCAATTCGTGATTCAAAACGAGAGAGGGTGTTACAATCCCACTGCAGCTACTTCTACAGGGAGCTGCGTGAAAATTTATCTCACACACAGGCTGGACCTCCATGGTCCAGCACCCTTGAGATTTTGCCGGACCAGGGGAGGTCATTTCTGGCCCCCCTGCCACTGGCTCCACCAGACCTGGCCCAGCCACTGGCCAGAGCCAGCAGTCAGCCCTGTTACCCTGCTGGAGCACGCCAGGCTCCAGAGCTGCCGGCGGACTGCTGCCCTGCTGGCATTAGGGCTCCCGACCACCAGCCCTCCACCGAGGGCTCCAACCTGGAGACATCCCCCCGCAATGCTTAGCCTCAGCGAGAGAGGAAGGGTGGGGTTCGCAGAGGGGTTCGACAGTGCCTGGCTACAGCACAGATCCTGCGTGTGACTTAGGGAAGCTCTCTCACCTCGGTGTCCCAGTCCGTAAGATGTCCGTACAGCACCAAGCACCGTGGAGACCTGGTGATATCTGGGGCTCTAAGTCAGGGGTGGGCAATAATTTTTGATGGGGGGGGACGGGACGGGACGGCACGCCAAGAATTTGGAAAGCGGTTGAGGGCCGCACTCTTCCATGGTTATTAATGGAGGGGATGCGGGGTCTGGGACGGAGGTTGGAGCAGAAGGGAGCTTGGGGGAAGGGACTGGGGTGCAGGAGGGAGAGGGGGGTCTGGGAGGGAGTTTGGCAGTTGTGACCTAGGGCAGGGGAGTGAGGTGCAGGGTTTGGGCTGTGACCTAGGGCAGGAGGGGATTGTGATCTGGGGCAGGGGATTGGGGTGCCAGATCTGGGAGAAGGTTCTGGGCGCGGGAGGGGGGCAGAGGTTGGAGAAGGGAGGGGCTGGAGTGCCAGAGTCAAGCTTGGGCCAAGAGACTTCCCAGCCAGTGGCCCGACCAGCCTGCACGGCCGTGTGCTTGTGTCAATAACTGAGCCAGAGAAGAGGGAGGTTCGGTGTTTCGTGTGCTGCGTATTATTCAAACGGGCAGCTCCCATTGGCCAGTTTCTGGCCAGAAGCCAGCCAATGGGATGGTGCCGGGGGTGGGAGTTACACCTGAAGCGTTCCCCTCCCCTCTGGGGTCACAGTTTTTAAAGAGAAATGGCCCCTGAGCAGCATGCAGGGCAAGCAACGGAGCCTGCCTGGGGTTCCCCGCTGCGTCCACAGGTCGGATCCGGTGGCTTGCTGGGCCGGATCTGACCCACGGGCTGTATTTTGCCCAGGCCTGCGCTAGGCACTGCTGGGCTACAAACTCCTATTGATAATTTTTGGTAACTGGAATCATTTCGTGACCAGTTCAATTTGAAACACCATCGAATCATGCTGCCAATTGCAACCTTTTGGCCAAGTAGGCAGCCTGCCCCACCAAATGGGTCCATTTAACGAGACTGTTGAAGTCCAGCGCAATGAGGTCAGAGCCCTCAACAGATTTGGAAACTGCAACTCTGAGTTCTTATTTCCAAACTCTCTGCATCTGACCAGCAGACAACAACACCGCACCGGCTGTAAACAGGCACTTCCAGTCATTTCAAGTACCATCATAATTCACCAGCACTGACTTCTCCAAAGGAAACAAAAAAACCCTGCTACTCAATTATACCGTCCCGATGTCTCAGAATAGCACTTCCACTTCTTTTTGGGCAGAGAAAGGGGGAAGGACAAGAGGGGTTGAACGAAGACACACGACTTCAGAAAGAAGTAGTAGTTTTCCTAAACAAAAGTGTAGGAACATTTTCTTGTTGTAAAGGGGCGTTACCCGAGCTATTTTGCAGAGATGCCAAAAAAACATTGGCCAAAGCTTGCGCAATTTGAAAGAAACAATCTTTGCTGTACTTAAGGCTCTTCTACACCATCTCATAGACTCATAGACTTTAAGGTCAGAAGGGACCATTATGATCATCTAGTCTGACCCCCTGCACAGTGCAGGCCACAGAATCTCACCCACCCCTGCCAGAATAATCCTCTCACCTATATCTCAGATATTGAAGCCTTCAAATACTTTGAAGACCCCAAGATGCAGAGAATCCTCCAGCTGTGATCTGTGCCCCATGCTACAGAGGAAGGCGAAAAACCTCCAGGGCCAATCTACCCTGGAGGAAAAATCCTTCCTGACCCCAAATATGGCGATTAGCTAAACCCTGAGCATGTGGGCAAGACTCATCAGCCAGACACCCAGAAAGTTCTCTATAGTAACTCCTATCATCCCTCCATTGACCTATTTACCACTGATAATGAATGGTCATTAGTTACCAAGATCATGTTATCTCATCAAACCATCCCCTTCATAAACCCATCTAGTTTAATCTTGAAACCAGATAGATCTTTTGCCCCCACTACTTCCCTTGGAAGGCCGTTCCAGAACCTCACTCCTCTAATGGTTAGAAACGTTCGTCTAATCTCAAGTCTAAAATTCCTACTAGCCAGCTTAGATATTTGTTCTTGTGTCCACATTGGTATTAAGCTTAAATAATTCCTCTCCCTCCCTGGTATTTATCCCTCTAATATATTTAAAAAGTGCAATCATGTCCCCCCTCAGCCTTCTTTTGGTTAAGGTAAACAAGCCAAGCTCCTTGAGTCTCCTTTCATAAGACAGGTTTTCCATTCCTCGGATCATCCTAGTGGCCCTTCTTTGTACCTGTTCCAGTTTGAATTCATCCTTCTTAAACATGGGAGACCAGAACTGCACATAGTATTCCTAATGGGGTCTCACCAATGCCTTGTATAATGGCACTAACACCTCCTTAACCCTACTGGAAATACCTCGCCTAATACATCCCAAGATCGTATTAGCCTTTTTCACAGCCATGTCACAATGGCGGCTCATAGTCATTCTATAATCAACCAGGACTCCGAGGTCCTTCTCCTCCTCCGTTACTTCCAACTGATGTGTCCCCAGCTTATAACTAAAATTCTCGTTATTAATCCCTAAATGCATAACCTTACACTTCTCACTATTAAATTTCATCCTATTGCTATCACTCCAATGTACAAGATCATCCAGATCTTCCTGTATGATCCTTTTCTGAATTGGCAATAGCTCCCAACTTTGTGTTATCCGCAAATTTTATTAGGACACTTCCACTTTTGGTGCCAAGGTCAGCGATAAAAAGATTAAATAAAATTGGCCCCAAAACTGATCCCTGAGGAACTCCGCTAGTAACCTTCCTCCAACCCGACAGTTCCCCTTTCAATATGACCCGCTGTAGTCTCCCCTTTAACCAGTTGCTTATCCACCTCTCAACTTTCATATTAATCCCTATCTTTTCCAATTTAACCAATAATTCCCCATGTGGTACTGTATCAAATGCCTTACTAAAGGCCTTACTTATACTGCATTTCCTTTATCTAAAAAATCTGTTACTTTCTCAAAAAAGGAGATCAGGTTGGTTTGGTACGATCTACCTTTTGTAAAACCATGTTGTAATTTTTCCCAATTGCCATTAGCCTCAATGTCTCTAACTACTTTCTCCTTCAAAATTTTTTCCAGGATCTTACATACTACAGATGTCAAACTACCAGGCCTATAGTTACCCGGGTCGCTTTTTTTCCCTTTCTTAAAAATCAGAACTATATTAGCAATTCTCCAGTCAAATAGTACAACCCCTGAGTTTAGAGATTTATTAAAAAATTTTGCTAATGGACTTGCAAGTTCATGTGCAAGTTCCTTTAATATTCTTGGATGAAGATTATCTGGGCCCCCCGATTTACTCCCATTAAGCTGTTCAAGTTTGGCTTTTACCTCGAATATGGTAATATCTACCTCCATACCTTTAGTCCCATTTGTTAAGTTACCATTATCCCTAAGCTCTTCATTAGCCTCATTAAAGACTGAAGTAAAGTATTTGTTTAGATATTGGGCCATTCCTAGATTATCCTTAACCTCCACTCCATCCTTAGTAATTAGCGGTCCTACTTCTTCTTTTTTTTGTTTTTTTCCTATTTATATGAATAAATCTGTACTAGGCCTCGTTTTTCAAGGATCTGCCTTAACCTATGCCCCCACCACATGCCCACTGCCATTCTCTCCCCCACACAATTTTTTTGGGGGGAGGGAGGGATTCAGTCAGTCACATGATTCAACCTGGGTATTTATTAAAACTACTGAGCCATCATTTTAGAGCGTTCTGTGTAGTTCCAGCATTTCAAATGGCAAAACCAGAATAATTCACTTTCTGAGGGATTCCAGGGACTAATTAGTTAAGTTCTCCCTCCCCACCTCCCGATATCAGGAGAGAGACTTGGAGAGTTTTCCATAAACTGTGTGTAGGCAATGGCGACATGGGAGACCATTAATTACATCCACCCAAAATCCCTGTCCACGATGTTACTCCCGGCACACAGTGAAGAACCCTTTTAGTGCTCACGAGAAGGCTGACGGCCTCTGCTGAGCCATGGAATTCTCTCTGGCGACACGCTGTCCCAACACCGACCTGGACAGGCTACCTCGGAGACTAAAAGGAGTTTGTTTCCATGACCTAGTCTTTGGCCTCTGGGGAGGCTGCCCACAAAGGGGCCCGTGAGATATCCCTAGCCCGAGAAAGAGATGCTCTTAGTACAGGGGTGGGTAATAATTTTTGTAGGGGGACCACTTCAATGTTGATAGTGGCCTCAGGCAGAAGGGGCGGGGCCTCCGGCAGAAGGGGCGGGGCACACTAGGAACACCATGCAGAGGGGGGAGGGGAGACTTTGCACACTCCCCTGTGGGGTGGGGGAGCATGGGAGGTGTCTCCCCTCCCCCCGTCCCACAGCAGTTCCCTCTGCTGCTGTGCACCCCTGGCATGGGGAGGAGACTTTGGTGCTCCTCCCACCCCCTGGTCTTGATTGGCCTGGGAGCGGGGGCACCACAGGGCGGGTCGTGGGCTGGATCACAGCTTGGCGGGCCAGATGCGGCTCGCGAGCCAGACTTTGCCCACCCATCTTAGTAGCATGTTTTCTCTTCCTGTTCCCCAGGAAACATTCCAGCCCTCTGAGCACTTCAGGGCAGAACACACTTCATTTCACTAACCCCCCCGCGGTCAGGCTCATTCCACAGGTGCTCAACTGCTAGTGCCGACGTCCACTCCCCCCGGCCACTGCAGAGTTCAGATCAAGTAGCTACGACAGACCGACCAGTGTCACCTTCATACCGACCGCTCCCGATCGGCTCGTTTGGGCTCGTTCCCCCAACGTACTTTCCTCTTTTTTGTACTTTATACCAGTGGTCCCCAACTGGTCGATCTTGGAGCCTCTGACGGGATCCTGACTAGTTTGGCCAAGAGGCTGTCAAGGGCCTGAACTTCAGCTGCCCCTCCCCCCACTGCTGCTCATCTCCTGCCCTTTATCTTGGAGCTGCCTCTCCTTCCGGTGAGTCGCCTTTTTGCTGGGCAGGGCAGGGAGAAGGGGCGCTGATGTCAATGTGCCTCCTCCCACTGTATCCTCTCTCCACAGAGCAGAGAGAGGGCCCAGCAGGACTTGGGAGGGAGTTTGCTGGCTGCTTTAGGGAGTCCCCCAGGGCTGTGGAGGGGTGAGCCTGCCTTAGCCCCACTGCACCACCACCCAGGAGCCACCAGCAGTGCCCAGCTGGAGCCCACATCCTACCCCAAACTCCTACCCCAGCCATGAATCCCCTTCTGCACCTCAAGCCCCCCCACATCCAAATGCTGTCCCAGACCCTGCACCTAGAACCCCACCTCCATTCCAACTGCCTGCCCCAAGAGAAGCTCAGAGCCCCTCTCACACTCCAGATCCATTCATCCAAGACCAGAGCCTGCACCCAAACCCTCTGCCCCAGCCTGATGAGAGAGGGAGGGAGGATGGAGTGAGCAGGGGCGGGGCCTTAGAAGGGGTGGAGGGAGGTGGGGCAAGGGGATTTATATTTGAGCTAGATCTTGGATTGCACTTAAATTCAAAACGTGATCTCATGCTTAAAAGGGTTGGAGACCCCTGTTCTATACGGTCTCTATTTACTTCAGTACCGGTGGAAGAGGGGAAGAAAGAAAACGCAAGCAAAGCCATTCTGCTACAACAGCCGACCTAGGAGAACATGGGCTGCCGACGGCCCGTCCTTCACCACCGCAGTCAGGGGAAAACCGACCGAACGTGAAAAACGTTTTCCTCTGACCGATCCCGTAATCCCACTTGACCACGTTGCTGACGTGACGCAGCATTTCCTGCATCTCATCACCCACGCAGCGTAAGCTAAGGCTTGGAGCACGCACTGCCCCGTCATTCCTAGCAGTCTGACTGCCAGGCCCAGCTGGCATGCCTCTGGACTTCCCTCCACCGTCCCCCTCTCTGAGTCACCAATAACGCAAGACATTCCCATTAGAGCCCCACACCCGCCTGTCCCTGGTGGAAGGTCACTGAACTCAACTGTGAAGGCGCACGGATTGGGGCACCGGCTTTGCTTTACCTTCACTGTCCCCTCGACTTCCACGAACCAGCGCCTCAGCATGGCCTGGATCTGTCCGTCGGTCAGCTCAGGATTGGCATCGTGGATCTTCTTCTTGACCAAGTCTTCCAGCAGGAGGCGCCGTAGTCTCCAGTAGAAGAACGTGCGGGAGGTTTTCCACTCAAGAACATCCTGCACGAGACCCCGAGGGGGAAAGAGAAGAAATAAGGGAGGGCAAAGAGCCCAGAGCCATATGCAACTTCCTCCGTTTAAGGCAGGGTGCATGGGACCACCAGCGTGGGGCTCAGAGGTGAAGCAAGTCGAAGGTCAGTGCATGGCTGCGAGCCTCTCCCAAGCTGCCTGCTGGAGCATATGGGCCCCCTCAGGCAGAGCACTGGAGTCGTAAGAGGAGGGATGTTGTACCTGTTTGGGGTGGGAAGGTGACCGGAAGGGAGCGTCTATCACAAGATACTGGGTTTGGAAGCAAAATATTGGTGACCCGAGGCCCATTTACCCTTAAAGTCCCCTCAACTCATGGAGAATCGTGTGCTGCCCGAGTCCCTGCCTTTCTTACCACTGCGGGCTGAGGAAAGCCTGACTTGGATCTATTCAGCTACGTTGCTTGCAAAATAAAAACACAAGGGCAAAAAGTATTCTGAGTGATGGGACTCTCTTCCCTTCCACAGCAGCACATGCCAAACTAGCAGCCCAAATCCCCCCAAACATGTCCATGCTCCAAGCTTCCCCATGAACTTCAGACGGCCCTTGGAAAGCACTCAGAACAATTAACTGAGGCCAGGTCAAGGCTTCGACCACAGAGCTGGACTTGACTATTCTCCTACAGCCCACCGAGTCTCCTCACTGCTCTAACAGGGACATCTAAAGAGCACAGAATGCATCCATTGAGTGCCGCCACATCCCAGCTCTCCGCCCGTGAATGCAGCGTCACAGGAAAGGGAGGTGTCTGGGGAGGGTTTTTTTTTTTTATATATCAGCTGGTTACAGGCTGACAAATGACTGTGGAACCACAAAACGCCGCAGGCTAGGTAAGGGGGCTGGAAACCACAAAACATTCGTGCTAAGCCAGAGAGCTGCACAACCAACTGCAGATGGGGTGGGACTGGAAGGGATTCTGCTGCGGCAAGAATTATTCACAGGGGGCGCTTGGGCATGAGGTTTGCTGGGAGCATGAGTCTGATCCTGCTTTGCTCCATCAGTAACTGGCTGGGGCTTGCAAGGGGCTGGGACGACGTCCTTGCTTGTGTTCAGGGCAGGCAGGCAGGCTGGGCTTTGGGACAGGAAGTACAAGAAAGGATCCATTATACTTACAGTGATAACACCCTTCTCCTGCATCCGGCCTGGCGTGTCATGCAAGTCAGCAAACTGCACAGCTACCTGGTGGTAAATGGGAATTAGGAACTCCTCCCGTTCCTTCAGCTTGGTCTCCAGCTCCTTCCGCTCTGCTGGGCTCAGCTCTGGGGTGCCTGGAATCAGACAATGCCGCCCATTAGAAGCCCCAGCACGGTTAAAGTAGGTGTGTGCCAAGACACTCCCCCCCCCTGCCCGTTTTGGGAGACTAACCCACCTCCTGCTTACTGTCTGTGATCATGTTAGCGAGTGGCTCGGTTTTCCAGGTGGAAGATGATGCTACTAATCTACCTATGTCGCCAGGCAACTGTGGGGATTCATTAGTTAATGTTGGGAAGGTGAAAGTCAACATGACTACATTGTTTATTATTCTCAGGGCGGCTGTATTAACAGCTCTAAACAACCACACACACTAATAAGGCAACCTCTTACAATTATAAAATCCTAATGGCAGGTCAAAATGACATCTCCATGAGAGCCAGGTACTCGCAACGTCTCCCTGTTTTGTCATCGGTCACCACCACTTGGAACTCCAGTTCATACAGCCCAGTGTTCCCTGTAAGCTGGGCGCTTGGGCAACCCCACCCAGAGGAGATTCAAACGCCGCCCAGCTGATTGGCAGAGCGAATACAGTATCCAGAGTCATGTTTTTCCTGGTGGTGCACATCCACACGACTCGGCGCACATAACAAAATGTATTCCGCACATGGTTGGAAAAAAAATTAAGAGGGGCCACCGGCACAGTCCCGTCGTAGCTGCGCCACTGAACTGTGCAGGTGTGTGAGGCTGGGTGGCGAAGCTGGAATGAAAACCCAGAGATGGGACGCTTGTCCTCTCAGAGAACATGCCCTTAATGTTGGAGGAAGAGTCCAGGTCAAACCTAGGTTTGTCCTGCTCATCTGTATCCTGAAGCAGCCAGGCACACGGAGTCTGTGAACATGGGAGCTCCCTACCCACAGACCGACATTCTTGGACACTCCTTACCAGATCAACTGTGCAGGTAAGGAGGCAGTTGTTTCTCCAGAAGTGGGATTAGGAAAGAGATCCCTCTTCCTGCTGAACGATGGGGGTGACAGGCTTGGGTCAGCTCCCTGCACCCTAGGACTCAGGAAGTTTGGACCCTGGGCCAAAGCTTGCAAATGGGGCCCGGGATGGTCATTGCCAAACCAAAAACCCTGATCTGAACAGCACCAAACTCTGGATCTGAAATCTGCTGCTGAGGCCCCCCATGTGGGCCTGCATTCCAAAAAGCCAGCTCCTTCCAAAACCATCCACAGTCATTCTCCCAGAGGTTTGGCACCCGAATGGGGGAAAGATCCGGTCTTGTTCTTTGGGGTACTGGGCAGTATCACTGAATGCCTGCGTGCGCGGTCACACACAAACAGCATGGGGTGGGAGTGTGCGCGTGTGGGTCACACTGTCCAGTCACGGATCTACAAAGAAGGAACCATCAGACTAGAGTTCTCCAGGCAGATCCAGCCATGCGCCAAACTCTATGGTCCTCCTGGCCTACAGTATGCTCTTCAGCCTGTGAGGGTGCCTAACTCCATCACCACCCATCTCACGCTGACACTCTGCCCCTCACCTCTGCACAAAACACTCGCCGATTGAACGGCCTTCACCCGCTCACTGTGTGCGTTACTGACTCTGTATATTAAGTCATCGCAGGGCACATCGCCTGTGGGGCCCGCCCACCCTCTGCCAAGTCCAAAAAGACTGAAAACCTTTCCTGGAAAAAGTAAAAGCTCAGAGCTTAGTGTAGGCCAAGCCAGGTTCCTATCGAGGCTGCAGCTTGCAGCCAGGTTCTGATTTGGAACAGGTAGCAGCCTCCCCTAGAAAGACAAACAGGACTAGATATTCCAGAGCAAGATGGGAAGGGTCATCGCCTGCTACCCACGGCAAAAGCCTTATTGATTACGGTAGTGATAGAGCCAGGTGGCAAGGACAGATCTATAAAACATTGGCTCAGCCCGTCAGCGCTTAGTAACACCAAGCTGGGTTTCAACTCCCCTTCTTTCAAACGTAACAGCGTTCCCACCAAGCCATCCCTTCACTTGTACAGGCACCTCCATGAGGCCTCGTCAACACCTGGCGTTTGTGAGGCTCTGATCAATGCTCCTGCAATGTTCCCTAGAAATGGCTGGAAAAATGGCAATGCTGAGCTACACTGGCCAGTCAACCTATGTGAGCAAGAAACCTTTCTAAATGAAGCGACAGGAAGCTTCTACTCCTGTGATTTAAATGCCAATGAATGAAGCCATGATGTAGACGAGTTAATGACAGGACTTAGCCCCGTAAAATTAACAACGTCTCAACAGAATGTTTTAGTTTCCTGAAACTCCAGACCAGGTCTCATGCAAACACACACACAGTCATTTGACACTTTCCTAGCATTTATTTCCTACTAGTATTTATCAGCTTTCACAGTCTCACGACAGAAGCGGCACAAGTTATGCTGAGAGATGCTACAAAAGGTCAAACGTTTTTATTCATTTAAAGCTACTTGCTGTCAATCAAGGCACACCGTGTGTGAGCACACACAGGAACTTGGAGGGCAGGACGAGAAACGTGTCCAAAAGACACTGTCCCCGCAAGCGCGTTCATTTCATGTGAAAGTTCTGAGATCGCAATGAAACGCGGTAGCTTGGAATAACAGTTTAACGTTCGGATTACTGTAGCCTTGGGGAGGAACCCAGAAGTGAAGATGGGCTCGGGTTTTGCCTCAGCCAACGCTCTGACACACACTCCTAGACGCTGTTCCCAGCCAGAAGACATTCCCGTACAAAGCTCGTGAGCTGCGAGGTGGCTTTGCACTGTGTAGCAACGGAAACCAGGACTCATCCAAACTCATCTTCAGCGGAGACCTAGAAAGCGTCTCTACCCCCCGCTCTGAGAGAACGGCTCGTTAAAATCATTCCTAACTGTGGCCATGTTGCCATGGGACCGAGGACTGAAACGCTCCCTTGCTCTGTCACTGGGCCACCGTTACCCTTGGTGCAAGCCCGTGCAGCTCCTTCGAGTTGCACTCACCCATGGCAGGGCGAGCCTGGCCCCGAGTCCAGTGTGCGGCCCGCAGGCGAATTCTCTCCCACAGCCACACAGCACAGGGGCGTGAGCAGAGGCAGGGGACCTCCTGCCAGCCTGGGTGGGATTTGAGCACGTCGCCAGATGCTCTGCTGAACTGTGAACTTCCCACCGACACCAGGGCCCGGGCGGCGACCCTCCTGCTCCCCACCTGTTAGCAAGCATGGGTGGGGGAAAAGCTGGGTGACAGGCCTCTGAAAGCCAGGTCAGGGACTAGTTTCACTTCAAGCCCTGGTAAGAAATAACCCTCCTTTACACTTCTACCACACCTTGCCCTTGAGGGAATGGCTTTACAAGCACTCATCCACCTCAGCGCCCAGGGCTCTCACTGTACAGAGGCGAAAGTGAGGCAGGGAGAGGTTCAGTGACTTGCCTAGTAACACGGAAGGGCCTGTAATAAAAGCCAGGACTTGACTGTCAGTCCCCTTTCTCCAGCAGTGGGACATTCCTTTCCTCATTGTCGGCCGCTCCTCTGACGCTCTTGCTACGTGGTGGGGCGCTATGTGAACGCCACCAGCCTTTTGCTCTTCGTTGTTTGTGACGCCCTGTCAGTGGGATTAAGTATCATGAAAGGAGAACGTCTAGTGTCGGGCTTCCTGGCCAGGGGGTGTGGGAGGCAATTGGGTGGAGAGGAAGGGGGGGGGGGAGGCTTGTCACCATCACTTCTCTGGTGCGTACAGTGCCAGGCTGAGCCACAAGCTGCCCAAGGTGAAAGGACCAAGTTCTGGAATCAAACTAGGGCAGGGGTGGGCAATAATTTTTAAAAGGGGGCCATTTCAGAAGGGGCGGGGCCAGGAGACTACTTGTGCCCCCCCCCTCCCGATTGGCCTGGGGTGGGAGAGCAGGAGAAGTTTAAAAACAGCTGGCAGTTCCCTGCAAGCAAGTAGCAGGAGGAGACCACACCCTCCCTCTGCCCCCAGGCCAAACCGCCGGCATGTCTCTCTAGTGGCTATGCACCCCTAGCAGGGCGGGGACAGGATGCAAGAGACTTCGCATGATTGGCCTGGGGGTGGGGAGCACACAAAGCTCCCCCCAACCCCACCAAAGGCACACACGCTCCCCCACCCCGATTAGCCTGGGGGCAGGGGAGCGGCAGGGAGTGCGCAGGCTGGATCCACTGGCGGAGGGCCCTTTGCTCACCCCTGAGCTAATGCAACTGTGAGCCCAGCCAAGCCAGAGTCAGCACCATGGACAGCACAGCGGCTCCCTCAGCAAGGTTGGGGCAGGACTCAACGCTCCTGTTCCCTTCAATACGTTTGGAAGCAGGCCCTACCTGAGCTCTGCAGATGGACACCGCCCTGTCTGCTCCGTGCAGCACGTGCTGGTTTTCAGGAACATGCCATCCTGCACCGTGATTTTTAAGACAAGTTCAGACCCTAACCCCCCCCCCCTTCCCTAAAATCACTGGTCACTTTACAATAATTTCTGCAATTCAGGTATTTGTTTTTTAAATGGCCTTCAACGTGGCCATTATAGATCTTTCTGAAAATGAATGAAAGTTTTAATTAAGAGGCACCGGTGTGTTTATAGGTGAAGGATTTAAAAAATAACGGTTTGAAGTTCATGTTTCTCTACACTCCTGAAATGGCAGCGCCTGCACGTTAGAACACTCATGTATTCTAGGCTGTCTGCCACCCTCTTGTACAGACAAACCAGCTAGGCCCAGTAATGATTTAGGTGAGATTAACAAATATGTCAATGTCTATTTTCTGCTTAATTTAAAAGCAGCGTCTATAAAGATTTTTGACTTCTGAACCCTGTTCTCCTGAAAGAAAGAAGGTAACAATGAGGAGGGGGGGATAAAGAGTGATTATCCTATCATTGATCGTTTGTCAGGGGCATTTCTTATTCACTGGACTATTGTAGAAAGCTAAGCTCTCGATCAATCCTCTAAGCCCCCTGTACAATTAAATATCTTGGAATGGTTTTCTTTCTTTTCTAGCCACATCTTGAGGGCCTCGGGGTTTCTCGGAGAGCTGGGGTTATTTATTTATTTTTATTTCACAGAAAGTCTCCATTCAAGAATCTTACCCCAGCAAGAAAGGTGATAAAAAAAAAATTGGGGTGATTCTTTTGCTCTAAAGAAACAGCTGAATTTCCAAAGAATAGGTAGTCAAAATGTCAATTGAAAAAATGATTATAGTAGCTGTCAAATAGCATTGCACATCGCTAGAGCCTAAAAGCACTCGATCCCCACTTTTTAGAGGTGGGGAAACTGAGGCATGGGGCGGTGAAGTGAATTGTCTACGATTACCCAAAAGACTATTGGGCAGAGCTCAGGAGATAACCTAGGCCTCCTGCATGCCAGTCCAGTGCTCTGTCCAATAGGCTATACTGCCTCCCAATATATATATGGGATAGGGGACGTGTGTGTATATATAAAGGCATTACTGTTTTTAGCCTTTATCTTCTAAGCAGCAGCAACCATTAAAATAAGACGTGATAATTCTACAGCATCTTTTGCCCATCTATCTCAAGGTGCTATTAGCACTAGCCCACGAAAGGAGCCAGCTATATTTAAAAGCACCGGTTGGAGCCAGGGTCCATTTTTTTGTTATCTGTAGATTCAGCACCTGGCCCACTAAGGCCCTAATCAGGTGTGGTCTGAACAAGGCCTTTGTAAGCTCTGGAGTCTGAAGCAGAAGCTCCTCCCGGAGCCTGTTTCTCACCAATGCGCAGGGACAGGTGTACATGCTTTACAGCCGGTGATCAGAGCCACTTCGGAGAAGCTGCCCTCCCCCGGGCAGATTAACAGTCGAGCCTCAGTGATCAATCTACAGGAGCCTTCTCCCGTGCAGCGCTCTGACCCTGCGTATCCATTTATACTCCCCTCCAAAAGTTAAGGGGAGAAATCGCAGCAGCGAAAGCAAGATCTAAACTATTTTGATTTGTGCCCCATTCAACAGAACGTCTTTCGGAGATACAGGCCAGTGCTCTGGCTCTCCCCTCCCATGTACGTGTCTCGGAGAACCACTGATAGGCACAGTGTCCTGCCGTGATTACAACCTGCTGGAATGTCAGGGCGCAGGCTGCCTTTAATAAAGTTCCTGCCAGATGGAAATGGCTCCGCGGGACCATGAATCACAACTTCCCATAACAGTTAGTAGCAAAGTGCTTTTTTTAAATATGACCAGTTTAACAGGCTAGACAAAATGACTTCGAGAAATGTTATCGTAGCTTCCCTCTGATTGCAGAGAGCTGGGCAGCTGCTGAATCAATTTGATGGTTTACGGTTTCTCAGCTATTAATATGGGGGATATTCTCCTCTGCCCTCAAGGCGCAGCCTTGTACAGAAAAGCTCTAGTTGCTTCCTGTTGCCTCTTATACATGCCAGTAAAGACGCAGGCCTTAGCCCAACCTCCAGGCTTCTCACTCAGAGCCTTGTTGAGGCAGAACTTCATTCACTTTGAGGATGCTTGACCCCACAAGAGTGAAGTTTACACCTTATCATCGAATATCAGAACTGGAAGGGACCTTGAGAGGCCATCAAGTCCAGTTCCCTGCTCTCACGGCAGGTAGATCATCCCTGACAGGTGTCTGTCTAACCTGCTCTTAAATATCTCCAGTGATGGAGATTCCATAACCCCCTTAGGCAATTTATTCCAGTGTTTAACCACCCTGACAGTTAGGAACTTTTTCCTAATGTCCAACCTAAACCTCCCTTGCTGCAGTTTAAGCCCATTGCTTCTTGTCCTAGCCTCACAGGCCAAGGAGAACAATTTCCCCCCCTCCTTCCTGTGACACCCTTTTAGATACTTGACAACTGCTATGATGTCCCCTCTCAGTCTTCTCTTTTCCAAACTAAACAAGCTCAGTTCCTTCAGCCTTGCATCATCGCTCACGTTCTCTAGACCTTTAATCATTTTTGTTGCTCTTCCCTAGACCTTCTCCAATTTCTCCACATCTTTCTTCAAATGTGGTGCCCACAACTGGACATAATTCTCCAATTGAGGCCTAATCAGTGCAGTGCAGAGCAGAGCAGAGCAGAGCAGAGCAGAGCAGAAGAATGACTTCTCGTGTTTTGCTCACAACTATTCTGTTAATGCAACCCAGAATGAGGTTTGCTTTTTTTGCAATAGTATCACACCGTTGACTCATATTTAGGTTGTGGTCCACTGTGACCCTAGATCCCTTTCTGCCGTACTCCTTTCAAGACAGTCACTTCCCATTCTGTAAGTGTGAAACGGATTGTTCCTTCCTAAGTGGAGCACTTTGCATTTGTCCTTATTAAAAGTTCATCCTATTTACCTCAGACCATCTCTCCAGTTTGTCCAGATCATTTTGAATTAGGACCCTATCCTTCAAAGCACTTGCAACCCCTCCCAGCTTGGTATCTGCAAATTTAATCATTATACTCTTTATGTCATCATCTAAATTGTGGAAGAAGATATTGAATAGAACTGGTCCCAAAACAGACTCCTGTGGAACCCCACTTATACCCTTCCAGCATGACTGTGAACCATTAATAACTACTCTCTGAGAACAGTTATCCAGCCAGTTATGCATCCACCTTATAATAGCCCCATCCAAGTTGTATTGGCCTAGTTTATTGATAAGAAGGTCATGCGAGACCATATCAAATGCCTTACTAAAGTTTAGGTATCCCACGTCCACCGCTTCTCCCTTATCCACAAGGCTTGATATCCTATCAAAGAAAGTGATCAGATTGGTTTGACATGATTTTGTTCTTTACAAATCTATGCTGGCTGTTACCTATCACCTTATCTTCCAGATGTTTGCAGATGAATTGCTTCATTACCTGCTATTGCCTGGCACAGAAGTTAAACTGTCTGGTCTGTAGTTACATGGGTTTTTGTTATTTCCCATTTTATAAATGGGTACTATATTTGCCCTTTTCCAGTCTTCTGGAATCTCACCCAACCTCCATGATTTTTCAAAGATGACAGCTAAAGGCTCCGATACCTCCTCTATCAGCAACTTGAGTATTCTAGGACGCATTTCATCAGGCCCTGGTGACTTGAAGACATTTAACTTTTCTAAATAATTTTTAATTAGTTCTTTATTTTAACTTCTAATCTTACCCCATTTCCACTAGCATTCACTATGTTACCATCAAATTCCTTGGTGAAGACCGAAACAATCAAATCATTAAGCACCTCTGCCATTTCCAAGTTCCCTTGGTGTACGTGAAACTCCTACTGACAGTAACTTCACGTGGAAGATGCCAAGCAAAACAGCACACTCTTCTGCCTCCAGGGCAAAGTCGAACGGACGACTTCTGATGAATTCCTGCCCAGAGATTGAAGCCCTTTGCTGTAAGTCTCAGGATTTGGGAAACCAGCAAGGAGCTTTTCCGTTGGTTCTTGGATTCAAATTTTATCCCCCTCATGAATAATGGGGGTCTGGGAAATTAACTACGGCCAACGGTAGACAACCTGTGGCCCTCGGGCTGCATATGGCTCATTGGGCTTCTATGTGTGGCCTGCCAGACATTTTGTTTTCTGTTGCCCTTGGACACGGTTGCTAGACTCCGCCGTTTTCCATCCATGCTTTTTCCTACCAGTGCGATTCACATGACATGCACACGAAGCAAGGGCAGGTGTGCACGGATTGCTCATAACACTGACTAAGAGTTGCGTGCATCCAACCAAAGCGCTGCGACGGTTCCGTCAGCACACCCCACAAATTCCAGGTACGCCAGCGCTGTGAGTGACACTTCCCTATCCCGGGAGACCGCCTTGCTTCCGACAGTCTTGCAGCCCACTGAGAGGAAGGAGAGCCCCTCATGCAGCCCACTCACTAGCCTCGGTTGCCCACGGCTGGCCCAGAGTGTTGATTTTTAAGAGCGTTTTGAACAAAATCATAAGTCTATAGAAGGACACGAACATGCTTGCTCCCAGCAACACAGGGATGGGAGCACTTCCCTGGCCTACCCGAGTGTTGAAATGAGGGGTTTTGAGGGTTGAAAGAACATTAAGGCACCAACACAGCAAGGCACCTAAACTTGTACTCAAGTCCATCTCTACTCTGCAAGCACGTGTGCAAGGCCCACTGCACAGGGAGGGACCATTGAAATGAGCCCTAAGCCAATAAGTGGAGGCAGCCAGAGCATCCTACCTCAATGCAAAGTGGGACACATGCTGTAGGAGTCCACTTACGTGAAGTGAGCAATAAAGGGTTAGACTGGTGAACAGCGTGCCCCCAGAAATGGCATGTGTACACTTTTGTGTGTTTTTCCCCAAGCACACAACTAGCGAACTTGTTCAAATCAAATGCACAAATACAAACTGCGGACCAGCTGGCTAGGAAGTAGGACTGCAGAAATGGACCGGGATGTTCTAGTGCAGTGTGTCGCAACCTTTTTTTTTTTAAATAAAGTACCCCTTTTTCCTATATATAAATACCCCAAGTACCTACAGTTTTCAGACACACAATTTTTTTTCTACCATTGCAACACATCTTTTTAAACAATTTAATTGTAGCCAGGCAGGGGATGAAATTTTGGGGTGTAAAAAGTACAAAAATAATGAAGCGCTGTAAAACGTAAAACGAAAATTCAGTTTTCTCCAAATTTCAGTTGTGCTGACGTAGCCTCACCCCAAGACTTCTCTCGAGTACCCCTAAGGGGTACACTGTTCTAGTGGATCACAAATTGAGCATGAGCCAACAATGTGATAACAGTTGCAAAAAGACTAATATTCCGGGGTCTATTAACAGGAGTGTCAGATATAATGCATGGGAGGTAACTCTTCTGCTCTAGTAGTAGGCACTGATTAAGCCTCCTTATTTTGTCCTATTTACATCAGACCATTTCTCTAGATTGTCTAGATCATTTTGAACAATGACCCTGTCCTCCAAAGCAGTAGGGATACAGGTGCGGAAATACACCTCTCCACACACCATGCCCAACTGTCGTCAATCTCACTGATGCAGACACTCAAAGAGGATGGTCAACTCATCATACGGCCTACCTATGGGGAGATCTTACTGCACAAATAAAATATTTTCCATTGCACCATGAGTGAAACACTTTGATAAGGACAATGGGAACAATTTAGGGCCAGGTCCTGCTTTCATGAACGCCATTTTGCCATTGCCTTTAATTCAAATGGGACCATGCCCACTGGTTTATCACACGCTATTCTTATTGCCTTCCAGATGGTAATAAAGAACATGCTGCACAATAAAGCATTATATGTCATTTCTGTTTGAATCCTAAAGCTTCCTCTCGCACATTAACTAAAAAAAAAAACAACAACAACAACAACAACTTTGAATGAAAACAGAGTACCTGTATTTTTCATAGAATACCTGTATTCACAACTTTCTGTGGCTAACTGTGCTTTCAAGAGAAGCTAGTCATTCTAGATTCCTCTTTACACCGGTCTTGTTGCTCTGAAGCATACACTGTCACGTAATATAGCATAACGCTGAGTGGCATTTTAATAAAACATTAAACTAATGAAGATTTCGGCAATAGTGGTAGAAAATTGATAATGACCAGATTTATGTCAAATTATTCAATATCTGTCATCCTTCCCTGTTCCCACCCCCCACGCATGGAAGTCAAAATCTAGTGTCTGAACGTTCCCGGAATGAAAACACAAATGTCGCTGTACTCTTTACCCACCCCTGTGGCTCAAGGCACACGTATATGAAGATCCCCCTCTTCCCCGGTGCTCAGCAGCTCCACAGAAATGATGACAGCCATTCAGGGGTTAAAGAGAGGCAGTGAACCCCCAGTTAATGAGTAAGAATTCAGCAGGCAGTGTAAGATAAATGGAGCTTTCTCTGCTTCTGCTGGAGTCAGCATGAACTGCGGCCCCGCGGCTTGTTTGTGGCAAATGGAGTGCACGAAATATCAAAGGGCAGTGATCCAGAAGAAGACCGACTTTGACAAATTTTAAATTGGCCAGAAAGAAAACCCAGCAAAAAAAATTATGCAATTCGCTGTGTCCTGCAATCTTGCCTTTCCTGCTATTGTACGGAATTAGTGGCAAAACAACAGCAATGATCGCATGATGTTGGGAGCAATTAAGAGCCATCTAAGTGAGATGCTTATCAGTGACTGAAGCTTTTAGGGCTCTCTCTATGTACAGTTGTAAGTGACTTGCTCTTGTGTTGCAGTCATTTTAATTAAAGTATATGGAGTAATTATCCTGTTTAGAGAAAGGAGGAACAACAAAACCACCCCATGCAGTCTGCCTTTGGATTTTCGAGAAACTCTGTTACAGAAAAACATATGCCCTTTATCTCTCTCATCCCAAAGAGGATGGCGCAGGAGTTACAGCCAGTATGATTTAGGGTTGTTTTCTAATAGCATCTGATGGAATGGAAGGGATTCAGCACTTGAGTTCAATGTAACCAAAATCATCAGGTACAAACCACACAACAGAAAATTTGTAAGGGAAAGACATAAAATATTTGCTACTCTCCTCTGCTGCTAGGAGATTAAAATCCAAACAGCCCTTTTTGTTCCAGGACGGTGTCTACACATGCTTGCGACTGGACTAATTGGCTAGTGTCATGGAAGAGACCATCATTTGGAGGGTGGGTGCTGTTAATTTGAGAAGAACAAGACCTTCCCCGGTGCTGCTGTGGTAAATATTCTTAAAATGGTGCTCCTGCAGCAGTGCTATTTATCTGCACACACAAGTGCTGACTGCTCAGCGCACAATCTTCTGTAACCACACATCTGATTTCCCCTGCTCCTCAGCTCTAGAGACTGCCCCTTTGGTATGGGACATTTTCCACCCAGCACAAGGAAGTCCAGAAAAATCACCTCCTGGTAGTTTAGCTGTGAATGTTGACGGACGGGGTTCAGAATTAAGTTGCAGCCTTTTAACTAAGCAGGGTAAAGCACTGCTAGTGTGAATATACTTGGATTCTGTGCTAGGTTACCAAGATTTGTTGGTCAGGTTTATCTACCTGACACTGGCAAGTCAAACGTGGCCCAAAATTCAGAGCTGGTGAAAATAAGCTTTTACCAAAACTAAAAATATTAGAAATTTGCATATCAGTGCTACGGAACCAGTTTATTTGAACAAATATTCCAAGTGGAAGTGGCTAATCTGCTTTCCCAGCAGAAAGAAATGCAAAAAAAAAAAAAAAAAAAAAAATCAACAGCACAGTGAGAGAAAATTAAATGAGATTTTAAAAATTATTTTGTTTTCAAACAAGTTTCAGAATGTCATTTGTAACTATGGTTAGATTTCTTTTTTTAAAAACTTTGATGGCATCCCTTTTCAATTATTATTCTTGGTCAAAGATATACCAGAATGGCTGTGGTGTATGCACGTGTATACAATTGTTTTGTTCTGAATTTAAAAAAACAATAAATTATAACAGCAATAGCAACAATTTATCATACATGTACATAGCACCTTTCAAGCTGACTAATCCCAAAGGGGTTTATAAATTTAAACATACAAACATGTACTAGGAACTCTTCTTCCACTACTAAAACATACCTAATTCTGGGCACGAATGGCGGCTTTTGATGAGTATACTAAGGAATAGAGATGGCAAAGAAACTGTTAAAGAGCCCAATCCCCTGAACGGGATGTATCCGATATTAAATGGATGTTGCTGCATAGTTTGTATTTTTGTTTTTCAGGTTTGAAATGTGCTTTGGGACCATTTAAAATTAAAGGCACTTGAATAATAACACAAACGTTTCAGATTATGGTCACAGAGCAGCCTAACTGTGTAGCATTTGAAGTTAGGAGGTGAAAAGTACTTATCTAGTTGTGACCGCAGAGGGGATATATGGAGGTAGCTATAATTACTGGAGATAAAAAACCAGCCCTGACACTAGGTTTTACCCACAGGTCACAAATGTACTGGACCAGACCCTTGCTTATGTCAATTTTATACCAGATGAGGGTCTGTCCCACTAAGTTTTTAGTGAGAGGAGCATGCTTAGAGATTTAACCGCAGGGTCAAAATACCTTCATCGTTGTTTCTTGGGAAACTCATCAATTTTTTAAAAGAAAAAAGAATCGACTAAAAAGATACTAGCCACCCACACGGCATGCTGTAGATGCACATGAAAATAAAAAAATATCATTCTACGCAAACACATAAGACTTGTCTCATCTGGTATTCCTCCCAAATTGAATGAGAGTAAATACAAATTATCATTAATTTGATAAAATGACTCAGTGCCCCCTCTTTAAGGTCCATGAACATTCATTAGGATTTTAGCTCACTGGATGACTGATATGCCAATAATAAAGTCTAGACATACCTAGTCGCTCTGCCAGACGACTGTAGATTGGGTCCACTCGTCTCATTGTTTTTACCAAATCTTTCCTGCGGAATTTGATTTCTACTGTCCCTTCTGGTTCCAGAACTCCTCCTCTGAGCAGTGATGAGAAGAGAAAAGAAAGGCACTTTCAGATCATCAGATAAGGAAAACAACACACACACACACACACACACACAAGTGGATTGGTACCATTTGTTGTCTAGAAAGTATGTAGAAAGAGAAAAAGCTATTGTTTACCTAACACCAAACTGAATGTACATAGGATGCGCATAAAGCCGTACAGAAACATATCAATCTAATATGATTTTGTGCAATTGGATACCGATAAATAACATTTGGAACTCCTGTAGCTCCCTTCAACTTAGGCTCCAAAAGTCCTTTTCCAAAAGGTAAGTTTTGTGAAAACGTCTGGTTCCCTCCTGCCCCACAAAAATTCGCATTGCAGAAGCTACCTGTTTCCCAGGTTGAAGACACATGATTTGGAATCCAGGTTTGACAATGTAGACAGAAGCTACTTTACTTTCAAGTGAGAGAAGAGAAACGAAAGGTCAGTGGAGAAGCTCTAAGGAGTGGAGGTGGTTGGGGGAGATGCATCATACTGGCCATACCGCTGAGCATCAGCACGGATAGGATCACAGACTATACTTGCCCAACAAGCTTTTGCAGCCCAACAACTCCTCACTAAGCTACACGCTGTTGTGCAAAAATCCTTAATTCTCGCGTCCAGCAAAGCTGCAGATGCGGCAAGTCTACACTTGTCCTGGCACCATGGGATCAAGCCGGGGCAGCAGCATACGCACCTTTGCACGTAATTACTCAGACTGTGTTCTCAGCATGCACAGCTGTCAGTGCAAGACACAGCTGGGAATGCACTATTGGAAATATAACCTCCTAGAAATCACTGCAATCGATTTCTCGTGTGGCAGAGTTATGAGCTAAGCAGCACAAAGCAGTCAAGGGGATTTGGCTTGCAGGGGTTTGTGAGAATCTTTTCAATGTCAGGTTGTGTTGGGCGGAAGTGAAGAGAGGGGTAGAACTGGTCCTGTAAAAAGAGTAACAACAAAGGGCCATTGCCGCAGATATATCCTTCTAAGTGGGATTTACAGACAACACTACAAGTACCGTAAGTTAACATGTGCCAAGGGATGTGATCATGATGATGATTCAAAACACCTTGTACTCTTATAGACCTTCCATTCTGGCATCTCAAGACACTTTCCAAACAGTAATTAGTTAAGCCACGTGACACTCCTGTGAGGCACGTTACAGAGAGTAACTGAAAGAGACATGAACGGATTTGTTCAAGTCAGAGTGTCGGTGGCATTGCCAGAAACAGACCCAAACATCTAGCTTAGATGCTCTTGCCGTTTAGGACTAAAAGCCTCATTTTTTCCTGAGAATGGCTTCAATGGGAGGGAATAGTTTGGGGAGGCTCCAAAGTGAAGTCAATAATGCGCCATCTAAAGAAGGTCTCTGAGGGATCCAAACTGAAGTCAACGCGTCATCTATTGGTCTCTGCTTTGCCTTTTCATAACTGAAACACGCTGAGGGGAGTTTGCACAACCCCGGGCTGCATTAACAAGAGCTCTCGCTGTCCTGATCAACCTGGCCTTTCCCAGTTTATAGGGAAAAGACACCCAAATAAGCCCCTTCCAAGTTCTGAGATGCAAAGTACAGAAAACGCAATTCTCCGAACTCTAGATATAGAGGAGAAGCAGTGGCCAAGTGACAGTGGGTTTCCCCATATGACCTTTGCACTTGTTTGTATACAATCGGAGAAACAGGCCACCTGCCAGGCCAATTCACCATCACATCATATATCCATAGGAAAGGGACTATGTAGGCATAATCAACGGAGCCCTTTAAGGGTGTCCTAAATTTGCTCAACTCCCAACGACTTGTGATGGCAAAATTCGTGGGCGACTGCTCTACACTAAAGAGAAGGTGCTTCTTCCAAGGAACACATCCCAAGTCAGCCAAAGCTGATTCACTTTTGGGAGTGAATTAAAAATGGTGTCTCAGTCAGTCCTTACTGCGGGACACAATGCACAAGGAGGTAAACTGGTCAGTTGGGGCGAGGGGAATGACTCAGCCTGTGAATAAGCAGAAAGCTCAGTGCTCACCCATCTCTATCACAATGTGAATTGCAGCTGCCCCCACTTTTGTGAGTGGACCCCAGAGAGATACATCAGTGGAATTGCATAACAGGGTCACATCAGAATAATAATGTTATTTTCACCTTCAGATGTTAGTCTATTTTCCAATCTGCCCGGCTATTTTCATATCACATGGCTGACCGGATCATGTAGATTACAAACTGAAATCAAACATGGCCCGGTTCTCTCGAGTGCTTGAATTGCTTTGCTCTTCCTTTCTGTAGCAGAACCTCACCTATGTCCTCTTTCCCATGGTTGCCACAAGTAAAAGGGGAGGGATAGCTCAGTGGTTTGAGCATTGGCCTGCTAAACCCAGGGTTGTGAGTTCAATCCTTGAGGAGGCCATTTAGGGATCTGGGGCAAAATCTGTCAGGGATGGTATTTGGTCCTGCTGTGAAGGCAGGGGACTGGACTCAATGACCTTTCAAGGTCCCTTCCAGTTCTAGGAGATAGGCATCTCCATTCATTCATTTAAAAACACCTACGCTAAGACCATGGCACTATGCCATCATAGGTCATTCTGTTTATATTAGAAATTGGTGGGCAGAATTGTTACATCCCTCCAAATCAGCCAGTAGCTTCATTTGTTTTTCAGAGTCTAGAAGGCCTGTTTTAAAACAAGTCACTTCCAGTGGTTTACAATTTTATTCCCAGGAATAACAAATACCGTGCATGTTGTACCATTAACAAATACCGTGCATGTTGCATCTTAAGAGACATGTGAACAAGAGATGCACAATTGCCTGTTCGTAGAGTTGAGTTCTCAAAATGAAGCCGAGTTATTTGTGCTTGCAAAGTTGTGGCCAGTTATTTCCAAGTGAAAAATTGTGGGTGCAAAAATCAGAGGGTAAGGTGAAGCCTTTATGTCAGGGTCTCAAAATGCTTTACAAACTTTAACTAATGAAGTCCCACTCAACTTTCAGCAGCTGATAAAGAGAAGTTAAGGGACTTGACAAAAGGGAGGGAGTCAATGGCAGAGTCAAGAACCAAAGAGTCCTTACTCTCAGTGTCTTGCTCTAACCATTAGACAACAATCCCTTCATTCATGTTTGGTACAGCCAGAAACCAAACCAACCCCTCTCCTTTACAAAGGTAAGAAGCAAATAAGATGTACCTTGCAACAACAAAACGATGGCTTACTTACCTTGGAGCAGCGTACGGTATAGAGAAAGCTAAGTGAGTTGCTTTACCTGCTGTCTCGATCTGCATACATCTCCATGTGTCGAGGATTAATGGTGGGATCAATCACTACCCAGGATCCTCCTCTCAATTCAGCTTGGGGTGGGATGTAAACAAGCACCGGCTGTCTGTATTCTCTTAGGCCATCCACAATGTAGGCACCAAACTTCAGCACTTGGTCATACATGTCTGGGAAAAGGACACTATAGTTTAAGTTCTTTATCCCCTCAATTTTGCGCAAATCAAAAAACAACTCAGCATTTCTGCTATTCGATTCCTAAGGGGCTCCCCTCAGCCCCATCCACAAGCCCTTCAGGGCATTACCTGGACTGAAAGGAAAGCACTTAGGCTTGCAAAATAGGACGGGAGTATCTGCAAAGAAGCAGTTGATTGGAGACATCCAGACCTCTCTTCTGTCCCAGGCTAAGCTGGGCAAACCAGGGGGATAGACGTGCTCATGCTGTAAGAGCACTTCAACACGCAGCTTCAATCTATAACTCAAGATTTTGCTTTATTCCTCTTGTATCCAAATCAGTTCATAGACCCCTATTCTGGGCTTTGTGCTCAACATACCCAAGTCTCGCAGTGAGCCTTAGAAAAGGGTGCGCCCCGAGGGTATCCTACTAAAGTCAATGGATATTTCTGGATCCTCAGCAATTCTAAGTTCAGGCCAGACAGATGCCAAAATACAAACTTAGGTGCCTAATTTTAGACCCCTGAGTTTGAAAAGTTTGTCCACATACCAGATATTATGCGACTAAAAGTGAGCGAGCGCGTGTGGGCGTAGCAGCACAATACTTTGTATATCAAAGAGTGCAATTCATTTTTTTTCCTCTGGAGTGTGAAAAGTATCGTCCTCCATTCCTTAAATCCAGAACAGCTGAAGGAATTTTGCTCAGACTGAACAACAGTGGTTACACCACCAGGTAGAGCCAATGCATGGAAAACATCAGCACCAGAGGCGATTTAAAAGATAGTGACAAAGTGAGAGGAGTTTATCCTGGAAACAATTAGGCAGCCACAAGTGAACATACTGTTACACACGGAATCACTGACTCCATAGAGATAGAAAATTTCTACTAGGGTCGCCCAAGTCCATTGCTGTCAATGGAGTGCATTTCCCAGTGCTTCATAAGGCTTTGATTTGGAAATCCCAAACTTGTAGATTTCCCCCACTTCTTAGGGAGACCATTCAACAGCCTAAGGGAGGATCTTGTCGGGGATGTTTGCATGGCATTCAGCATGGGGTTTCCTCTATTAGTTTCACACGGTTACTCCCTGCATCATACTACATAATCTCTGCCCCTTCTTGGTGCATGAATTCTTTAATGAGTTGCATACTCTTTAGTCATTGCTTAGGTAAGCTACAAATTCTCGCCCCTTTCAAATGTTTCCTTTCTACTACAGTCCTGTCAAGCCCTTTGATCATTTTTCTTCTTCTCTGAACTCCTTCCAATTAGTCAATAACTCAGTAGTGTCATAATCCTCCAATATAACTAGTATTCCAGGTGCTGCTGCAGACTAGGGATGTAAGCAACTAGTCGACTACCCAATAAGTCTAGGCTTATTGGGTAGTCGAGTGACTACTCAACTAGTCACTTCCCACCCCCTTGCGGCCTCTGTATCAGAGGCACCCAAGGTGGGGGGAGCAGGAGCTGGCGCTGGGGGGAGCGGGCTTAAAATTTGGTTCCCCCAGCATGGTCTTTGCGGGATGCAGAGGCGCAGCAGGGAAAACGGTGCAAGCGGGGACCGAAGCAGTCCCTGCTCATGTGGGTTCCCCGTTGTGCCTCTCCCGTTGAAATGCACAAGAGCCGAGGGAAGCGCTTGTACATTTTAAAAGGCAGAGGTGCAGCAGATAGCGAGTGCCCCCCGTATCGGCTAATCGAGTAGTCCATGGAAATTCCACTGACTACTCGATCAGCTGATGAATCGAAATTTAACATCCCCTACCGCAGACTAGAGCAATAAAGCGAGGAAGTTTACCTCTCTGCTCCATGACAACGCCTTTCCTGGCTTTTGTAAGAGTCATGTGACAGGCTATATGCTCCCATCTGTCTTGGGTTCTTATATAAGCTCCATCACTGAAGCATCCGAGTCACTACACCATTTTTTGGATGGATTTATTCTCACAAGAGCCCTGGGAGCTAGTTCCCCTTTGTAATCGGTGCTTCTCTGAGGATGATACACACTCAGAGATTTGCCTAAGTTCACCCAGGAAGCTTATGGGAGAGTAGGGAGTTGAATGCAGGCCTCCCACAAACACCAAACTAGCACCTTCATCACGGGGCTTCTGGGGTCTTAGAATCGTAGAATCCCAGGGCTGGAAGAGACTTCAGGAGTCGAGTCCAGCTCCCTGCCCAAAGCAGGACCAACCCCAATTAAATCATCCCGGCCAGGGCTTTGTCAAGCTGGGACTTAAAAACCTCTAGGGATGGAGATTCCACCCCCTCCCTAGGGAACCCATCCCAGTGCTTCATCACCCTCCTGGTGAAATAGTTTTTCCTAATATCCAACCTAGACTCCCCTCGCCCCCCACTGTAACTTGAGACCATTGCTCCTCGTTTTGTCATCTGTCACCACTGTGAACAGCCTCTCTCCATCCTCTTTGGAACCACCCCCATCAGGTAGTTAAAGGCGGCTATTAAATCTCCCCTCACTCTTCTCTTCTGTAGACTAAACAAGTCTAAATCCTTCGGTCTTTCCTCAGAAATTAAGTTCTTCAGCCCCCTAATCATTTTGGTTGCCCTCCGCTGGACCCTCTCCAATGCATCCACATCCTTTTTATAGTGCAGGGCCCAGAATGGGAAACAGTAATCAGATGTGGCTTCGCCAGTACCAAATAAAGGGGAATAATCACTTCCGGAGATCTGCTGGCAATGCTCCTATTATGCACTCTAATATGTCATTAGCCTTCTTGGCTACGAGGGCACACTGTTGACTCATATCCAGCTTCATATCCGCTGTCATCCCCAGGTCTTTTTCTACCGAACTGCTGCTTAGCCAGTTGGTCCCAAGCCTGAAACAGTGCTTGCGATTCTTCCATCCCAAGTGCAGGATTTGTCGAACCTCATCGGATTTCTTTTGGCCCAATCCTCCAATTTGTCTAGGTCACTCTGGACCCTGTCCTTGCCCTCCAATGCATCTATCTCTCCCCCTAGCTTAGTCTTCTCATATGTACCCACATAGACACCAAAGTACTCGCCACATGAGGTCACGGATCATTCTCTGCCCTCCTCACAGACACTAACCTTCCCCCCTCACCGCCACCTCTATTCTAAAATGGGATTTGTCAATTTCACACACATTCACTTTTTTGATTGTATCACTTTGGTATATATGGTTGTGCCGATTTTCTTCCACATATTGATCTGAGAAAGTGGGTCTGGTCCACGAAAGCTCATCACCTAATAAACTTATCTTGTTAGTCTTTAAAGTGCGACAGTTTTGTCTTTTGTTTCTCCCACACAAAGTTCCTTAAAATCCTTATGAAAGTCCAACCACTGCTGAAAGGAAGAATGATCTATTTATTCCCTGCTGGTATACATGCGACTATACAGAAATGCTAATGGAGGGGGAGGGGAACAAAAACCCAACAATACTCCAAACTCTTCATTTGTCCAGAGAAGAGAGACCTCGAAAAGAGTGACAAATTTATTACTAATTATGCAATTACTTCATTATGTAGTGCTGGTAATAAACCACTTGAAGTACTTTCAACTAATTCTAGTGTTAAGAAAATAATTGCTTGATTCCAATTATTTTAACTGAATTAATTCTTTGCTAGACTTTTTTTTATTAGTGCGACATAATAAAATGATTGTGTAATTAGCAATTCATTTTTCACCCCTGCCAAGAGTCTCTCTCTTACTTGGACTACGCGTGGGAGGAAAGGAGTAGCACTTGTTCAAATTGGGGAGGTGAATGAGGAATGGTGAGATGGAGGGAGGGAGAGCGCACAACGTATGCTCGCTGCGGAGGGTCTTATTTAAGGCTTGACTGAAGAGATCAGAAGGGTCCATGGAAATTGTGCTGATGAGTGCAAGTAGGACCAGGCCTTTAAACCACCTAGAGACATGACCTTCAGAAAAAAAAAATTCCTTCCCTGTCTCTCACTCCCTTTTTTGGACCCGTGCATTAAGTATATGAAATGCAAGTGCACCCATTTCTTCTGGAACCGCCTCAACTTGATATTGCCTGAAAGCTAATTCACATCCAACGTGCAAGGACCCATTTACCTACATCTGCCCCACACCCAAAACGCCCACCAAGATAGCCAGGTACACGACATTCCCACTAAAGTCAATGGATTCAGCACTGAGCATAGAGAACTCCCTGAGTCAATCAACTTTGTACTTACTGAAGCCAAACTTCTACTGGAGTACCGGGACTTTCGGGTCCATGGAGAATGTATCACTTTGCCTGTTACCTGTTCTGTTTTTAAAGTGCCCTTCTAATAACGATCTATCTCCATGGCATCTTTGTATCGGATTGGCTACGAATGGAGCCACTTACACGGAAATACTTCAAATGTTTACCGAGACTCTGCAAAGCGAGGAGTGGATGAAAACGGCACCCCACACAGACTGTGGGAACTTCACTTCAGTGCTCCTCTTACTAAAGGCTTCCCCAACTAATCAGGTAGAACTCTTTGTTGGGAGGCAACAGCTAATATAGAGCCCATCACTGTATACGTAAAGGATTGATTTTTCCCATGTGCACTTCGCGTCGCATTTAATCTGCCATTTTTGTTGCCAGTGCACCCAGTTTTGTGAGAGCCCCTATTCCCAGATCATTTCGGACTCTGCTGAACAGTCTTGGTCCCAATATAACTCCTCAGGGTTCACATTTCTCCATTGTGAAAACTGACCATTCATTCCTACCCTTTCACCCAATTACTGGTCATGCAAGGACCTTCCCACTGATCCCATAGCTACTGTGTCTCCTTGAGAATCTTTGGCAAAGGACCTTCTCAAAGGCTTTCTGAAAACCCTGCTATGCTATATTGAGTAGATCAGTCGTTCCCAACTTTGTTTGTACCGCAGACCGGCAAACCCATTCACAAAACTTTTGGTGGATCAGTAACACTTTATTTGCATATTTGCAAAAAATAATTTGCATTTTTGTGTAAAATCATTAAGATCAGAGCTTGCAGATATCTACACCACCACATGGCAGCTGCCAGAGTGCAAGCCAGCTGCTGTGCGGTGGCTCAGGGAGCTGGGGTGTACCCTAGCCCTGGCCCCCAAAGCCACCACAAACAGCTGGTTTCAAGTGCAGCAAACGCCCATCACGTGCCCGGGGTATACACCAGCTCCGGCCCTGATCTCAAAGCAGCTGGCACGGGCATGGCCTAGCAGCATGCCGCAGCCCGGCAGCCAGCGGTTCACAGCCTGGCACCGGTCCGTGGACCAGCAGTTGGGAACCACAGGACTAGATCACCCTGCCTAAGCCATATCCTTGTTAACTTGCTAAAAGAATTTTAATAGATTGGTGATGCAGGACTCCTCTTTACAAAATAAGGTCTGCAAGATCTGGTCCTTTGCCATGCTAGAACAATCACTGGGATGCCTCATACAAGCCAACTGAAATCAATGGACGTGTCTAGAGTCTAGTGCCAATGTGCAGCAGGGGAAACTGAAGCATAATTTACATTGTTACAGAAAAGGTCGCCAGACTCTCTCATATATTGAACAATAAAAAAATATTTGCACTTCTAGAGCACCTCTCATCCTAAAGTCCTTTGCAAACACACTTACCTAAGCTGAACATCATCAACGTTCTAATACCGACTAGCATGCTTACCACCGCTGACCGTGGCAGGGGGTTGAGGGCCCTGTCTGGGGGGGTGTGGCTCCCTAGGAGGGGAGGGATTTGGGTCTGCGCCCTTGTCAGGTGGAGGTTGGGGGCTCTGTGGGCTGGCCCCAGCCTCCAGCTGCCCCCGCTCCTTCCTGCAGCTGCTCCAGGGGGCCTTCCTGGGGGCAGTGGCACCCCATCCTGCAACCTGTTGGGGAGGCAGTGCTTCAGGAAGCCCGGCCGCCAGCAGTCCCCTCCATCCTGTAGCCTGTTAGGGGGGCAGCCTCTGAGGGTCTATCCAGACTCCATGGGCTGCCCCTGGCCTTCAGGGTCCCACCACCACCTGTAGGCTGTCTGTAGGAGATGGGTTCTAGTGGCTGCCTCCAGCCTACAGTCTGCTGAGGTGTAGGTGAAGCTCTGGGGGCTGCCCCTGGCCTCCAATGGCCCCACTGCAGCCTGCTGGCTGTTTGGGGAGGAGCGAGGCTTCGGGGGTTGCCCGCTCCTCCAGGGAGTGCCCCCTTCCGTCCTTCAGGCTCTCCGCTAGGGAGAGGGGTGGGGGACAGGGACAGGTTTTGGATTTGGGCCGGGGGGTTCCTTACCCAGTCTGCTGGCAGGCAAGATGGCCGCTCTCTTTGTGCTGCAGCTTCCCCCAATGGCCACTCTCAGTATCGCATCCCTCCTCTCTGCCCCCTCCCTTTCCAGGTTATGGAAAATGGTCCCATTCCCAGCACTTCCCGTTTTCCAGGCACAACCAAACTCTGACCCTGGTTTAAGCTAGGGGAACAGGAAGCTGCCTACCAAATCTGGTGGTCCTATTATGATTTAGGAGGAGTTCTTGAATAAATGGACTCAGACACACAGAGGGACGCACTCTAAAAGATATACAGAGATTGCATTTGAGTATGAAAGCATAAAACATTTACCACACTATGATAATTCTCTTTATCGTGGTATTTGCAGTATTCTGTATTCTTAAAATGGGAAATGCTGCAAATTTAACTACTGCAGATGACAAAAGGTGGCAGCTTTTAAAGATGCCCAGAGATCTGTGTTTTCATGATTCTGGCAGTCCTAATAGCTTGACAGTTTAGAAACTGTAAAAACAATTATTACTGTACCTAACATACTGATTCTGGTTTAAAATGTACTTTGACAAAGAGCAAAAGGCTGATTCAGAAATACGGAGAGTTTTGCTGAATACATGAGCAAAGACCAATTAAAAAAACCTGGAATTCCTCTGTTTAACTTTTTAAATTTTAAAACAGATGCGACTTCTTGGCCACATTTCAGTCCAATATTAATTCTAACCTGCAACTCGCAAGCCACTTGACAAGCAGTGAGGATCGGAGATATTTTACAGAACTTTGAGAAGAGCAGTGCTGTTTGCTAGGCAGCATGCTATTCAGCCCATGGAACATGCACTTTCCCATTCAATATCTAGGAGTTTACCTGCAGTGTGTGTCTGCATCTACTATATACAGACATAAAAATGGCCAGAAACTGTTATCATGACACTAAGTGTAAATATTGGCAATCAGATGCATCAAGCATGCTAGAAAGGCTGCAGACAGCTTTTTGCATTTCTGTAATGATGCCCTACTCCCTCGAAGCTGGAACAGATCTCATCAGCTTGGCTCGATTACCAGATAGGACCTCAAGGTAAACACCAACCATACACCGGCGGCATACACATAATGTACCTCATAAACCCATTAAACATAGGCAGTACTGTATTTCAACATCCAGGTAATCAGAGATTTAAAATGGCCTTTTCATTCTAGTTGAAGTTTTCAATAAGATTTTTTTTTTTTTTTTGTTATTTATGACTGGTCCCAGGGAAAAAAAAATAATAAGTGTAACATGAAAAACCAACCGAGAGTGACCCTGTAGCACCAGCAGTGATGCAGTTTAATATCACTGGGATTTGCATCCTATCAAACTATTCATGCTGCGTCTGAGACCCTGGTGCTAATTTCTAGTAAATTTCACGCTTGATGTCTCACTGTTGTGGGTCATTGCCGGTTCGTCTAAATAAACTGCTTCCAAATGGCTCCTCCATCTAAATATTCAAGCCAGTTTTTATAATTTAATTTTGCATTATGCTGAATAGCCTTCCGGCCAGAGAGAGCTCGTTGGGGAAACCACCAATACCATTGTGATATGCCTTTATTTATTTTATTTATTTATTTTACTGCTTGAATTAGACCGCCTAGGCCGACTAGTAAAGAGGTTCCCCCCCCCAACTAATGTCAATTTTCAGCATAGCAAGAGCTGTCTCTAATCTTTTCCTACTCATTACACACAATTTTGGAGTCATTTTACCCACAGTGCAGTCGGCTCCTGGCAGTGTGTGTGTGTGCACTGAGGGGTGGCATAATTGTTTATTTTCCCTCCCTGCATAATCCCCAGCCAGCATTGAAACCAAAACTGCAAACACCTCCCCAAGCGATGGCGAAACTGACAAGAGACTGAGACATTCTACCCAGATCCTTTTTACACGAGATAATATCGAGAAAACACCCTGACTTATTGGTACATCAAAATGGCTCTATTCTTTGCCCTCCCCCTCTTGTGCTGCGTTCTCCTTCTCCAAGTTTATTTGCAATAGCAATAAGCAATATGCAAACACAAATATCGGGCACTTCTGCTGTTTGGCTCCCCAGCCCGGGCCCTGCAGTCCTGATTCCAAAACTAAATTCAGTTTGCACGGGACAGTACTACCAAAGGGCAGGTCAAAGAACATGGGGAGATTGGCATAAGAGCAATAGCTTAGTAAGAGTACAATTCTACGGCTTCTTCCTCAAGAGGCTCTCTAAGTGCTTTACGAGCATGAATTCAATCTCCTTGCAACAGAGGAGAAACTGAGGTACCCCGGTTGTGAAGAGGCAGAGACAGAATGGCAACTCAGCTCTTTTGAGTTGCAACCAGTGTGTCTACAGTGCCATGTGCGTGTAAAGTGCTGCTATCTTTTACTTATTTACATTTTACAGCATCAACCTCCCATTCTCTGCAACATTGAAAATCGTCGTATCTGGTCCAAAATTCTAATGGAGGGAATATTAATGGAGCAGCTTCATAGTGTTCAAACCACATGAGCTGCCACCACTGTTGGCAGAATCAATTTGGAGACAAACCTCAATATGACAATAATACAATATGAAACGATCAACGACAAAGCTGCCTGAATGGCAGCATATGCAGATACATTTTTTAAACCGGCCCCATCCTACAGCTGTGAGGATCTTTCCAAGTGGTAGGAGTTTCCTAAGATTAGGATTTAATTGGTCTAGATTAGTAACTAACAAAATTTACATTTTCTAAGCTGCTGTTAAAATCCAATGACCCATTTTCAGGGCTAATGATCTCTGTAACTGGTTAGGAGGGTATTTTACAAACAATGCAACGCTGTTTATTCTTAACAGAACTTGCATTGCAAGTTGCACATTGCATACCCTGAGTTATTTCTGTTACCACCCAGCTGCCTGCAAAGAATAGCAAGGAACAAATGAAGCCCTATCAATCCCACGTTGTCAATCAAGATATTACAACCAGGTAAGCCATTCCTTTCCTCTTTCAGGCTGGACAGCAAGCAGAACTGGATTATTGGCCTAGCTATGCAGAGCATTACTACTAAGGAAGTATCTGATTGAACTGAGTTGGTTGTTTTAACTATTACACAAATATTTCAGATTAGTAACCAAGGTATAAGGAATCTAAAAGGGTAAATCTTCATTAATGTGCACAAGGAAGTAAAGATAAAACTCTATTATTGGGGATTTGGCTAGCCTGAAAGCCACATAATGTAAACGAGTATTTTTTTACCTGTGTACGACTCTCCCACAGTCTGCACATGTACCATAGACAATGAAAATCAATTCTGTCCCTTCCAAGTTTGCACTGATGGAACATCTGGCTTGCAAATACTTCATGACAATTTGTCCTTGCTGTAAAATCAGCATTTTCAATGCAATTCCCCAGAACAACAGGAGAAACGTTTTTATTAAACTAATGTTTTAGAGCATGCGAAGTTGTCACATTACTAAGGACTTGTTTACACTGGAGCGTCTCACTGAGCTAAACTGTGCCAAGACAAGTCAAGGTTGACCTGGACACAGACTGTCTACACTACGGGGGTTGCACAAATGTAGCTATGTTGGCATAAAAAAAAACCCAGTGTAGATATGGTCTAGGAGTCAAATCCATTGTAGACAAGGCTGAGGAGTCTAGAATCCACAGCAATGCACCCTACATAACCACTTGTAAAGAACACGAGAAGGAAACGCCAACTCCTAAGCAATGACTAGACAGAGGTGGGAGGTGCAGCAGCCCGAAGAAGGTACTTCTAAAAATGGACTGCAGCTGATTTTAAGGGCCAGTAAAAACCATGCTTGGAAACGCAGACCAGAGCTTCTCAACACGTGGCCCGTGGGCTGTTTGCAGCCTGCGGTGCGGTTTGGGTTTATGTGGGGTTCAACACACGGCCTGCAGGTAGAAGCCAAAACAAAAAGGCAGTCCATATACTGGTCTTCTGTTGAGATGTGTTTTAGTAGTTAAATTCCTGGACTGTCATTGCTCATTAAAAGTGCTGTCAAATAGGTGGAAATTGGGTAAATAGTGCACTTTAATACTATCAGCACAATTGACTTAATCGGGGCCTGTGAGTTGTATAGTCTTGCCTTACTCTTTGTATTCATGCCCATCAGTGTGAAAGAAGCTATTTGCATATATTTGCATGCATATGCAACCACACTTAAGCTGCGGCCCTTGGCATGTGCTGTGAGTATCATTGTGGTCCTTGGGGTTTCCAAAGTTGAGTAGCCCTGCTGTAGACCATACAGCAAAAGTGACAGCAGCTCTCATTAAGATTAGTAAATGAGGCTAAATATCTCAATTATTTTAGATCCAAGGGGAATAGGTATCAGATACCTTGAGATTTTCCAAGGCAAATCCATAGAGTTTGGGATAATTATGCCTGGTGTTGTCTTTGCTACGGTTTCATATCAAACAAAAATTCCAACCACGTCATTGGATCTGACTGTTCCCCGACTCCGTTCCCAACGGTTCCATTTTGTGGAGCAGAGCCATAATTGTGTTCTATAACCTAGCTGAAATTGGGCACATTTCCTAGACTTCCATCTGGAAATGACCTGGAACGTCCTACAACCGTGGTCACCAACAGGTCGATCGCGAGGAGTCCTGTCTGCCCCGCCCTCATTGCCCTCCCACCCTCGAGAAGCCTCACTACCTACCTCAAGTGAAAATGGAGGTAGTGTCGGCTTCCCGGGGATGGACAGAAGTCCCGCAGCTTAGCACCACTTCCGGCGATTCTGGAAGTGTGCTAGCTGCTCTGCCGGGTGTACTGTGGGAGGCAACATCAGCTCCCTGCAATGCACAGGAGGGGTAAGTCAGCCCCAGGGGAGGTGTGCGCGGGGGGCGGGGCCTGGGGAAGGCACACGCACGGCTTCCCTGCACCGGGGGGGCTGGCACCGGGGCAAATGCGCGCGGGGCTTCCCTGTGCCGGCAGGGGGAGGGAGGTCGGCCCTGGGGCAGGCACGGACTGGTTTTCCTCGGGGGAGGGGAGGGGAGAATCCTAGGAGGACGCAGATGCAGGGGACTCTCTGCCTCCACTGGCACCCCATTCCCCAGCTACAGAACTGTCCCCACTCCCCTGTCCCCAGCTACAGATTGCTGTCCCCACTCCTGTCCCCACTCCCCGAACGCTGTCCTCACTCCCCTGTCCTCAGCTACAGAATGCTGTCCCCACTCCTGTCCCCACTCCCCGAACGCTGTCCTCACTCCCCTGTCCTCAGCCACAGAACTCTGTCCCCATTCCTGTCCCCACGCCCCGAACTCTGTCCCCACTGGCACTCTGTCCCCTGCTGCAGAACCCTGTCCTCTGCCCTCCCAGCACCCTGTTCCCTCTCCCCTGTCCCCAGCCACAGAACTCTGACCCCACAAAACGTATAATTCTAAATGCTTCATTTTAGATTTAAATAGCATGAATAAAAAACAGACCGTTTATTTCATAACTATAAACACGTGATTTAAATTTTATATATTGCATAATTTAAAAATAAACTTTATCGGAGTGTGTAAGTAAGGGCTGGGGATAGCAAGTGATGGACAGGAGGAGAATAGAGAGAGCGGGGCTTCAAGGAAGGGGCGGGGGTGGTAGATCTTCGCCTGTTCTGAGATTTAAAAAGTGATCTTGGGTGTAAAAAGGTTGGAGACCACTGCCCTACAATATAGATTGAGAACGTTGTAAGGACAACAGCGGACAATCTTGATATAATCAGGCCCTCGAAATCATCTGAATGCAAGACATCTGTGCATAAAACACAGCCTCATTTTAAAAAAAACAACAACCTCAGATGCATTCACAGCATCAATTGGTCCAAGCCTCAAAGATTAACAGACCTACAGAAATACAAGGAGCCCTGTGGCACTGGACCTTACCACATCAGCCACACCATCAGGGGCTCATCCACTACACATTAACTACCGTGAGATAGGCCATCATGTGCCAGAAATACTCCTATGTACATTGGCCAAATCGGACAGTCTACGCCAAAGGTTAAATGGACACAAATCAGACATCAAGAAAGGTAACATACATAAACCAGTGGAACACTTTAACCTCCCAGGGCACTCAGTAATGGATTTAAAAGTAGCCATCCTGCTACAAAAAAACCCTTCAAAACCAGGCTACAAAAATAAAACCCAGAAGAGCTGCAAGTCATTTGCAAATTTAACACAATCAAATTAGGACCAAACAAGGATTTAGAGTGGTTCTCACAACAAAGGCAATTTTCCCTCTCTTGCTATTCACACCTCCCCATCAGCTGCTGAGTGAGATACATCCACCCTGAATGAATTGGCCTCCACTTGATGCACAACTCCTTTCTTTTGACATACGAGCACATCTATATAACCTGCCTCTATAATTTCCACTCCAATGCATCTGATGAAGTCGTTTTTACTCACGAAAGCTTCTCTTTCTATATATATATTTCAGAGTGTATCAGCCTGTGCGTCTATCTGCGAGTCTGTTTGTTCAAGAACTCCTAAACGGTAAGAGATAAGACCACCAAATTTGGTAGGCAGCTTCCTCTTCTCAGAACTTAAAAGGCCAGGGTATGGTTGTGCCAGGACAACAGGAAGCCCCGGGAAAAGGACTGTTTCCATAAAAAGCAAAGGGAGGGGCTGCTGTTTGGAGGGACGCAATAGGACAGTGGCCACTGGCGGCAGCGAGCCCACAGGGGAGAGCTATCCTGCAGAGCGTCCAATGGGAGTTGCCATACCACCAAAGGAGTGGTCAACAGGGCTGGGGCTCCGCCATCTTGCCTGCCAGCACACCAGTAAGTAGCCCCCTTGTCCCAAACCCTCCCCCGCACGGCCCGTGGCCGCAGCACTGAAGGGTGGCTGAGGGGAGAAAAAAGGCCCCTTGTGGCTGGAATGGGTTTGAGGTGGGGTGGGAGAGAACAGGTCCCTGGGGGCTGAGGGAAACCTGGGAGGAGAGAACAGATCACTGTAGGCAGGGAGTCACCCCTCCTCATCTCCCAAACCTCACTCTTGCACTCTTTCCACCCCTAGCCTCCTGCACCCCTCTAGCCCTCCTGAAGGACCTGGGTAATGCCGGGTAAGTCTGCAAGTGCCCAAATGAATCTGTTAAGTCTTTAAGGTGCCATGGGACTCCTTGTTGTTTGTGCAGATACCAACTAACATGGCTTCCCTTCTGAGTCTAGACCTACAAAGTTACCCCTCTTCATAAGAATTCTGTAAGGCAAGACCAATTTGCCTTCAAGATTCCTCCAGTCAGCTCTTGTCCACATTGTGTAAGAGAGCTAGGCTCCAGGCCACAACCACAGAAGATGAAGCAGGTGTCCTACTACCGAGGTCTGCGTGAGCTACTAGGAGAAGGTAGGTGTGCACTGATTACACAGGACTACTAAGAGACGAAGCTGCTCTCTGCTATAACAAATGTCAACTGGGGAGGAAAAAAAATACCTGTAATCCTGAGGGGAAGTTGTTGTCAGTTTGAGCATCTCTCACAACCTTTAATTCTGCATCCCCATAAGAACAGTTTGTTGCTCTTAGGAACCAAACAGCCCGTCATCCCCACCACATGAAAATATATCCAGGGTTTGATAATCACCTTTCATTCCACCAGAAAAGCCTCTCCAGTTGGCAAAGACCATCAGAGGGAGCCCCTCCCGGTTAAAGTCTTTGATCGCCTGAGCAGTCTTGAAGGCAGAGTCTGGGAACCACACCTGACCAGCCTGTTGGATTATCTGTTGGGGGGGGAAATGGGTAAGACTTGAATGGTTTAACAACGAGAGAGTTACTATAAGAAGAAAACAGATACAGCAAGAGCGGGAATCTGAAACCAATGCTGACAAGCGTACCAACCCGTTATAAATATTACAGATGCACTGTGAGAATGACATGCAAAGGAACAAAAGGGCACCTCCTCTAGGGGTACATCTACACTGCAAACTTATTTAGGAATAAGCTTTTCTGGAAGTTCTTATCCTTATTTTGAAATACAGAGTCCACACTACAGGGAAGCCTCAAAATTAGTGCCAGGCAGGCTCCCCTAATGTAGACGTGATATCTCGACTTAAGAGCCCCAGGAGGCACTGGGGAGGAAGAACTTTAGAATGGCCCTGGAAAAGAGCTATTTCAACATAGCAGCAGTGAAACGTCCACACACGCCCTCTTCCAAAAAAGCTTTTTCGGAAAAGTGCTCATTCCTCGTGGAATAAGGTTTACCAATGTCAGAAAAAGCCATCCATTATTTTGACTTTCTTTCGCCATAACGCAATTGCAGTGTGGATGCTAGTATTGTTTTAGGGCGTAACGGCCATTATTCCGGGAAAATGGTGCAGTGTAGACGCACCCTATGAGTTTACAAAGTAAGATGCTGATCCTGCAACTGACTTCACGTGAGCAGATCTCTGCGTGCAGAGAGCACTCCATGGACTTCCGGGCACTAAGAGAAAAGGAGGCAAAATGATCATTAAGGAGGAGGAAGCAGGAGGCAAGAGGGGGAAGGTAGAGAAAAGGAGTGGGAACATTAAAAAAAGCAGCAAGAATTTCAGAAATGGAGGTGTCATGGCCAGAGGGGGAGGAGGAGGATTTTTGCTTCCTGGGTTTTCTGATTCTCAGATTTGTGCTTCAGCCAGAAGATTATTCCCTTCTCCCAAAAGAGAGCAGGGTCGGCTCCACTAGAGATAAGCCATCTCCTGCCTATATATTTGCTATACACCTGACTGTCTCTCTGTACAGAGTTAGCCAGCAAAACAGCACATTCACCAGCTCTAGCCGCAGCATATTAACATACGGACAGAGGCCGATCAGTGCCTTGTCTTCCACCTATATTGTATGGGGCCAATCTTCCAATAAACACAAAGGAAATATCCGAAGAGGCATCTGCAGAGAATGACTTTATCCACATCCCAACCTATGGTCAACAGCAAAACATGCCTTGGCCTCAGAGTCCAGATTTGCAGGATCCGCAGGGATACTTAGCTCCACCGTTCTGGTTTCTACAGCAACTACTCCGACAGGTATTCCTCCAAGTCTGAAAAAGGAGGAGACACATCAAAACCCATGTATTTTATCATTCAACAACTAGTCATTTTTTCTACTCTTGAACCAAAACGCTCGGAAACAAAAACAAGTGACAAAATGCAAATAAATGGAAGGTGAGGCAGTCTGGTCTCTCTGAAGAGCCCAAGCATGTGGCTGGATCGTGCTGGATTTGCCTCTCTGAGAAGAAGACCTATTTATAAAAGTAACACTGTACCTCCCAACAAACCAGGGCAGGACAAACAAAAGCCTCGCATTTTAAACTACGTGCGTGACAGTTATGCAGCAGCACAGGGCTGCATCTCTCCTCACATGCCACCATACAGATGTTCAGAACACCTGGCTTAAAACAGGAAATAAAACCTTGAAGGCCCAGCCTTCTGAGCTCCCCCTTTACAATCACAATGATCTTGCTTCCCACTACCAGTTGATCAAAACCACTATAATGCCACAGGTATTATAGAAGACTGCATAACCCATCCACCCCAATTGCCCTGCACACTTTACAAGGACCCCCCCGAAAGGGAGGAATGGTGATGGGCAGAAGGAATGTTAGTGTTTTATCTATTAACCTTCAGATCTGCTGGGCCATTGCAGGAAGTGGGGGGTATAATGGAGACTGGCATATGAACACAAAGAGGCAGGGTAGTGTGTGTATGGGGGAGGGGCAACGCAGCCTCACTCTCCATTCAGTCTAACAACTTTCTAAAACAAAAGGCATCTGCTTGTGGCAACAGCTGCTTGCAATGGCTTCATGATGTTGCACGAAGGAGAGTCCCAGCAGAGACGACCCCTCTACTCAGCCATCTCAAGTTGGATGACAAGCACCCCAGACACCAAAGCGACACGGCCGATGTGCGCTAGGGGGGTTGAAAATATTCCTATTCACAATGATTAAGAGTCCAGCTGGAAACTCGTAATTGCAGAAGCCGTCTTAAATCGGTAACTTATAACGTCTATATTAGGGCCCATGTGACCTAATAAAGAACATCTTTAGCCAAGTATTACAGTTATTTATTGAACTTGAAAACAGCTCAAAACAACTTCTGTTTTCCATTATACTTCATATAAATTTCATCTGGCTAGCACATGAAGATGCTACATCTTGTTTTATAGTGTGTCCCTGGACAAGTTGCCCTGGAATAATAAAAGACAATTTACAGCCAACAGCACACATATTCCAAACATACATACAAAAGATGAGTTTTGGCAGCACTTACAGGAACAATCCCAGAAGACTACATTCATATTTATTTTTTCAAAATGCCACTGGCTTTTGAAAGAAGTCAGCTCCATTTGTATTGTGTGTAGGAGACTGCGTCCAACAGAGCTCAGAATGTATCGGATGAAAAGAAGGTAAAAGTGAAGGCAAGGATATTCCTGAACAAAGATGGACTGGCTTCACTAAATAACTGATTTTGTCTAGGATGTTTGTCTACCTGTACAGCTGTTAGATGATTATAACACTTTGCACTTACATAGGATTATTAAAGAATCTTACACAGATTAAATTGGAGGGGTAGGTTTTGGTTTTTATGCACATTTTCTAGATGGGAGAAACTGAGGTATGGAAAGATTTCAGGATTTCCTCAAGGCCAAACAGCAAATCAGAGGCTGAACCAGCGGGAATTCTTGCTCCTAGTTCTCTGTTCTCTCTAGTAGAAAATATCCTTGACCAGAGCTGAGAGGGAAATTTATGAGGACTGGTTCCTGTGCCACTGCTCTTAGCACAGGATAATACTCCATCCATTTGGAGCAGCTTTATTTAGAAGGGAAACAGACAAAGAAACACACAATGCCACTGATTATTTTAATGACGACAATGACAACAACAGAAGACTCAAATTCTGGGCCTAAATGGATGAATCGTTCTGCAAGATTTGCCATCTGATGGCTTTTCCTTCTTGGAGCATGAAGGTGGAAGAAGCTACTCTACTGAAAGAGCTACAAAGGCTGGAATTATTTTCAAGTCTGGGATCTAAATCTCAAATGAACCTGGTGTGTTTGAGAATCTCAAGCCAGGTGCCACTTGCCACAACGATAAGGGAAAGTGATTGTCCTAGAGAGGAAGGCGAGCACCAGATGCAAGTCCCCAGGGCCGCGTGTCTTTGCAATGTCGAGCTAGACTGTGATCAGTCTTGGCAGGTGCTAGTTTGGAAAACGCGGCAGGTTTTTCTATGCTGGGATCACTGCTGAGTGACTCACTTTTCAGAGAGGGTAATAAAATGTAATAGAAACTTCAGTCCTACTTGGAAATAATAAGTAGGCATCCCAGCAGTTTGCAGTTTCTTCCAGTCTACTTCAGTTATAGCTGGACCGTTTTTGCAAGTCAAATGTGGTTGTGAATCAGTATAGTCCTCCGACTACTCAAAATTACGTCAGAGCCAGAATGGGAGCCCTCTCTCCTACGATATATAGTGAAAAGGTGTGTCCTTGAAAAACCCCCTCTTGCCCACCCACGTATACTTTTCCCATGCAACATTATAGAAAGTGAAAGTTATCTAGCATCCTAGGTTAGACGCAAGGAATTATCAGGACATGCTCAATTCACGGAGCAGAGAGGTGTTCTGCTGAGGATTAATTTGTTAGACACATACATCCTCTCCCCAGTTTTGGCAGAATGTGTCAGCACAAACACAAAGCATCAGTAAAAGCTAAATTTCTACAAAGGTCTAAAAAGCCTGTGGATACTTACCTAGCTCTGCCAACCACAACTGTTTGTGCCCAGGGCTGCATGATCTCTAGAAATGATCCATTGTCAAAGAAACCACTTAACCACTGGCCTTTTTGCACTACAAAAAGGAAACATCAGAAAGAGAGGGGAAAAGAATATAAAAAGCAGTCAAAATTGTAGCAAGACTCTAATTTAACAACTTGAGGCTGGGCTGGTGAGTTTTTCCTTTTTTTTTTTTTTGGTCTGTTTAGTTTAAAAAACAGATTATAAGGGAGCATTAGACTGCGAACATTTGTCTGCCTTCAGTCATCATGTCCTATTTCATTTGCTAGTCTGCATAAAGAGAGTCATTTATCAGCAAAGGCATCATTTATTGTTAAACGATGGGGTTTAGATAGCAGAGGGACTTTGCATGCTTTTAAATAAATAACTCTGGGTTTTTGAAGACACTGCAAACATTTGTCAAAAGGCAGCCAAGTCATTAAAGACATTGTTTTTCAAAATGCCTATTTCTATTTTAAAAACCTAGCTTACAATTTTCTTTAGATTCTGCCAAAAAGGATACAGACAGACACACTTAAGAATAAATAAGCTAATGATATTTGAACATTAGACACTGCATTTGTGGGTCTGCCAGACATTCTGTTGATTCAGTCCTATTATTTCTCCACTACGTATGGCCCATAAAGCGAATCCTTGCTCTACTAAAGATATACTACATAGTATGCGTGTTCGTCCCACGCTCCTCCAGATGCTATAGAAAACAATAGCTGACATACTAGATCAGGCTCTCTGTTCAAGTCCATTTCCCAGTAAACAGTGATGGCCAATGCTTCAAAGAAACAACTCTTTTCTGATTGGGCTCCTAGAGAATTGTGCAATGCTGAGGAAAAAGAAATCCTTCCTGACCTCTGAAGAAAATTAAGCTCATGCCCTGAAGCATGATTACCTTGACTACGAACTACACATAACTGGTTATAAAGTTATCTGGTGCTCAATAAGAGGAATCCATTCTCTTCCTTAATTCTCTCCTAGATCAGTGTCTGCAACAGACTGATCGTACACCCTGGGTCAAGCAGCATACATGTTGACTGGTATAGTATGTGCATTTAAAGCAGCTGATGATCATGTAGCAAAGAGCAGGACCTTCAGTAACTCCTGCAATCACAGGGGATTAAAGTATATTTTATGTATATCATTTAGAGACCGTTCTTTGATTCTCACCAATGTAATATCTGCCCGTCCCTTATTACAAGGGGAGGGGGGTGAGCCTTGTTGCTACACATCTGCAAGGCAGAATGCAATACCATTACCTGCATTCTACAGCGTTTAAGTAACCCAGCTCTCCTGGTTCTAAGTCCTGTGCTGTCACCACAAGACTACCCTTTCTTCCTGCCTTTATCACATTTCTATGGACAGTCATCAAGCCAAGCACTTCCAGAAACAGCAAAGAAGCTGTATCCTTTTATGACTCACAAGACTTGCACTTGCCTGTGTAAAAATAAGGGCAATCAAGGGTCAGGTTTTAGGGTGCAAGGGGCAACAATGCACCATTATTAGAGGATGGGCCCTAGATGCAAAGTTTGGACCCAAATCTACCTTCCGAACACAGATGTCTAACACTGGATATGGGCTGACTGTGACATTCAGCTCTGCATTCATGTTAAGTCCAGGGTGGTGAAATCCAGGATTTTAGTTAAGGCCATCTCTAATGAGCAGGCAAGGGCGTTATGGAGGGATTTGACTTCTCTCTGTTCCTGGCCACCACCAGATTCAACAGCAACAAAAGACATGAAATTCACAGAGGTCACCGCTCTGGTTTCTGCAGTCCTCCAGACAGTAGAAGCTGCAAGCACCACGTTATGGCAGTCAAGATACTCCACCCACCTAGGCAATACAGATTACTTTGCGGGTAGCTGCTTTTTAGCTAGCCCCCACAAAGCTTGTACCAGAACACAACCTCTCAGCTTTGCCCCTTGGCACGCAGCTTCTGAGCAATGCTTTAATTTGAACAAGCACCTCTGCCTCTGCAAACCCAAGTCTAAAACCAATTAAAAGTGGAGATCCAAGCGAGCTAACCTCTGCTGACTTAAACAGGATGGAGAGTGTTTTATCAAGACCAAACTTGTAATTACTGTGTTCTACATTCCTTGCCTCCCTGGCCCCACTGTAAAATGTGACCATCCATTTCAAAATTATCTCTTTATCATGGGCCCAAAGCTGATCGTTTAGATTCTGGCCTCGTGTCGGGCGTCAGTTTGAAGAATATCACAGCACTATCTCCTCTAATAAATGGCTTTAACTTTTCACCTAGGAGATATCTGCTTTAACTTATCACGGAGAATCATCTGCTTTCCTTAACGCTTCCACTAAATTAAAATCTGAAGTCACTCGATTTGGAAGCTGGTGTTAGCTGCACTCAGACAGCTGGATGAATTACTGGAGAGATGATGAAAAAATATTATCCAAAACCGGAAAACTTAGTTTATCACAAATCTCATTTTATCCCTCAAAACTCATTAATAACAGCAGGGATAATGGTCACCTAGTTTGTGGCTTGTACGCACATCTCTTGCACGCCTCCAAAAGGGAGCGGCAGGGGTTCGAGCTTTTGCAATGGTTCCAATCCAATTATTTTGTGAGGTCTGCCAAGCTAGTTAGAGATGGATTCCTTTATGATAAAGGCTTTTTATCTGGGGGGCTTTACATAACAGAAATGGGACAATTCCCTAATTATAAAAGGCAGCTCTGCATTGCAAACATGCTCTTTTAAGTACTCAGAACTTACATGTGTGGGTCAGCTTTGTTTAGGTCTTTTCAAATATGTTTATTTCAGAATCTCTTAGATTCCCCTCCTTGCTCCAACACTTTCACTTTCCTTTCCAACAGTAACATGCCCATGGCTTCCTGGTTAGTTACAGAAGCAGAGGAGAATATTTCCAGTCCAGAAGCAAACCTGGGTAGCATCAGGGTCATTTTTCAAACTCAAATGTATAATGTATATTGCAATAAATAAATAATCAATCCAGGGTGTGGTAGCCAGTTTGCCAAGAGGACCCATGACACATTGAGATCAAGGCCAGGCCTTTCATCTCACAAGGCATTTTCTTTTTAATCTTAACGGAAATAAAATCAGCCAAGACATCAGGGCTAAGTCCACGAGAAAATGTCATGTGGAATGTCTACTCCCGATTGCCATTCAAGCCCCAACTGCTCTCAGATGTGTTCAATGCAGAATGTAAAGTAAAACCATTCTATTTGGGGGAAGGTGAAACAAGGAGAGGGGGAAAGAATTATGCACAATCATTAGGGAATTTCACAAACACAAGTAGAACCAGTACAAACTTTCAAACGACCTACATGACTCCGAGGGGTAGCTTTGTGAGAGTCTGTAACTTCAAAAAAACAGAAACCCCCACAAATGAGTAGTCCTGTAGCCCTTAGACTAATAAAAATGTATATAGTATCATGGGGTTTCATGGGCAAAATCCACTTCTGAAGAAGTATCACGGAGGTGCTTCTGAAGAAGTGGGTTTTGTCCACGAAAGCTCATGATATATATTTGTTAGTCTCTAAGGTGCAACAGGACTGTGTGTTTTTTTTACATGACTTCAACACCAAAGTCCAATTTCAGAACGGACTTATGCATTTGAAACCTCTGTATGATTGAAACTCAATGAAACCTGGGGCCTGTCTACACTTCAAATGCTATAGCAACGCAGCTGTGCTGTAACACTGCTTCAGTGTGATCACTCATCAGCCACAGGCAGAATCCACCTCCAAGAGGTCTATCTAGCACTATCTACACTGTGGGTTAGATGTTCAAAAGCATCAGGGAGTAGCGGAGTTACAGACTAACTGGAAAAACTTAAACAACAAATAGTCTAGCAGCACCTTAAAGGCTAACAACACATGCAGATGGTATCATGAGCTTTGTGGGTACAACCCACTTCTTCAGATGAATGGAGCATTAAAGTCCAGATCCAAGAATAAATAAGGGGAAGGGGGGGGGGGAATGAATTAGAGTGTTCAAGTTACAAAAAGTTCTTAGCTTCTTGTAATTTGAACACACTAATTCATTTTTTTCTCCCTTCCTGCCCACCCCTCTCCCTTATTTATTCTTGGATCTGGACTTTTAATGCTCCATTCATCTGAAGTGGGTTCTATCCACGAAAGCTCATTAACATCCAAGCCACAGTGGGTTAGGACAGCTTAACTACATCACTCTCAGCATGGATTTTATCTTGGCTGACCTAACTTTTTAATGCAGAACAGGCCTGAAGTCCCAAGGCCTGGTGTACACCTAAAACATGCCAACCAAGGAGGCTATGAAAAATTTCACCTTTGGAGCCTGTGTCTACACTTGCAATTAATGGACAAAACTTTTGTTGTTCGCGGGTGCTTAAATCCCCTCCTCCCTTCCCCCCCACACAAACACAAACACCCAGAATGACAAAAGTTTTGCCACGGCAAGAACAAGTATAAACGCTGCTTTGTCCGCAGGAGCGCTCTGCTGATGACAAACCAAAAGACACTCAATGGGGGCTAGTATTTTGCTGGCAAAAAGTACTGATGAACAGCATTTATGCATGCTGACTTATAGGCTATGTCTAGACTGCAAGCCTCTTTCGAAAGAGAGCGTCTAGACTGCACGTTGAACTTTCGAAAAAGCGGCTTGCTTTTTCGAAAGAAAGCATCCAGTGGGTCTGGATGCTCTCTTTTGAAGAAGCCCTATTTACATTGAAGAACGCCTTCTTACGAAAGAGGAACTTTCGAAAGAAGGCGTTCTTCCTTGTGAAATGAGGTTTACCGCCATCGAAAGAAAAGCCGCGTTCTTTCGATTTAATTTCGAAAGAACGCGGCTTGAGTCTGGACGCAGGGGAAGTTTTTTCGGAAAAAGGCTACTTTTCCCGAAAAAACCCCTGAGTCTGGACACAGCCTTAGTGTGTCAATACAGTCTTGTTGCAAAAAGCTGTGCCGTGTAGACATAACCTGAGTGATGTACTTAGGTCAACCTATCCAATCCCCATAGCCCCCAGTAGATGGGGCTAGGTAGACGGAAGAATTTGCTCTTTGAAACAGGACTAATCAAAGCAAGTTAACGAACTGTTAATGGGTGTCAGCAGGGTCCATGTGGACAGTTGGCAGTGTCACATCTCAGCTTGCTGAGGTGTAAATGTTTGTGCAGGGAAGCTGTAAGTCATGGAGGTGCTTTTGACAATTTTATGCTTAGTTTGGTTGCAGTAGGTCACCTATTAAAATATTTGTATTTAGTAATGCTGGAGCTTGCCAAATTTAACCTACTGTTTTTAATCATCTTCTCACCTGGATTTCTACTATAGAACATCTGACACACACAGAGCCTGAACAGACAAACCCTTATGTGACTAGTCCTGACTCTCACAGATAACTCCATAGATTTCAGTGGGACTACGTGCATGAGTAAGAACTATCCAAGCGAGTAAGCGTTTCTAGTACAAAAAAAGAGTCATCACAGACAACGTCATCCACGCAGTGGCTTCGGTCCACTTAAAACTGAGCTGGCTGCTACTACAGTGTATCCCCACCCTTCTAATTTGTAACCACGCTGCTCTGATGATAGTAGGCAGCAGTCACTCAGTAGAGCAGTGTTTCTTAAACTGTGTTCCGTGGCACACCAGTGTGCCACGAGGCAGTCGGAGGTGTGCTGCGGAGAACAACAGAGTTCAAAATGGCTGCCCTTGAAGGGGCAGGCAACTTTTTTTTTTGGCTCAATAACTTCCCACCCTCAACCACCCTTTTTCTGGGTGGGGGAGGGGTGTCAAAAAAATCCTTGGTGTTCCTCATAAAATTATTGTTTGGTGTTCCTTGGTCTTAAAAAATTTAAGAAACACTGCAGTAGAGGATCATTAGGGTACTATCAATAACTGGTAAATGCCAACGTTACTTTAGTGTAGGACGTATTTTGGAGGGTCGGCTGTCATTTTAATGGCAGTAGAGATCTTGAAACCAGTTGAACTATCACACCGCCTGTGTGACCAAGATGTACGTACTTGGATTAGGACGTCCGGCCAGCATCCACCGGGGATCATAAGGCGTCTTGGTGGGAACGAACTCAATGACCCTGTCTATAGGATCTTTGATGGTGAGGGTGGGCACCGGGCTTGATACGCTCTAAAACAGACAACAAAAAAATGGGATAGATTGTCATACAGCATCCATGGCTCTTCCCCAAACATCGGAAATGCAAATGAACCGACGGATGTTCTCCCTGTGGCATGTTACTGCCCTCTTTCCAGAGGGTCCCAATGAGTGCAGCATCCCAATGTCTTTGCAAAGGTCTGAAGGAGATGCTACATTGACTTTGACGCTAGTGTAAGACTGCACTTGGCCTATTTTGCTCTTGGTTCACTCTTCAGCTTCTGGTACTGCCAGCATCTACGGGGCTGGCGATTTAGTTTTCAAAAGGTGGCCAAAGCCACCTGGCTCGTGCCACCCACTCTTTCCAGGAGGAAGGTGACCTAGGCGTTCACCTGCCTGCACAGCAACTCACACGCATGGTAACTACTGTATGTAACTGCTGGGGAGCAGGAGCGGCCTGAGGCGGGCTGCGGCAGCTGGCACCCCAGGCGGAACACGCGATCGGCACCCCTGCCTGCACAGCCATCAATGGGCCGTCAAGGGGGTGACGTCATCACCGGGCACCCTGTGATGTCATCATCGGGCGCCGTCAAAGGCAGTGCCCTAGGCAACGGCCAAGTCAGCCGATAGCCGCAGGCCACCCCTGCTGCGGAGGGGGACCCTTTAGAATCTTTCTTACCAAAGTACAGTGGATTGTCATGTAAAAACCCTGTGGAACAGATTACTGTGGCCAATTTGCTAGTGGGGTGACGTGCACAGGAAACGGGCAGTTCTCCAGTGGCCCCTGCAGCGCCCCAAAGACCTGAGGTCAGTGAATGCCACTAACAAGCACATGCAATGGCCCCATGCACTGCTGCCCCAAGACTTACCTTGGGCATATAGGACAGCCACTGCAGAATGCTGTAGACGCCTTCAAAATCATCACACACAGTGCTGTGCGTCACGCCATTGTTGTGCATGATCTGGATCCCGCCCAGCTGGTTGTTTGAGGTGTACACCTCCCGTCCGAGCACCTTTCGAAAGAGGAACGAAAGGGTCAGACAATAGGAAAGGGAAACAGAGAACCTCTGATCAGCCTGTCCCATGGCCAGTCCACTCTTCCAGCTAGCCCTTCTGCTCCAACCACCATTGCTGGGGCAGCTAGACCATCTCTAGGGTGCTATACAAACAGTCCCTCACCCGTCACCTTTTACGGGTGGGGAAACTGAGGCACGGGGCAGTGTCATGACTAGCCTTCAGTGGCACAGCCAGAGAGGGGCAGGGCTGGGATGAGAACCCAGGTCTCCAGAGGTTAGTTCACTCGCCTAGAGCTGCCCTCGTGCAGAACGGAGCAGCGGAACAGACACATTTAGGCCTTCAAGGGGGAAAAGCAGCCTGGCACAAAAGCCATACAAAGAACGAGCGGCTCCTTGGAGGGACAGGAAAATGAGACTGACTGCTGGACTTTCAATCCTCTTCCGAGCCTCCATCTCTAATCTCAGCCCAGGCACTGCAGCTCTTTTCTCATTCTCCTGCTGTCTCTTTCCATTTGCCCTCTCACTGACTGATACACTGATCTCTCGGTCACTCGGCTTTCTGCTCCACTGAGTCCATATTACTAATAACACCTCTGCCACAGCCAGTTTACCTCATGAAGGCAGGAGCACATCATTACAAAATAAACTCATAACTTTGACATTCTAGCAAATACACGCCGTTTGTTATTTTTATGGCTTGAGTCTCTCTAACAGGCAGAGGGCACAACATACCTGTTACATTTAGCTCTTAAACACATTCACACCAATCCCTGTTCCCCTCCCCCCACTCCAAAACAACAACAGCAGCAGCAGCTAGATTTTGGGGGAAGGGGCTGTGAGCAGACGGTGGGGTGGGGGAGAACAGAAAAGGCAGCACATTTTAGTCATTTAGGGCAGCACTGTCACGGAGGAAGAGAGGTTTGGATCTGGTTTCACCTTCGCAAAATGACTTGAAGTTCTAAAACATAGGGAATGAAACCCATCTTGTTTAGAAAGATTTCCAGAAAATTAATCGGGGGCTTAATTATTTAAAAGTTTTCTTTACAATAAAAAGGTGTTGAAATTATTCTGAGACACAGGATATGAACTCTGGCGTTCCTGGCTCCCACCCCTTTATTCTCCCAACCCCCCCAAAAGTCTCGTGCCAGCATTTATTCACACCCCCTCACCCCCACCCAAGTTGGGAAGCCAGGAGTAAAGATTTAGATTCAGGGACAGAGAAAGAGCAGCCCCCAGATGTAAGACACAAGTCCGGCTAACCTCTTCCACAGAGGAAAAGAAAAAAATTCAACTCCCTATCTTCAAATGAATGCAAAACGTACATACATGCAAAATGGGCCACTGCTTATCTAGAGACACTGTAGACGGCTCCAGTTTACCGCAGCTGACAGGCTATGAAAACAGCCTAATATACTGCCTGCTCTTGCCCTTAAATCCCTTTTTGGAGATCAAGATAAATATGCAGTTGCTTTTCCCGAGTACTCCCGACATTTGAGTGAAGTGGCGGAGCATTGTGAGGATCTGTGCCAATGAAATCACTGTGTAATACTGAGTGAGGGCAGTTATTTACTTCTCAGTGCATTGCCGGCAGAGGCACAATAGTTCTGAGACGCATACAAAATCATACGGAATGTTAGCTCCCGTTATGTGTGTGTCATATTACATGTATGTACGCACATGTGTATGCACAAATCTATGGACCAAGTGTCATAGGAAGGATGAATAACTGGAGCATATGGAAAAGTAAATTAAGCCTTCATTTAATCACCATTCAAGCACAAAGCAAACTACACCAACTGCCTTAAGAGGTTGCCCTAGAACAAAGGAAGCATATACAGGCAGTCCCCGAGTTACGCGGATCCGACTTATGTCGGATCCGCAGTTACGAACGGGGTTTGCTCTACGTCTCCCTGGTCTGCTGGAGACCAGCAGACCAGGGAGACGGGGAGCAAAGCCTCTGAGGACGCCGGCAGCAGGACAGCCACGGCGCGTCTGGGCTGTCCGCTGCCTGCGTGCTCCGCGGCTTTGCTCCCCATCTCCCTGGTCTGCTGGGGGGGGGGGCCCAGCTAGTACGGCCCCCCCTCCCCAGCAGACCAGGCTTTTCTCCGGACACCTGTGGTAGAGCAGCTGGGGCACTACTGGACCAACCCGGCAGCACCCCAGCTGCTCTGCCCCAGGCGTCCCCAAGTCAGCCGCTGCTGAAACTGACCAGCGCTGACTACAGGAAGCCCGAGGCAGAGTTGCTCTGCCCTGGGCTTCCTGGAATCAGCCGCTGATCAGTTTCAGCAGCAGCTGACTTGGGGACGCCTGGGGTTCTTAAGTTGAATCTGTATGTAAGTCGGAACTGGCGTCCAGATTCAGCCTGATGAAACTGATCAGAGGCTGATTCCAGGAAGCCCGGGACAGAGCAACTCTGCCTCGGGCTTCCTGTAGTCAGCGCTGGTCAGTTTCAGCAGCGGCTGAATCTGGATGCCAGTTCCGACTTACATACAGATTCAACTTAAGAACAAACCTACAGTCCAGTCCCTATCTTGTACGTAACCTGGGGACTGCCTGTAGTCAAGGGGGTTAAGACTCAGTCTCTTAGCATACAACTTGGTATGCAGGCAGCAATCCACTGGACTCCGCCTTTCCTGCTTCTTTTACGGATGTTCTCCTGTCTACTCGCAAACAAGCAGAGGACCTGCCAACTCATCTCACATACATGGCTTCAGACTGGATTTCGGGAAAGGTGCCAGAGGTTAAAAGGCACCGAGGGGCTAGCCAGCTTAGAGACAATGATCATTTGGCTTGAGAAAAAATGAATGCAATAGCTCATCCATTTAGCCCTGCTAACCACCTCATCTCTGACCTGCGAGGACTACATTTTTAAAGGCTGACAAGTAATTCAATCTCCAATTAACAATTTTAAATGGTGCGGTGTATATTACCGTATAAATGTTTCTGCAAGAAAACGTCTGGGGGTGACGCAGAATGAAATGGCTGGCGAGGAACAATACCAATGCCTATGTAATTAAGGGCTTAAGGTGTTCAATGGGACACGGCAGCAAAGACACTGGTGCACTTGAGAAGAAATGATAGATAATTTAGACAGAGAATGCCACACACACCCCACGTGGAGAAGGTCACTTAGGGGCAAAGCATGCATCCAAAACCATGACGCACCCGTTCAGAAACGCAAATGCCGACAATGGAGGTTCTGTGACAAGCCAGGCAGGTGGCTTCCATATACCCTACAAGGAAATGGGGAGCATCTTACTCAAGAGAGAGTGAGAGCAGCAAAACCCACTATCAACCACCTTAGGGTGAGCAGCAGTTTTATGGATTTGACCCTGTCCAAAGAACTAAGTTTGCATAGAAGCGACTTCCTCGGAGAAGAGGTTACCAAGCCCTCACGGGACGAAGGAAAACTAACGCCTAAATCCAGCCGCCAGAAGCCACCAGGAAAGCATGGAGACAAAAGGAAAAGCAGCGAAGGACAATGGATCTGATTTTAAAAACATGCGTATATTACACGGCTATAATTGGCCGTTGGTACTGCTAACACCACTTTTTGTGCTTAATCGGATAGCGCAAATAATCAGAACAGAATGGTCATTACCAGTGAAGACTCTGAGCTTCTGAGATCAGACTTAAAAATAAAATTAAAATGTCCTGGACACAGCACTGAAAGACAGTGCAAGTGCTACAGAAATTGGAAGACTGTTTCCCTCTTTTTTTAACCGGGCCTCCTCACGCTCCCATTTTACAATAAGGGAGGTGAGGAAGTTTTAGGGAGTGAGTGACCTAATGCAAAGAGCGTGCACAGGTACCACAAATAGAAGCAACCTGCCCCTTCTTAAGTTTCTAGGCAGGGACCAGACTATGCTTGATCCCTGCTTTCTCTCTCAATCTCTTTGCATTTTATATCGCACTAGAAGATTTACCTGGCGTCGCTCGGGGCCCTAACTCAAGGTTTGTTATTTGGAAAATAAAATGAAAATGTCCACGCCTCACTTAAATCCTTGCTCAGGGGTGGGGCTGGGGAGCAGGGGTCAGAGGACTACCCCAGCCCTCTCTCACCGCGGTAGCTTGGGCCCAGGTGAGAAGCACCTCTCTATGGCCACTGCTGCTCCAGTGGGCACAGCTGGGGGAGAGGTGCACATCCCCCGGCTAGGGCAGGTCCAGACTTGCCTGCCCCTGCACTCCCCAGCCAGAGTGAGAAATGCAGCAAACTGCACTTTTCCTTCACTCACTGACAAAGGGGAACAGCCAGCAACGTTCCTGTATAAATCAGTGGGGGAGGGATATTTAGCACCCCACACTCTCCCACCTTCCCTACATGGCACCAGGGGGGTGGGAGGCTCGGATCTAGGCCATTCCTGGCCGGGGGTGGGAGGAGAACTTCCCAACCAACCCCTTTCACCTGCTTGGTGATTCTCTTTTCTGTATGGTTTTCTGAGAAGCAGTCCCGTTCCAAGCACATCCCATTTTCCTGGCACAACCAATCTCTGACTTGGCTTTAAGTTATGGCCCGAGGAAGCCGCATACAGCTTTTGCTGGTTCTAGTTCTTAACATTTAGGAGGAGTTCTTTAACAAACAGTAGATTACAACTTTCTAATATAGCAGCCTAGATCTAGCATTTCTGAATCAGCAGCAGATAGCTGCTCCCTTGTTTTAGGAGGTGAATTAGTAAGGAGTCTGGTTTTGTTTACTCTAACAACCATCCCTCCACACCACCACAATGCTTCCCAGAGCACTTCCACAATGTATAGTCTAGTAACTGAATTGAGACCACCAATACATTCACACAGGCCACCAAAGGCCTTTAGAAGACAATGACTTCTGGTCAACTTAGACCAGCTCCAAATTCAGATAGGCAAACTAGAGGTAAAAGGCTCCACAACCCCATGCTAAGTCTTTAAGCCACCCAGATCCCCACACTTTTCATACAGCTAAAAAGTAGTCTGTTGAATAGACACCATACAAAACCCACTACATTAACAGAACATTATGGTTGCACAATTAAGTACTCAAAAGTAAATGCCAAATCTAATGTTGCATGCCTTACACTACAGCCTTTAATTACATGAACAAATACTGTTGCTCAGATAACACAGTATTTTATATAACAACCTTAGATATATATGTAGTATCTTGTAATATCTATTTCATTCTTTTCTACTTATTTAATGGACCATTATGACAATGAAATTATCTTTATTGAGTTCAGGGGCGATTTTCAAAAACACAAAAAGGAATTGGAAGCTTAAATGACCTTTGCTTCTTTGAAAATGCCCCTTCAACATTTGTATAAATGCCATGTTCGCTAAGATAGCCATGTTCATTTGATCAGCACCCACACATTCTAAACTTCAGATAAACTAGAGGGATTCACCCACTGCTCACTACGCTCGCCAATCCCCACCCGCCAGCTTTCGTGGCCAGAGACCATGAGGATGTTATTCTGTCGCCCAGCGGGAAAAACTTTTTTATATAGAGAGAGATTTCCAAGGACAGCTACTGGCTGCTAACAACAGGCCAGTTGCTCACTGAGGCAGTTAACAATAAAACTAGCTTTGCCGCAAACTTAGGTGGCCTGTGTGTGTCAGCAAAGATGAAAGATCGGAGGAACTGAAAACAGAGGGTCAGAATGGCAACCGTTTCGGTAACCTTAAATATTCTGTTTAAACCTACTAATATGTTCACACTATCGTGTGTGTCCTGGCTTAGATAATAAATGAACACAACATTTTTATACAAATAATATTAATAATGGTCATTTATATTCCACAGTGTATAGATGGCGTATCAGATTAGAATTCGAAAAAGACACACACGAATATAAACAGCAGCAAGCAGCTTTAATGTACACGAGAGATGATCAAAATAAGGGTCTCAAAAAAACTCACACTGCATTGACTTAAAGCCAAAGTACCATTATTTGTGGTTGAGTCTCTGCACGTCTTACAGCTTTCATTTTGATCATTCAGCACTTCTCCGCACACGAACTTATTAGCGGATGGGAATGGCAACGGGGTAGGGGAGAAGAGACATAGGAAAGGATGCCAATGAAGCATGTTCCTGGAAATGACGAAGAGCTGAGAGCTGTGCTTCCACACCCCCCATTTGAGTCTTTATCCTAGTGAGAGGGCAGCAGGAAGACCCCCTCCTCTCCAGCCGGGCTTCCTCGCGGAAACGGATTGCAGTTCTTGCATTTCTAATCTAGGAGTGTGTGCCGTGCCTGCACTTTTAATTTACGAGCGTTCGGCGGGGGACCTTTCTGACTTGGGAACATATTGGCTCAGTCTAATGTTTGGAGATTATTAAAGTCAGAGCTATGCTCCACTATCAAGTCTACAGATCTTTTATTTAGAAGATATGGTGCTCTAAATGCACAAAGAGCTCCCTGTCACCTTCACATTAAAGCCCCTAGTGCCTGGTAAATGGAATTATATAGCTGTCATCTCCTTTCCCCAAAGTTTTAAGAGTACAATGGGCTCATTTTTTCACACTCCATCCCAGCTTCAGAACTAAGAGACCTACTTTATATTGATTTAAAGTCTCTGAAATAAATAAACCTGCTTCTCCACTGTGATTCACAAGAAATTCATGATACACTATTGCATGATATATTTCAAGCTCCGGCTCCAGCTCTCTTTTTCCTCTGGTGAGTGATGGGGGAGGTGGGAGGCGGTGGGGAGCTGCAAACCTGACAGTTATAGGAGATGGCTGCTGACTACAAATCCAGAAGCCAGCAGTGGGGGTGTTGGGGGTTTTTTTTTGGGGGGGGGGGAAGGGAGAGAAAGAGCAAATGAACTCGGATGCTTGAGGGCATGTGGGGAGGAGGCGGCACACAAACCACAAAAGGGAAAGGGAAGTTACACACCTTCCTAGAACTGGTGTTTTCTGAGACGTGGACCCCCGGTGGAATGCAGACAGGGATCGCACGTGCCCGCGACTGAAAAGTTCTTGCTAGCAGTGTGCATTAGCCCACACCTCTGCCCCTGCTCTCCCTAAGCTCACACCAAAGGCATAAGGGATGGGGTGGACCGACCACCTCCCCAGATTCTTCTCTCCCATGAATCCTGTCATAATCCGGAGCAGGTGTCCGAGGCCAGCGGTGGAGCACACCCCTGTAAGAACTCATTGCTATCAGGTAAGCAACTTCCCTTTCTTATTTGAGTGCTGGTGGCTCGGTGGGTGACCGACAAGCACTCAAGAGAGGAACATGAGTATGGCACCGACATCACTGCTGGCAGAACAGTGGTCACAAAGGATGCCTGGGCCCAAGACTCCTCTGCTAACGCATCCTTTGGGACAGCAGCAGCACTTCGAGGGGTCCCTGTTTGATAGCTGCAAGGGAATTAAGGGAATGTACAGCTGGAACGCCATGTAGCTGTTCTGCAGATGCCAAGCAGGGGCGCCTCTGAAGTCATGCTAGGGAGGCTGCTTGTCCCTTGGAGAGGGTGCTCGTCACTTCTAAGGGGAGAAAGTTGTGCCAAGAGGCAGAGTGAGATGCTGCCAGAGGTCCACCTCAAGATCCTCCGAGAGGAGATGACTTGTCCCTGTCCCCCTCCTGCTGTGGCAATGAGCTGTCCAGGCGCCTTTCCATTTCATTCGCTTTCGATAAAACATCAGTGTTTGTTTCACATCCAGGGAATGCCGCCTGGCCACTGGCGTGCTTGAAACAGAACCTGCCTTCGTGAGGTAACTTGTCCAGGAGCCCAGGGTAATGGAGGAAATTGTATCCGGCCAGATGGATAGTTTGAGATTCTAAACTGAGGGCTCGTAGACGGAAACAGCTTCCGCGCCATAAATTCTAGGTGCTTGGCCTTATCATCAGCAGGAATGGTCCTTGGGTGGCAACCTCTGGATCTTTCCATGGCTGCCTGAACCATCCAAGGAGTTCAAGACCAGATGGGTGAGCAAAAAATCCACTTGCTCAGTCAGGGCAAAGTATTGCTTTTCTGCCCCCTTGGGATCAGAGCACAGGGAACCGCTGTGTGCTGTTCTACCTGGTCTAGTATGGCTTAATTCACCGAGAGTGCAACCCCACTGGGCTATGGAGGCTGAAGTATATCCAGTGTGGCAGGATGAGTCCCACTCCTGGGTCCCAGACCCCTGTTCTGCCCACTTTCCCGCAGTTCAGGGGCCGAGGTACAAGCCTTTTCTTGGCGTTAGTCCTTCTGTCCCTTGGCAAAACAAAGGGGTGTTGGGGCCGATGCCCCCGGCCAGTCGGGGCTGAGTAAACAGTCCTCCTCAGCCACTCGCTGAAGTTCCTGGGGGGGAAGGGAGCCTCCAAACACTCCCTGTCGGAGCCCCTCACCTCCCCCTGCAGCCTTTAGCAGTGCTGCTGCTGATGTTCCCGCTCAGCTCTTCTGATTCTCCTTATCAGTTGTTCCTTCCTCTCCATCTCCGCTCTCCCACCCTCCCCCACAGAGATGGAAGGTTTTTAAAGCGGTCCCGCGGCAGCCTGAAGTCAGCTCCCCTGGCCCTTAATTGATTTACAGCAGCCCAAGGCGCACTGTGGGCAGAGGCTGCTCCAGCAATGAGAAGCAACCGGAGAGACAGACGCTCCCCCTTGCCCGTTAGACTCTGGGTGCAGAGCTTAAGAAGCCTGTGGTCCAGTCTGAGCAAGAGCATCTGCACTGCTATTAGCCCGTAGCGTAAGCTCAAGTCAACCGACCTGAGCTCTGGGACTCAGGGCCAAAGATTAGGTTGGGTGTGGCTCTTCACTCACATCAGGGGGCTGGCCCAAATCAGCTGACCTGAGCCAGGTGTGAACGCCACTTGCCCGCTCCTTTCCTTCCCCCTGCAAAGTGGATGGGTTGCCAGACCAAGGGCTAGTACCTACAGCCCTCCGCCATCTTCCCACGGTTCTGTGCATTCAGAAGGACAAAGAAATTCTCTCAGAATTCACAGAGAAAGACTCAGAGTGACTCGGCTTACTGCAGCACAATGACCCATCAGCAACCCCCACCCCCAGCAGTAGGCCTGGGCAGCACCAGTGAGGAAACTGAGTCAGATATGGCTTTGCAGCAACCCCAGATTTAGCATCCTTGGGTGCCAGCCACACTCCTCTGCGGTGAAAAAGTTCCCTAAAGGCCACCACTCACTGGAATGCAAGTGGAACATGGAATGGCGGGGGAAAGGGGAATGGTAGGGGGAGGGTGAAACATGGAACCGGTTGCAAGAGCACGGCAACACTACACAGCATGTTCACTAGAAACTACAGAGGGAAATTCAGGCCGGGAGAAGGTGAGCCAGCATGTGAGAGGGGGCAACCCCTATTCCTGGGAATAAACAAACAGGTAACCAGCTTTATACACATACACATATCCTGACAGAGATCCATATTAAAAAGTGATAGATATCGGTGCAAAGGAAAATTAAAAAGTCAACAGAAATCTATTAGACTTTGTTCCCTCAGCAAACATAAAGGGACTGGTAATGGGATGTCTGGAATGTAAATCGCCTCTAATGGGAACAATATACAAATATAACCACTTAAAACAAGGCAATTAAAAATAAAATGAATTCATGGAGATAGGTGGGGGGGTTTCAAAGCACTTGCATTTGCCTGAAGTCCAATCATCGGTCCCGCTTATGTTAATTTCTCTGCAGAGAGCCGCGAACCGTTGTGTTACCAAGGGGACCAACGGCAACATGAACCAAGTGGGCCCAGCACTACAGGCACCCAACCGACCTGAAAAGGAAAAGCTCCCAGTGCCCCGCAGGGGGGTGACACTCTCTCCCCCCTCTCACCAACACTGTGTAATGGATCTCGGCTCTCTCGCCAGAGCGGTTCTCAGATCGTGGCTCCCCACACAAACGGACTTGGTTGGGACGTAGAGTAATGACTGGTGGAGAGATGCAGTGGCACACGGTGATTCTGCACCTGATCCAAGATGGCTGAGTGACCGAAACTCCCTCCCCCCGCAAATCCCTCCGTTGCACCCACAGCATCCTCGAATGCATCCATCCAAGACACAGAGCCAGCAGCCCCTCCTCCTTCCCCCAACACCCTGAGCCAAGAACAGGGTAACCTTGGTGAGAGACACAAGAGGTACTGACTAATGTTTAATGCTGTTGGAGTGTCAATTTCCGTTTGACATTTCTTAGGCCCTCTTTGATTAGCATTCTCAAACACACTGCACCCATACGGATCCGCCTAATAGTCTTGCTGCACCACTACAGAAAGATTCATATCATGCATTAATAATTATAATGCTTCTTTGAATGACAGGGATGGCACTTGCTGTTCTAACTCACATGATTGCTCTCACATGATTGCTTTGATCTAATCCCAAGACTGGAATCAACTTGAGCAGACACCAAGACATCCCTGCCTCGTTCTCAGGAAAAAACCTTTGAAGAGTCCACATTTAAAAGCAAAAACACCAAACCCAACCCACCTTACTCTCCCCCACGTTGACAACTGTGTATCTACGGGGCTTTGCAAATTTTTTTCATTGTGAAATTTAAGGGTAATTAAAGAGCACTGGGGATACTGAAAGATGAAGCCCTGGTACAAGACAGAGTAAACTTCACTTTTCTCCCTTCACTGCTCTGCCAATGAACCTCAGTCTTGACCTGCCACACTTGTGTGCACCACAAGAGCAGCTCAGCCAATTCCGCTCAAATCCTGACCCAGAGTTCACCGTGCAATTCAAGTCCTGGCCGCCCACACAGTTCTGCCTTCCCTGGCACTCAATATCGCTTGTCAGTCCAGTACCAGGCCTCTGCTCAGCAGACATTGCCAATCACCCCACATTCAGGAGGCTAGGGTCACACAAGATAGCTTTATCTGGTGACCTCACATGGACTGCCCCAGACTTGCACAAATTAAACCACATAGAACTACATGCAAACACTACCACTGGTCTAAAGTCCACCCGGCAAAGTTAGTACAATTCCAAGAGGAGTCTAAAATGCAGGGAAATTTCCTCATGGACCTATTGCAAAGGGGTTGTTAGGGATTTTTGTTTTATATGCAGATTGTCAAACCAATCCTCAGAGCTATTATGTCCTGTTGTATCAACAAGTCCCCAGGGACTCATTCTTAGATACATGATTGACACATATACTACCCTATCATGACACAATATGATACCTTTCATGTTAATGGCTTTGCCATGGACACACAATCTGTCTGTGTTGATAAAAGCTGCATTCAAGAAAGGTCATTGGACATGCAGTGGCATTCTCGCTCTCTCTCTCTCTCTAGTTTATTTCTAAGACAGTCAAAAGGCAAATTGGGAATCCGCAAACTCTAAAGTTTCCATTAATCTCGCTCCCGTATCCCCAACAGCCTTTTAAACTGAAGCTTAAGAAAACCCCCAAAAACCACCCTGGTTAGAAACTTCTTCCTTTTAATTTGCTGGGGACGATCACTGGACATTTCTAGCTGTAAAATGCAGCCTCTGAACAGATACTTAAAAGAAGATAATTCCCAGACCAAGTCCTTATAGGCACAGGTCAGCCTTGGAATGAATTTTTACTGCCAAGTAACAAAGCCTCAAAAAGCTGGAGAAATGTGCAGAATGTTGGCTGGACAGAAAATACAACAGGGCTGGCAGGTGCTCTTCTCCATGTAACTCTAAATTATGATCTCATGTGTGTAACACTGTCCATGTGAGGAACAAAATGTACCTTACACAAATATTAATGAATTAAGCTTCAAACCCCGCCTGCAAATTGGATAACTCTTCTTGTCTCCATTTTGCAGAGAGGCTACATGGCATACCCAACTCAGTGGCAGAAATGGATCTACAGTCCAGATCTTCTGATCCTCCCGATGTTCAGGTTTGTTTTAGACGTTTTGTACTTGCTTTGTTTCTGACTGTTCATCTGTGCTCCTTACCTCTATGTACTGAGAGCAAGTAGGTTAAACTGGCCAGGTAAAAGCTCATATAACTTCCTAGTAATTAACTTTTCTTTTAAAATAATACCTATCAAGTTAAATTTTGGATCTTCAAGACACAGCAAACAAGATTAGCACTTGTTAAAATAGAAACAAAACTCTGTGTGCACACACTAGATTCACAGGCACTAAAAGATAATGCAGCAGATGAGTGGCCCACCAGAACTTTTGGAATTTGAGGGGGGCAGAATTCAGATTCTCCCTCTACTAGTTATTAGGAACATAAAGCCTGAGACATCCAAGCAAGCAGTTCTGACAATGTCCACTAGGAGGTACTGCCACACAAATACACTAACCTAGTAAACATAATGAGCAATTCAAGGTATTTAACTACAGAACACAAATACTATCCAGAATAGACGCAAATTTCTCAATTACTGCTCTACCAACTGGGAGCAGCTTTGGCATGCAGATGACTCAACACAGATGTGCCCATTCCATAGTGATAAAAAAATTAAGCAGCCAAGTGAGCTGCTCAAGGATCTGTAGGGAACACTAGAGAGATTTACATTAGGATGTCCAGAGATGAAAGGCCATTTTATCAATCTAGTACCCAATGAGTCTCTATATACAAGAGTGTTGCTGGAATCCTGCTCTTGCTAGACACTAAATATAGGCGCTTTTTTACTTTCTCTACAGCTATATCATAATTTAAGGACTAACCTAAAAACTCC